>NC_052250.1:6632305-6961002 GCF_013401445.1 Tripterygium wilfordii
CAATTCCAAAGCATCAATGTGGACCGTTGTACTCTATTGAGTGCTCTTAAAATTCTAAGTTGCTAGGTTGAGCCTTCGTGCCACGTTTCGTAAGGTAAAGATGCGAATAGACCACGTTATGTCTCAAATTGCACAAAAACGTGAAAAGCTCCTCTGTGGAGAGAGTTGAACAACTCCAAAGCATCAATGTAGACCTTTGTACTCTATTGAGTGCTATGAAAAGTCTAACTTGCTAGTTGGGCCTTCGTGCCATGTTTCGTAACGTAAAGATGCGAATAGACCAAGTTATGTTTGAAATTGCACAAAAACGTGAAAAGCTCCTCTATGGAGAGAGTTGAGCAATTTTCAAGCATCAATGTGGACCGTTGTACTCTATTTAGTGCTTTTAAATGTCTAACTTGCTTGTTTTGCCTACGTGCCACGTTTCGTAAGGTAAAGATGCGAATAGACTAAGTTATGTCTCAAATTGCACAAAAACGTGCGAAGCTCCTCTTTTGAGAGTGTTGAACAATTCCAAAGCATCAATGTGACCGTTGTACTCAATTGAGTGCTCTTAAAAGTCTAACTTGCTAGTTGAGCCTTCTGCCACTTTCATAAGCAGATGACGTCATAGACCACGTTGTCTCAAATGCACAAAAACGTGAAAAGCTCCTCTGTGGAAGGTGAAACAATTCTAAAGCATCAATGTGGACGTTGTAGCTCTATTGAGTGCTCTTAAAAAGTCTAACTTGCTAGTTGATTCTTCCGTGCCACGTTTCGTAAGGTAAGACGCGAATAGAGCAAGCTATGCTCAAATTGCACAAAAACGTGAAAAGCTCCTCTGTGGAGAGTTGCAACACTCCAAAGCTCAATGTGGATCACGTTTGTACTCTATTGAGTGCTCTTAAAAGTCTAACTCTGCTAGTTGGCTTCGTGCCACGTTTCGTAGGTAAAGATGCGAATAGACAAGTTATGTTTGAAGTTGCACAAAAACGTGAAAGAGCTCCTCTATGGAGAGAGTTGAGCAATTTTCAAAGCATCAATGTGGACCGTTTTACTCTATTTAGTGCTCTTAAATGTCTAACTTGCTAGTTTTTCTTCATGCACGTTTCGTAAGGTAAAGACGCGAATAGACTACGTTATGTTCTCAAATTTCACCAAAAACGTCAGAACTTCCTCTGTGGAGAGGGTTGAACAATTCCAAGCATCAATGTGGACCGTTGTACTCTATTGAGTGCTCTTAAAATTCTAAGTTGCTAGTTCAGCCTTCGTGCCACGTTTCGTAAGGTAAAGATGCGAATAGACCACGTTATGTCCTCAAATTGACAAAAACTGAAAAGCTCCTCTTGTGGAGGAGTTGAACAACTCCAAAGCATCATATGTAGACCTTTGTACTCTATTGAGTGCTATAAAAGTCTAACTTGCTGGTTGGGCCTTCGTGCCATGTTTCGTAACGTAAAGATGCGAATAGACCAAGGTTATGTTTGAAATTGCACAAAAACGTGAAAAGCTCCTCTCTATGGAGAGAGTTGAGCAATTTTCAACATCAATGTGGACCTTGTACTCTATTTAATGCTTTTAAATGTCTAACTTGCTTGTTTTGCCTACGTGCCACGTTTCGTAAGGTAAAGATGCGAATAGACTAGTTTATGTCTCAAATTGGCACAAAAACGTGCGAAGCTCCTCTTTTGAGAGTGTTGAACAATTCCAAAGCATCAATGTGGAGCCCGTTGTACTCAATTAGTGCTCTTAAAAGTCTAACTTGCTAGTTGAGCCTTCGTGCCACGTTTCATAAGGTAAAGATGCGAATAGACCACGTTATGTCTCAAATTGCACAAAAACCGTGAAAAGCTCCTCTGTGGAGAGGGTTGAACAATTCAAGCATCATGTGGACCGTTGTACTCTATTGAGTGCTCTTAAACGTCTAACTTGCTATTGTTCTCGTGCCACGTTTCGTAAGGTAAAGACGCGAATAGAGCAAGCTATGTCTCAAATTGCACAAAAACGTGAAAAGCCTCTGTGGATAGAGTTGAACAACTCAAAGCATCAATGTGGACCGTTGTCTCTTGAGTGCTCTTAAAAGTCAAACTGCTTGCTAGTTTCCACCTTCGTGTCCCACGTTTCGTAAGGAACGACGCGAATGACCAGTTATGTCTTCAAATTGCACAAAAACGTGAAAAGCTCCTCTGTGTAGAGAGTTGAACAACTCCAAAGCATCAAGTGTGACCTGTGTACTCTCATTGAGTGCTATTAAAAGTCTACTTACTAGTTTTGCCTTCCTGCCACGTTTCGTAAGGTAACGACGCGAATAGACCCAAGTTATGTCTCAATTGTACAAAAACGTGAGAAGCTCTTCTGTGGAGAGGTTGAACAATTCCAAAGCATCAATGTGGACCGTTGTACTCTATTGAGTGCTCTTAAAAAGTCTAACTTGCTAGTTGAGCCTTCGTGCAACGTTTCGTTAGGTAAAGATGCGAATAGACCACGTTTATGTCTCAAATTGCACAAAAACGTGAAAACTCCTCTGTGGAGAGGGTTGACAATTCCAAAGCATCAATGTGGACCGTTGTAACTCTATTGATGCTCTTAAAGTGTAACTTGCTAGTTGATCCTTCGTGCCACGTTTCGTAAGGTAAAGACTGCGAATAGACCAAGTTATGTCTCAAATTTCACAAAAAAACGTGAAAATCTCCTCCTGGAGAGGTTGACACTCCAAAGCATCAATGTGGACGTTATACTCTATTGAGTGCTATTAAAAGTCTAACTTCTAGTTTGCCTTCGTGCCCGTTTCGTAAGGTAACGACGCGAAATACCAACCAATTTCTGTCTCAAATTGCACAAAACGTGAGAAGCTCTTCTGTGGAGAGGGCTGAACAATTCCAAAGCATCAATGTGGACATTTGTACTCTATTGAGTGCTCTTAAAAGTCTAACTTGCTAGTTATGCGCCTTCGTGCCACGTTTCGTAAGTTAAAGATGCCGAATAGACAAGTTATGTTTGAAATTGCACAAAAACGTGAAAGCTCCTCTATGGATAGAGTTGAATTATTTTCCAAGCATCAATGTGGACTGTTGTACTCTATTAGTGCTCTTAAAATGTCTAACCTGGCTAGTTTTGCCTTCATGACATGTTTCGTAAGGTAAGACGCGAATAGACCAAGTTATGTTCTCAATTGCACCAAAACGTAGAAGCAAAGCTCCTCTATGGAGAGGTTGAACAATTCCAGCATCATGTGGACCGTTGTACTCTATTGAGTGCTCTTAAAGTTCTAATTGCTAGTTGAGCCTTCGTGCCACGTTTCGTAAGGTAAAGATTACGAATTAGACCACTTATGTCTCAAATTGCACAAAAACGTGAAAAGCTCCTCTGTGGAGAGAGTTGAAACAACTCCAAAGCTCAATGTAGACCGTTGTACTCTATTGAGTGTTTCTTAAAAGTCTAACTTGCTAGTTTATGCGCTTCGTGCCACGTTTCGGAAGGTAACGACGCGAATAGACCAAGTTATGTCTCAAATTGTACAAAAACGTGAGAAGCTCTTCTGTGGATAGGGTTGAACAATTCCAAAGCATCATAAGTGGACCGTTGTACTCTATTGAGTGTTCTTAAAAGTCTAACTTGCTAGTTAGGGCCTTCGTGCCCACGTTTCGTAGGTAAAGATGCGAATAGACCCAAGTTATGTTTGAATTGCACAAAACGTGAAAAGCTTCTCCATGGAGAGAGTTTGAGAATTTCCAAGCGTCAATGTGGACCGTTGTACTCTACTTTAGTGCTCTTAAATGTCTAACTTGCTAGTTTTGCCTTCGTGCCCACGTTTCGTAAGAGTAAAGACGCGAATAACCAAGTTATGTCTCAATTGCACAAAAACGTGAAAAGCTCCTCTATGGAGCAGAGTTGACAATTACCAAAGCATCAATGTGGACCGTTGTACTCTATTGAGTGCTCTTAAAGCTAACTTGCTAATGTTGATTCTTCGTGCCACGTTTCGTATAGGTAAAGACGCGATAGACCAAGCTATGTCTCAAATTGCACAAAAACGTGAAAAGCTCCTCTGTGGAAGAGTTGAACACTTCCAAAGTACATGTGGACCGTTGTACTCCATTGTGCTCTTAAAAGTCTAACTTGCTAGTTTGCTACGCCTTCGTGCCACGTTTTCGTCAGGTAAAATGCGAATAGACCAAGTTATGTCTCAATTGCACAAAAACGATGAAAAGCTCCTCTGTGGATAGAGTTGAAACAACTCCAAAGCTCAACGTGGACTGTGTACTCTATTGAGTGTCTATTAAAAGTCTAATCTTACTAGTTTTCGCCTTCGTGCCACGTTTCGTAAGGTAACGCGCAATAGACCAAGTTCTGTCTCAAGTTGCACAAAAACGTGAGAAGCTCTTCTGTGGAGAGGCTGAACAATTCCAAAGCTTCAATGTGGACCGTTGTACTCTATTGAGTGCTCTTTAAAAGTCTAACTTGCTAGTTGAGCCTTCGTGCCACGTTTGTAAGGTATAAGATGCGAATAGACCAAGTTATGTTTGAAATTGCAAGAAAAAACGTGAAAAGCTCCTCTATGGAGAGAGTTGAGCAATTTTCAAGCATCAATGTGGACCGTTGTACTCATATTTAGTGCTCTTAAATGTCTAACTTGCTAGTTTTCCTTCATGCCACGTTTTCGTAAGGTACAGACGCGAATAGACTAAGTTATGTCTCAAATTTCACCAAAACGTGAGAAAGCTCCTCTGTGGAGAGGGTTGAACAATTCCAAAGCATCAATAGGACCGTTGTACTCTATTGAGTGCTCTTAGAAATTCTAAAGTTCTAGTTGCCTTCGTGCCACGTTTCGTAAGTTTAAATATGCGAATAGACCTCAGTTATGTCTCAAATTGCACAAAACTTGAAAGCTCCTCTGTGGATAGAGGTTGAACAACTCCAAAGCATCAATGTGGACTTTGACTCTATTGAGTGCTATGAAAAGTCTAACTTACTAGTTTCGCCTTCGTGCCACGTTTCGTAAGGTAATCGACGTGAATAGACCAAGTTATTCCTGAAATTGTACAAAAACGTGAGAAGCTCTTCTGTGGAGAGGGTTGAACAATTCCAAAGCATCAATGTGGATCGTTGTACTCTATTGAGTGCTCTTCAAAGTCTCTACTTGCTAGTTGGCGCCTTCGTGGCCACGTTTCGTAAGGGTAAAGTGCGAATAGACCAAGTTATGTTGAAATTGCACAAAAAACGTGAAAGCTCCTCTATGGAAGAGAGTTGAGACATTTTCAAGCATACATGGACCGTTTACTCTATTTAGTGCTCTTAAATGTCTAACTTGCTAGTTTTTCCTTCATGCCACGTTTCGTAAGGTAAGACGCTAATAGACTAAGTTATGTCTCAAATTTCACCAAAACTCAGAAGCACTCCTCTGTGGAGGAGGGTTGAACAATTCCAAAGCATCATGTGGACCGTTGTACTCTATTGAGTGCTCTTAAAATTCTAGTTGCTAGTTGAGTCCTTCGTGCCACGTTTCGTAAGGTCAGATGCGAATAGACCAGCGTTATGTCTCAAATTGCACAAAAACGTGAAAGCTCTCTCTGTGGAGAGAGTTGAACAACTCCAAGCATCAATGTAGACCTTTGTACTCTATTGAGTGCTATGAAAAGTCTAACTTGCTAGTTGGCCTTCGTGCCACGTTTCGTAGTAAAGATGCGAATAGACCAAGTTATGTTTGAAATTGCACAAAACGTGAAAAGCTCCCTATGGAGAGAGTTGAGCAATTTTCAAGCATCAAGTGACTCGTGTGGATCCGTTGTACTCATTTAGTGCTTTTAATGTCTAACTTGCTAGTTTTGCCTACGTGCCACGTTTTTCGTAAGGTAAAGATGCGAATAGACTAAGTTTATGTCTCAAATTGCACAAAACCGTGCGAAGCTCCTCTTTGAGAGATGTTGAACAATTCAAAGCATCAATGTGGACCGTTGTACTCATTGATGCTCTTAAAAGTCTAACTTGCTAGTTGAGGCCTTCGTGCCACGTTTCGTAAGGTAAAGATTGCGAATAGACCAAGTTATGTCTCAAATTGCACAAAACGTGAAAAGCTCCTCTGTGGAGAGGGTTGACAATTCAAAGCATCATGTGGACCGTTGTACTCTATTGAGTGCTCTTAAAAGTCTAACTTGCTAGTTGAGCCTTCGTGCCACGTTTCGTAAGGTAAAGACGCGAATAGACCAAGTTATGTCTCAAATTGCACAAAAACGTGAAAAGCTCCTCTGTGGAGAGAGTTGAACAATTCCAAAGCATCAATGTGGACCGTTGTACTCATTGAGTGCTCTTAAAAGTCTAACTTGCTAGTTGAGCCTTCGTGCCACGTTTTCGTAGGTAACGACGCGAATAGACCAATTTGTCTCAAATTGCACAAAACGTGAGAAAGCTCTTCTGTGGAGAGGTTGAACAATTAAAGCATCAATGTGGACCGTTGTACTCTATTGAGTGCTCTTAAAAGTCTACTTGCTAGTTGAGCCTTCGTGCCACGTTTTGTAAGGTAAAGATGCGAATAGACCAAGTTATGTTGAAATTGCAACAAAACGTGAAAAGCTCCTCTATGGAGAGAGTTGAGCAATTTTCAAGCATCAATGTGGACCGTTGTACTCTATTGAGTGCTCTTAAATCCTAACTTGCTAGTTTTGCCTTCGTGCCACGTTTCGTAGGTAGACGCGAATAGACTAAGTTATGTCTCAAATTGCACCAAAACGTGAGAAGCTCCTCTGTGGAGAGGGTTGAACAATTCCAAAGCATCAATGTGGACCGTTGTACTCTATTGAGTGCTCTTAAAATTCTAAGTTGCTAGTTGAGCCTTCGTGCCACGTTTCGTAAGGTAAAGATGCGAATAGACCACGTTATGTCTCAAATTGCACAAAAACGTGAAAAGCTCCTCTGTGGAGAGAGTTGAACAACTCCAAAGCATCATGTAGTGACCTTTGTACTCTATTGAGTGCTATTAAAGTCTAACTTACTAGTTTCGCCTTCGTGCCACGTTCGTAAGTAACGACGCGATATAGACCAAGTTATGTCTCAAATTTACAAAAACGTGAGGAAGCTCTTCTGTGGAGAGGGTTGAACAATTCCAAGCATCAATGTGGACCGTTGTACTCTATTGAGTGCTCTTAAAAGTCTAACTTGCTAGTTGGGCTTCGTGCCACGTTTCGTAAGGTAAAGATGCGAATAGACCAAGTTATGTTCAAATTGCACAAAACGTGAAAAGCTCCTCTATGGAGAGATTGAGCAATTTTCAGCATCAATGTGGACCGTTGTACTCTATTTAGTGCTCTTAAAAGTATACTTGCTGTTGAGCCTTCGTGCCACGTTTCGTAAGGTAAAGATCGAATAGACCAAGTTATGTTTGAAATTGCACAAAAACGTGAAAAGCTCCTCTATGGAGAGTTGAGCAATTTCAAGCATCATGTGGACTGTTTTACTCTATTTAGTGCTCTTAAATGTCTAACTTGCTAGTTTTGCCTTCGTGCCACGTTTCGTAAGGTAAAGACGCGAATAGACCAAGTTATGTCTCAAATTGCACCAAAACGTGAAAGCTCCTCTGTGGAGAGGTTGAACAACTCCAAAGCATCAATGTGGACCGTTGTACTCTATTGAGTGCTCTTAAAAGTCTAACTTGCTAGTTGGCCTTCGTGCCACGTTTCGTAAGGTAAAGATGCGAAATAGACCAAGTTATGTTCAATTGCACAAAACGTGAAAAGCTCCTCTATGGAGAGAGTTGAACAACTCAAAGCATCAATGTGACCTTGTACTCTATTGAGTGCTATTAAAAGTCTAACTTGCTAGTTTCGCCTTCGTGCCACGTTTCGTAAGGTAACGACACGAATAGACCAAGTTATGTCTCAAATTGCACAAAAACGTGAGAAAGCTCTTCTGTGGAGAAGGGTTTGAACAATTCCAAAGCATCAATGTGGACCCGTTGTACTCTATTGAGTGCTCTTAAATCTAACTTGCTAGTTGGGCCTTCGTGCCACGTTTCGTAAGGTAAAGATGCAAATAGACCAAGTTATGTCTCCAATTGCACAAAAACGTGAAAAGCTCCTCTTGGAGAGAGTTGAACAACTCCAAAGCATCAATGTGACCTTTGTACTCTATTGAGTGCTCTTAAAAGTCTAACTTGCTAGTTTTCCTTCGTGCCACGTTTCGTAAGGTAACACGGCGAAGACCGAATAGACCAATTATGTCTCAAATTGTACAAAACGTGAGAAGCTCTCTGTGGAGAGGGTTGAACAATCCAAAGCATCAATGTGGACCGTTGTACTCTATTGAGTGCTCTTAAAATTCTAACTTGCTAGTTGGGCCTTCGTGCCACGTTTCGTAAGGTAAAGATGCGAATAGACCAAGTTATGTTTAAATTGCACAAAAACGTGAAAAGCTCCTCTGTGGAGAGAGTTGAACAATTTTCAAGCATCAATGTGGACCGTTGTACTCTATTGTGCTTTAAAGTGTCTAACTTGCTAGTTTTGCCTTCGTGCCACGTTTCGTAAGGTAAAGACGCGAATAGACCAAGTTATGTCTCAAATTGCACAAAAACGTGCGAAGCTCCTCTGTGGAGAGGGTTGAACAATCCAAGCATCAATGTGGACCGTTGTACTCTATTGAGTGCTCTTAAAAGTTCTAACTTGCTAGTTGAGCCTTCGTGCCACGTTTCGTAAGGTAAAGATGCGAATAGACCAAGTTATGTCTCAAATTGCACAAAAACGTGAAAAGCTCCTCTGTGGAGAGAGTTGAACAACTCCAAAGCATCAATGTGGACCGTTGTACTCTATTGAGTGCTCTTAAAAGTCTAACTTCTAGTTTCGCCTTCGTGCCACGTTTCGTAGGTAAAGACGCGAATAGACCAAGTTATGTCTCAAATTGCACAAAAACGTGAGAAGCTCCTCTGTGGAGAGGTTGAACATTCCAAAGCATCAATGTGGACCGTTGTACTCTATTGAGTGCTCTTAAAAGTCTAACTTGCTAGTTGGCCTTCGTGCCACGTTTCGTAAGGTAAAGATGCGAATAGACCAAGTTTATGTTAAATTGCACAAAAACGTGAAAAGCTCCTCTTGAAAGAGTTGAACAATTCCAAAGCATCAATGTGGACCGTTGTACTCTATTGAGTGCTCTTAAAAGTCTAACTTGCTAGTTGAGCCTTCGTGCCACGTTTCGTAGGTAAAGATGCGAATAGACCAAGTTATGTTTGAAATTGCACAAAAACGTGAAAAGCTCCTCTATGGAGAGAGTTGAGCAATTTTCCAAGCATCAATGTGGACCGTTGTACTCTATTTAGTGCTCTTAAATGTCTAACTTGCTAGTTTTTGCCTTCATGCCACGTTTCGTAAGGTAAACCGAATAGACCAAGTTATGTCTCAAATTGCACAAAAACGTGAAAAGCTCCTCTGTGAGAGGTTGAACAATCCAAAGCATCAATGTGGACCGTTGTACTCTATTGAGTGCTCTTAAATCTAATTGCTAGTTTGCCTTCGTGCCACGTTTCGTAAGGTAAAGATGCGAATAGACCACGTTATGTCTCAAATTGCACAAAAACGTGAAAAGCTCTCTGTGGAGAGAGTTGAACAACTCAAAGCATCAATGTACCTTTGTACTCTATTGAGTGCTATTAAAAGTCTAACTTACTAGTTTCGCCTTCGTGCCACGTTTCGTAAGGTAAACGACCGAATAGACCAAGTTATGTCTCAAATTGCACAAAAACGTGAGAAGCTCTTCTGTGGAGAGGGTTGAACAACTCCAAAGCATCAATGTGGACCGTTGTACTCTATTGAGTGCTCTTAAAATCTAACTTGCTAGTTGGCCTTCGTGCCACGTTTCGTAAGGTAAAGATGCGAATAGACCAAGTTATGTCTCAAATTGCACAAAAACGTAAAAGCTCCTCTGTGGAGAGTTGAACAATCAAAGCATCAATGTGGACCGTTGTACTCTATTGAGTGCTCTTAAAAGTCTAACTTGCTAGTTTGCCTTCGTGCACGTTTCGTAAGGTAAAGACACGAATAGACCAAGTTATGTCTCAAATTGCACAAAAACGTGAGAAAGCTCCTCTGTGGAGAGGGTTGAACAATTCCAAGCATCAATGTGGACCGTTGTACTCTATTGAGTGCTCTTAAAATCTAACTTGCTAGTTGGCCTTCGTGCCACGTTTCGTAAGGTAAAGATGCGAATAGACCAAGTTATGTCTCAAATTGCACAAAACGTGAAAAGCTCCTCTGTGGAGAGTTGAACAACTCCAAGCATCAATGTGGACCGTTGTACTCTATTGAGTGCTCTTAAAAGTCTAACTTGCTAGTTTGCCTTCGTGCCACGTTTCGTAAGGTAAAGACGCGAATAGACCAAGTTATGTCTCAAATTTCACAAAAACGTGAAAGCTCTCTGTGGAGAGAGTTGAACAATCCAAGCATCAATGTGGACCTTTGTACTCTATTGAGTGCTCTTAAAAGTCTAACTTGCTAGTTGCCTTCGTGCCACGTTTCGTAAGGTAAAGACACGAATAGACCAAGTTATGTCTCAAATTGCACAAAAACGTGAGAAGCTCCTCTGTGGAGAGTTGAACAACTCCAAAGCATCAATGTGGACCGTTGTACTCTATTGAGTGCTCTTAAAATTCTAACTTGCTAGTTGCCTTCGTGCCACGTTTCGTAAGGTAAAGATGCAATAGACCAGTTATGTCTCAAATTGCACAAAACGTGAAAAGCTCCTCTGTGGAGAGTTGAACAACTCAAAGCATCAATGTGACCTTTGTACTCTATTGAGTGCTATTAAAAGTCTAACTTGCTAGTTTGCCTTCGTGCCACGTTTGTAAGGTAACGACACGAATAGACCAAGTTATGTCTCAAATTGCACAAAAACGTGAGAAGCTCTTCTGTGGAGAGGGTTGAACAACTTCCAAAGCATCAATGTGGACCGTTGTACTCTATTGAGTGCTCTTAAAATCTAACTTGCTAGTTGGGCCTTCGTGCCACGTTTCGTAAGGTAAAGATGCAATAGACCAAGTTATGTTGAAATTGCACAAAAACGTGAAAAGCTCCTCTTGGAGAGAGTTGAGCAATTCAAGCATCAATGTGGACCGTTGTACTCTATTGAGTGCTCTTAAATGTCTAACTTGCTAGTTTTGCCTTCGTGCCACGTTTCGTAAGGTAAAGACGCGAATAGACCAAGTTATGTCTCAAATTGCACAAAAACGTGAAGCTCCTCTGTGGAGAGGTTGAACAATTCCAAAGCATCAATGTGGACCGTTGTACTCTATTGAGTGCTCTTAAATTCTAACTTGCTAGTTGAGCCTTCGTGCCACGTTTCGTAAGGTAAAGATGCGAATAGACCACGTTATGTCTCAAATTGCACAAAAACGTGAAAAGCTCCTCTGTGGAGAGAGTTGAACAACTCCAAAGCATCAATGTGGACCGTTGTACTCTATTGAGTGCTCTTAAAAGTCTAACTTGCTAGTTTCGCCTTCGTGCCACGTTTCGTAAGGTAAAGACGCGAATAGACCAAGTTATGTCTCAAATTGCACAAAAACGTAGAAACTCCTCTGTGGAGAGGGTTGAACAATTCCAAAGCATCAATGTGGACCGTTGTACTCTATTGAGTGCTCTTAAAAGTCTAACTTGCTAGTTGAGCCTTCGTGCCACGTTTCGTAAGGTAAAGACGCGAATAGACCAAGTTATGTCTCAAATTGCACAAAAACGTGAAAAGCTCCTCATGAAGAGTTGAAATTCCAAAGCATCAATGTGGACCGTTGTACTCTATTGAGTGCTCTCAAAAGTCTAACTTGCTAGTTGAGCCTTCGTGCCACGTTTCGTAAGGTAAAGATGCGAATAGACCAAGTTATGTCTCAAATTGCACAAAAACGTGAAAAGCTCCTCTGTGGAGAGAGTTGAACAACTCCAAAGCATCAATGTGAACCGTTGTACTCTATTTAGTGCTCTTAAATGTCTAACTTCCTAGTTTTGCCTTCGTGACGTTTCGTAAGGTAAACGCGAATAGACCAAGTTATGTCTCAAATTGCACAAAACGTGAAAGCTCCTCTGTGGAGAGGTTGAACAACTCCAAAGCATCAATGTGGACCGTTGTACTCTATTGAGTGCTCTTAAAATTAACTTGCTAGTTGGCCTTCGTGCCACGTTTCGTAAGGTAAAGATGCAATAGACCAAGTTATGTCTCAAATTGCACAAAAACGTGAAAAGCTCCTCTGTGGAGAGAGTTGAACAACTCAAGCATCAATGTGGACCTTGTACTCTATTGAGTGCTCTTAAAAGTCTAACTTGCTAGTTTCGCCTTCGTGCCACGTTTCGTAAGGTAACGACACGAATAGACCAAGTTATGTCTCAAATTGCACAAAAACGTGAGAAGCTCTCTGTGGAGAGGTTGAACAACTCCAAAGCATCAATGTGGACCGTTGTACTCTATTGAGTGCTCTTAAAATTCTAACTTGCTAGTTGGCCTTCGTGCCACGTTTCGTAAGGTAAAGATGCAATAGACCACGTTATGTCTCAAATTGCACAAAAACGTGAAAGCTCCTCTGTGGAGAGAGTTGAACAACTCAAAGCATCAATGTGGACCTTTGTACTCTATTGAGTGCTCTTAAAAGTCTAACTTACTAGTTTCGCCTTCGTGCCACGTTTCGTAAGGTAACGACCGAATAGACCAAGTTATGTCTCAAATTGTACAAAAACGTGAGAAGCTCTCTGTGGAGAGGGTTGAACAATTCCAAAGCATCAATGTGGACCGTTGTACTCTATTGAGTGCTCTTAAAATTCTAACTTCTAGTTGGCCTTCGTGCCACGTTTCGTAAGGTAAAGATGCGAATAGACCAAGTTATGTTCAAATTGCACAAAAACGTGAAAAGCTCCTCTGTGGAGAGAGTTGAACAATTCCAAGCATCAATGTGGACCGTTGTACTCTATTGAGTGCTCTTAAATGTCTAACTTGCTAGTTTTGCCTTCATGCCACGTTTCGTAAGGTAAAGACGCGAATAGACTAAGTTATGTCTCAAATTTCACAAAAACGTGAGAAGCTCCTCTGTGGAGAGGTTGAACAATTCCAAAGCATCAATGTGGACCGTTGTACTCTATTGAGTGCTCTTAAAATCTAACTTGCTAGTTGAGCCTTCGTTCCACGTTTCGTAAGGTAAAGATGCGAATAGACCAAGTTATGTCTCAAATTGCACAAAAACGTGAAAAGCTCCTCTGTGGAGAGAGTTGAACAACTCCAAAGCATCAATGTGGACCGTTGTACTCTATTGAGTGCTCTTAAAAGTCTAACTTGCTAGTTTCGCCTTCGTGCCACGTTTCGTAGGTAAAGACGCGAATAGACCAAGTTATGTCTCAAATTGCACAAAAACGTGAAAGCTCCTCTGTGGAGAGGTTGAACAATTCCAAAGCATCAATGTGGACCGTTGTACTCTATTGAGTGCTCTTAAAAGTCTAACTTGCTAGTTGCCTTCGTGCCACGTTTCGTAAGGTAAAGATGCGAATAGACCAAGTTATGTCTCAAATTGCACAAAAACGTGAAAGCTCCTCTGAGAGAGTTGAACAATTCCAAAGCATCAATGTGGACCGTTGTACTCTATTGAGTGCTCTTAAAAGTCTAACTTGCTAGTTGCCTTCGTGCCACGTTTCGTAAGGTAAAGATGCGAATAGACCAAGTTATGTTTAAATTGCACAAAAACGTGAAAAGCTCCTCTATGGAGAGTTGAACAATTCCAAAGCATCAATGTGGACCGTTGTACTCTATTGAGTGCTCTTAAAAGTCTAACTTGCTAGTTTTGCCTTCGTGCCACGTTTCGTAAGGTAAACGCGAATAGACCAAGTTATGTCTCAAATTGCACAAAAACGTGAAAAGCTCCTCTGTGGAGAGTTGAACAATTCCAAAGCATCAATGTGGACCGTTGTACTCTATTGAGTGCTCTTAAAAGTCTAACTTTGCTAGTTGCCTTCGTGCCACGTTTCGTAAGGTAAAGATGCAATAGACCAAGTTATGTCTCAAATTGCACAAAAACGTGAAAGCTCCTCTGTGGAGAGAGTTGAACAACTCCAAAGCATCAATGTGGACCGTTGTACTCTATTGAGTGCTCTTAAAAGTCTAACTTGCTAGTTTGCCTTCGTGCCACGTTTCGTAAGGTAAAGACACGAATAGACCAAGTTATGTCTCAAATTGCACAAAAACGTGAGAAGCTCCTCTGTGGAGAGGTTGAACAATTCCAAAGCATCAATGTGGACCGTTGTACTCTATTGAGTGCTCTTAAAATCTAACTTGCTAGTTGGCCTTCGTGCCACGTTTCGTAAGGTAAAGATGCGAATAGACCAAGTTATGTCTCAAATTGCACAAAAACGTGAAAAGCTCCTCTGTGGAGAGAGTTGAACAATTCCAAAGCATCAATGTGGACCGTTGTACTCTATTGAGTGCTCTTAAAAGTCTAACTTGCTAGTTTTGCCTTCGTGCCACGTTTCGTAAGGTAAAGACGCGAATAGACCAAGTTATGTCTCAAATTGCACAAAACGTGAAGCTCCTCTGTGGAGAGGTTGAACAATTCCAAAGCATCAATGTGGACCGTTGTACTCTATTGAGTGCTCTTAAAAGTCTAACTTCTAGTTTGGCCTTCGTGCCACGTTTCGTAAGGTAAAGACGCGAATAGACCAAGTTATGTCTCAAATTGCACAAAAACGTGAAAAGCTCCTCTGTGGAGAGAGTTGAACAATTCCAAAGCATCAATGTGGACCGTTGTACTCTATTGAGTGCTCTTAAAAGTCTAACTTGCTAGTTGAGCCTTCGTGCCACGTTTCGTAAGGTAAAGATGCGAATAGACCACGTTATGTCTCAAATTGTACAAAAACGTGAAAAGCTCCTCTGTGGAGAGTTGAACAATTCCAAAGCATCAATGTGGACCGTTGTACTCTATTGAGTGCTCTTAAAAGTCTAACTTGCTAGTTGGGCCTTCGTGCCACGTTTCGTAAGGTAAAGACGCGAATAGACCAAGTTATGTCTCAAATTGCACAAAAACGTGAAAAGCTCCTCTGTGGAGAGAGTTGAACACTTCCAAAGCATCAATGTGGACCGTTGTACTCTATTGAGTGCTCTTAAAAGTCTAACTTGCTAGTTGAGCCTTCGTGCCACGTTTCGTAAGGTAAAGATGCGAATAGACCAAGTTATGTCTCAAATTGCACAAAAACGTGAAAAGCTCCTCTGTGGAGAGGGTTGAACAATTCCAAAGCATCAATGTGGACCGTTGTACTCTATTGAGTGCTCTTAAAAGTCTAACTTGCTAGTTGATCCTTCGTGCCACGTTTCGTAAGGTAAAGACGCGAATAGACCAAGTTATGTCTCAAATTGCACAAAAACGTGAAAAGCTCCTCTGTGGAGAGAGTTGAACACTTCCAAAGCATCAATGTGGACCGTTGTACTCTATTGAGTGCTCTTAAAAGTCTAACTTGCTAGTTGAGCCTTCGTGCCACGTTTCGTAAGGTAAAGATGCGAATAGACCAAGTTATGTCTCAAATTGCACAAAAACGTGAAAAGCTCCTCTGTGGAGAGAGTTGAACTACTCCAAAGCATCAACGTGGACCGTTGTACTCTATTGAGTGCTCTTAAAAGTCTAGCTTGCTAGTTTCACTTCGTGCCACGTTTCGTAAGGTAAAGACGCAATAGACCAAGTTAGTCTCAAATTGCACAAAAACGTGAAAAGCTCCTCTGTGGAGAGAGTTGAACAACCAAAGCATCAATGTGGACCGTTGTACTCTATTGAGTGCTCTTAAAAGTCTAACTTGCTAGTTGCCTTCGTGCCACGTTTCGTAAGGTAAAGACGCGAATAGACCAAGTTATGTCTCAAATTGCACAAAAACGTGAAAAGCTCCTCTGTGGAGAGGTTGAACAATCCAAATCAATGTGGACCGTTGTACTCTATTGAGTGCTCTTAAAATCTAACTTGCTAGTTGCCTTCGTGCCACGTTTCGTAAGGTAAAGACGCGAATAGACCAAGTTATGTCTCAAATTGCACAAAAACGTGAAAAGCTCCTCTGTGGAGAGAGTTGAACAACTCCAAAGCATCAATGTGGACCGTTGTACTCTATTGAGTGCTCTTAAAAGTCTAACTTGCTAGTTTCGCCTTCGTGCCACGTTTCGTAAGGTAAAGACGCGAATAGACCAAGTTATGTCTCAAATTGTACAAAAACGTGAGAAGCTCTTCTGTGGAGAGGGTTGAACAATTCCAAAGCATCAATGTGGACCGTTGTACTCTATTGAGTGCTCTTAAAAGTCTAACTTGCTAGTTGAGCCTTCGTGCCACGTTTCGTAAGGTAAAGACGCGAATAGACCAAGTTATGTCTCAAATTGCACAAAAACGTGAAAAGCTCCTCTGTGGAGAGAGTTGAACAACTCCAAAGCATCAATGTGGACCGTTGTACTCTATTGAGTGCTCTTAAAAGTCTAACTTGCTAGTTTCACCTTCATGCCACGTTTCGTAAGGTAAGACGCAATAGACCAAGTTATGTCTCAAATTGCACAAAAACGTGAAAAGCTCCTCTGTGGAGAGTTGAACAACTCCAAAGCATCAATGTGGACCGTTGTACTCTATTGAGTGCTCTTAAAAGTCTAACTTGCTAGTTTCACCTTCATGCCACGTTTCGTATGGTAACGACGCGAATAGACCAAGTTATGTCTCAAATTGCACAAAAACGTGAAAAGCTCCTCTGTGGAGAGAGTTGAACAACTCCAAAGCATCAATGTGGACTGTTGTACTCTATTGAGTGCTATTAAAAGTCTATCTTACTAGTTTCGCCTTCGTGCCACGTTTCGTAAGGTAACGACGCGAATAGACCAAGTTATGTCTCAAATTGCACAAAAACGTGAGAAGCTCTTCTGTGGAGAGGGCTGAACAATTACAAAGCATCAATGTGGACCGTTGTACTCTATTGAGTGCTCTTAAAAGTCTAACTTGCTAGTTGAGCCTTCGTGCCACGTTTCGTAAGGTAAAGATGCGAATAGACCAAGTTATGTCTCAAATTGCACAAAAACGTGAAAAGCTCCTCTGTGGAGAGGGTTGAACAATTCCAAAGCATCAATGTGGACCGTTGTACTCTATTGAGTGCTCTTAAAAGTCTAACTTGCTAGTTGATCCTTCGTGCCACGTTTCGTAAGGTAAAGACGCGAATAGACCAAGTTATGTCTCAAATTGCACAAAAACGTGAAAAGCTCCTCTGTGGAGAGAGTTGAACAACTCCAAAGCATCAATGTGGACCGTTGTACTCTATTGAGTGCTCTTAAAAGTCTAACTTGCTAGTTGCCTTCGTGCCACGTTTCGTAAGGTAAAGACGCGAATAGACCAAGTTATGTCTCAAATTGCACAAAAACGTGAAAAGCTCCTCTGTGGAGAGTTGAACAATTCCAAAGCATCAATGTGGACCGTTGTACTCTATTGAGTGCTCTTAAAAGTCTAACTTGCTAGTTGAGCCTTCGTGCCACGTTTCGTAAGGTAAAGATGCGAATAGACCAAGTTATGTCTCAAATTGCACAAAAACGTGAAAAGCTCCTCTGTGGAGAGGGTTGAACAATTCCAAAGCATCAATGTGGACCGTTGTACTCTATTGAGTGCTCTTAAAAGTCTAACTTGCTAGTTTTGCCTTCGTGCCACGTTTCGTAAGGTAAAGACGCGAATAGACCAAGTTATGTCTCAAATTGCACAAAAACGTGAAAAGCTCCTCTGTGGAGAGAGTTGAACACTTCCAAAGCATCAATGTGGACCGTTGTACTCTATTGAGTGCTCTTAAAAGTCTAACTTGCTAGTTGAGCCTTCGTGCCACGTTTCGTAAGGTAAAGATGCGAATAGACCAAGTTATGTCTCAAATTGCACAAAAACGTGAAAAGCTCCTCTGTGGAGAGAGTTGAACACTTCCAAAGCATCAATGTGGACTGTTGTACTCTATTGAGTGCTCTTAAAAGTCTAACTTGCTAGTTTCACTTCGTGCCACTTTTCGTAAGGTAAGGACGCGAATAGACCAAGTTATGTCTCAAATTGCACAAAAACGTGAAAAGCTCCTCTGTGGAGAGAGTTGAACAACTCCAAAGCATCAATGTGGACCGTTGTACTCTATTGAGTGCTCTTAAAAGTCTAACTTGCTAGTTTCACCTTCATGCCACGTTTCGTAAGGTAACGACGCGAATAGACCAAGTTATGTCTCAAATTGCACAAAAACGTGAAAAGCTCCTCTGTGGAGAGAGTTGAACAACTCCAAAGCATCAATGTGGATTGCTGTACTCTATTGAGTGCTATTAAAAGTCTATCTTACTAGTTTTGCCTTCGTGCCACGTTTCGTAAGGTAACGACGCGAATAGACCAAGTTATGTCTCAAATTGCACAAAAACGTGAGAAGCTCTTCTGTGGAGAGGGTTGAACAATTCCAAAGCATCAATGTGGACCGTTGTACTCTATTGAGTGCTCTTAAAAGTCTAACTTGCTAGTTGAGCCTTCGTGCCACGTTTCGTAAGGTAAAGATGCGAATAGACCACGTTATGTCTCAAATTGCACAAAAACGTGAAAAGCTCCTCTGTGGAGAGGTTGAACAATTCCAAAGCATCAATGTGGACCGTTGTACTCTATTGAGTGCTCTTAAAAGTCTAACTTGCTAGTTGATCCTTCGTGCCACGTTTCGTAAGGTAAAGATGCGAATAGACCAAGTTATGTCTCAAATTGCACAAAAACGTGAAAAGCTCCTCTGTGGAGAGTTGAACAACTTCCAAAGCATCAATGTGGACCGTTGTACTCTATTGAGTGCTCTTAAAAGTCTAACTTGCTAGTTGAGCCTTCGTGCCACGTTTCGTAAGGTAAGACGCGAATAGACCAAGTTATGTCTCAAATTGCACAAAAACGTGAAAAGCTCCTCTGTGGAGAGAGTTGAACACTCCAAAGCATCAATGTGGACCGTTGTACTCTATTGAGTGCTCTTAAAAGTCTAACTTGCTAGTTTCCTTCGTGCCACGTTTCGTAAGGTAAAGACGCAATAGACCAAGTTATGTCTCAAATTGCACAAAAACGTGAAAAGCTCCTCTGTGGAGAGAGTTGAACAATCCAAAGCATCAATGTGGACCGTTGTACTCTATTGAGTGCTCTTAAAAGTCTAACTTGCTAGTTGCCTTCGTGCCACGTTTCGTAAGGTAAAGACGCGAATAGACCAAGTTATGTCTCAAATTGCACAAAAACGTGAAAAGCTCCTCTGTGGAGAGGTTGAACAATTCCAAAGCATCAATGTGGACCGTTGTACTCTATTGAGTGCTCTTAAAATCTAACTTGCTAGTTGCCACGTTCCACGTTTCGTAAGGTAAAGGCGAATAGACCAAGTTATGTCTCAAATTGCAAAAAACGTGAAAGCTCCTCTGTGGAGAGAGTTGAACAACTCCAAAGCATCAATGTGGACCGTTGTACTCTATTGAGTGCTCTAAAAGTCTAACTTGCTAGTTGCCTTCGTGCCACGTTTCGTAAGGTAACGACCGAATAGACCAAGTTATGTCTCAAATTACAAAAACGTGAAAGCTCCTCTGTGGAGAGGTTGAACAATCCAAAGCATCAATGTGGACCGTTGTACTCTATTGAGTGCTCTTAAAAGTCTAACTTGCTAGTTGACCTTCGTGCCACGTTTCGTAAGGTAAAGACGCGAATAGACCAAGTTATGTCTCAAATTGCACAAAAACGTGAAAAGCTCCTCTGTGGAGAGAGTTGAACAACTCCAAAGCATCAATGTGGACCGTTGTACTCTATTGAGTGCTCTTAAAAGTCTAACTTGCTAGTTTCCCTTCGTGCCACGTTTCGTAAGGTAACGACGCGAATAGACCAAGTTATGTCTCAAATTGCACAAAAACGTGAAAAGCTCCTCTGTGGAGAGAGTTGAACAATCCAAAGCATCAATGTGGACCGTTGTACTCTATTGAGTGCTCTTAAAAGTCTAACTTGCTAGTTGCCTTCGTGCCACGTTTCGTAAGGTAAACGCGAATAGACCAAGTTATGTCTCAAATTGCACAAAAACGTGAAAAGCTCCTCTGTGGAGAGGTTGAACAATTCCAAAGCATCAATGTGGACCGTTGTACTCTATTGAGTGCTCTTAAAAGTCTAACTTGCTAGTTGAGCCTTCGTGCCACGTTTCGTAAGGTAAAGATGCGAATAGACCAAGTTATGTCTCAAATTGCACAAAAACGTGAAAAGCTCCTCTGTGGAGAGAGTTGAACAATTCCAAAGCATCAATGTGGACCGTTGTACTCTATTGAGTGCTCTTAAAAGTCTAACTTGCTAGTTGCCTTCGTGCCACGTTTCGTAAGGTAAGACGCGAATAGACCAAGTTATGTCTCAAATTGCACAAAAACGTGAAAAGCTCCTCTGTGGAGAGAGTTGAACAATTCCAAAGCATCAATGTGGACCGTTGTACTCTATTGAGTGCTCTTAAAAGTCTAACTTGCTAGTTGAGCCTTCGTCCACGTTTCGTAAGGTAAAGATGCGAATAGACCAAGTTATGTCTCAAATTGCACAAAAACGTGAAAAGCTCCTCTGTGGAGAGAGTTGAACAACTCCAAAGCATCAATGTGGACCGTTGTACTCTATTGAGTGCTCTTAAAAGTCTAACTTGCTAGTTTCCTTCGTGCCACGTTTCGTAAGGTAAGACGCAATAGACCAAGTTATGTCTCAAATTGCACAAAAACGTGAAAGCTCCTCTGTGGAGAGAGTTGAACAATTCCAAAGCATCAATGTGGACCGTTGTACTCTATTGAGTGCTCTTAAAAGTCTAACTTGCTAGTTGCCTTCGTGCCACGTTTCGTAAGGTAACGCGAATAGACCAAGTTATGTCTCAAATTGCACAAAAACGTGAAAGCTCCTCTGTGGAGAGTTGAACAATTCCAAACATCAATGTGGACCGTTGTACTCTATTGAGTGCTCTTAAAAGTCTAACTTGCTAGTTGCCTTCGTGCCACGTTTCGTAAGGTAAGATGCGAATAGACCAAGTTATGTCTCAAATTGCACAAAAACGTGAAAGCTCCTCTGTGGAGAGGTTGAACAATTCCAAAGCATCAATGTGGACCGTTGTACTCTATTGAGTGCTCTTAAAAGTCTAACTTGCTAGTTTCGCCTTCGTGCCACGTTTCGTAAGGTAACGACGCGAATAGACCAAGTTATGTCTCAAATTGCACAAAAACGTGAAAAGCTCCTCTGTGGAGAGAGTTGAACAACTCCAAAGCATCAATGTGGACCGTTGTACTCTATTGAGTGCTCTTAAAAGTCTAACTTGCTAGTTGAGCCTTCGTGCCACGTTTCGTAAGGTAAAGACGCGAATAGACCAAGTTATGTCTCAAATTGCACAAAAACGTGAAAAGCTCCTCTGTGGAGAGAGTTGAACAACTCCAAAGCATCAATGTGGACCGTTGTACTCTATTGAGTGCTCTTAAAAGTCTAACTTGCTAGTTTCACCTTCGTGCCACGTTTCGTAAGGTAACGACGCGAATAGACCAAGTTATGTCTCAAATTGCACAAAAACGTGAAAAGCTCCTCTGTGGAGAGAGTTGAACAACTCCAAAGCATCAATGTGGACCGTTGTACTCTATTGAGTGCTCTTAAAAGTCTAACTTGCTAGTTCACCTTCGTGCCACGTTTCGTAAGGTAAAGACGCGAATAGACCAAGTTATGTCTCAAATTGCACAAAAACGTGAAAGCTCCTCTGTGGAGAGGTTGAACAATTCCAAAGCATCAATGTGGACCGTTGTACTCTATTGAGTGCTCTTAAAAGTCTAACTTGCTAGTTGAGCCTTCGTGCCACGTTTCGTAAGGTAAAGACGAATAGACCAAGTTATGTCTCAAATTGCACAAAAACGTGAAAAGCTCCTCTGTGGAGAGGGTTGAACAATTCCAAAGCATCAATGTGGACCGTTGTACTCTATTGAGTGCTCTTAAAGTCTAACTTGCTAGTTGACCTTCGTGCCACGTTTCGTAAGGTAAAGACGCGAATAGACCAAGTTATGTCTCAAATTGCACAAAAACGTGAAAAGCTCCTCTGTGGAGAGGTTGAACAATTCCAAAGCATCAATGTGGACCGTTGTACTCTATTGAGTGCTCTTAAAAGTCTAACTTGCTAGTTGATTTCGTGCCACGTTTCGTAAGGTAAAGATGCGAATAGACCAAGTTATGTCTCAAATTGCACAAAAACGTGAAAAGCTCTCTGTGGAGAGAGTTGAACAACTCCAAAGCATCAATGTGGACCGTTGTACTCTATTGAGTGCTCTTAAAAGTCTAACTTGCTAGTTTCACTTCGTGCCACGTTTCGTAAGGTAAGACGAATAGACCAAGTTATGTCTCAAATTGCACAAAAACGTGAAAAGCTCCTCTGTGGAGAGAGTTGAACAATCCAAAGCATCAATGTGGACCGTTGTACTCTATTGAGTGCTCTTAAAAGTCTAACTTGCTAGTTTACCTTCGTGCCACGTTTCGTAAGGTAAAGACGGAATAGACCAAGTTATGTCTCAAATTGCACAAAAACGTGAAAAGCTCCTCTGTGGAGAGAGTTGAACAACTCCAAAGCATCAATGTGGACCGTTGTACTCTATTGAGTGCTCTTAAAAGTCTAACTTGCTAGTTTCGCCTTCGTGCCACGTTTCGTAAGGTAAAGACGCGAATAGACCAAGTTATGTCTCAAATTGCACAAAAACGTGAAAAGCTCCTCTGTGGAGAGAGTTGAACAATCCAAAGCATCAATGTGGACCGTTGTACTCTATTGAGTGCTCTTAAAAGTCTAACTTGCTAGTTGAGCCTTCGTGCCACGTTTCGTAAGGTAAAGATGCGAATAGACCAAGTTATGTCTCAAATTGCACAAAAACGTGAAAAGCTCCTCTAGAGGAGTTGAAATTCAAAGCATCAATGTGGACCGTTGTACTCTATTGAGCTCTTAAAAGTCTAACTTGCTAGTTTGCCTTCGTGCCACGTTTCGTAAGGTAAAGACGCGAATAGACCAAGTTATGTCTCAAATTGCACAAAAACGTGAAAAGCTCCTCTGTGGAGAGGTTGAACAATTCCAAAGCATCAATGTGGACCGTTGTACTCTATTGAGTGCTCTTAAAAGTCTAACTTGCTAGTAGCCTTCGTGCCACGTTTCGTAAGGTAAAGATGCGAATAGACCAAGTTATGTCTCAAATTGCACAAAAACGTGAAAAGCTCCTCTGTGGAGAGAGTTGAACAACTTCCAAAGCATCAATGTGGACCGTTGTACTCTATTGAGTGCTTAAAAGTCTAACTTGCTAGTTTCCTTCGTGCCACGTTTCGTAAGGTAAGACGCGAATAGACCAAGTTATGTCTCAAAT
The DNA here is from genome assembly GCF_013401445.1 of Tripterygium wilfordii. Taxonomy (NCBI): domain Eukaryota; kingdom Viridiplantae; phylum Streptophyta; class Magnoliopsida; order Celastrales; family Celastraceae; genus Tripterygium; species Tripterygium wilfordii. The sequence continues at coordinate 6,655,628 of NC_052250.1, forward strand.
TGCACAAAAACGTGAGAAGCTCTTCTGTGGAGAGGGTTGAACAATTCCAAAGCATCAATGTGGACCGTTGTACTCTATTGAGTGCTCTTAAAAGTCTAACTTGCTAGTTGAGCCTTCGTGCCACGTTTCGTAAGGTAAAGATGCGAATAGACCACGTTATGTCTCAAATTGCACAAAAACGTGAAAAGCTTCTCTGTGGAGAGGGTTGAACAATTCCAAAGCATCAATGTGGACCGTTGTACTCTATTGAGTGCTCTTAAAAGTCTAACTTGCTAGTTGATCCTTCGTGCCACGTTTCGTAAGGTAAAGACGCGAATAGACCAAGTTATGTCTCAAATTGCACAAAAACGTGAAAAGCTCCTCTGTGGAGAGAGTTGAACAACTTCCAAAGCATCAATGTGGACCGTTGTACTCTATTGAGTGCTCTTAAAAGTCTAACTTGCTAGTTGCCTTCGTGCCACGTTTCGTAAGGTAAAGATGAATAGACCAAGTTATGTCTCAAATTGCACAAAAACGTGAAAAGCTCCTCTGTGAGAGAGTTGAACAATCCAAAGCATCAATGTGGACCGTTGTACTCTATTGAGTGCTCTTAAAAGTCTAACTTGCTAGTTTCCCTTCGTGCCACGTTTCGTAAGGTAAAGACGCGAATAGACCAAGTTATGTCTTAAATTGCACAAAAACGTGAAAAGCTCCTCTGTGCAGAGAGTTGAACAACTCCAAAGCATCAATGTGGACCGTTGTACTCTATTGAGTGCTCTTAAAAGTCTAACTTGCTAGTTTCACCTTCATGCCACGTTTCGTAAGGTAACGACGCGAATAGACCAAGTTATGTCTCAAATTGCACAAAAACGTGAAAGCTCCTCTGTGGAGAGTTGAACAACTCCAAAGCATCAATGTGGACCGTTGTACTCTATTGAGTGCTCTTAAAAGTCTAACTTGCTAGTTTCACCTTCGTGCCACGTTTCGTAAGGTAAACGCGAATAGACCAAGTTATGTCTCAAATTGCACAAAAACGTGAAAGCTCCTCTGTGGAGAGGTTGAACAATTCAAAGCATCAATGTGGACCGTTGTACTCTATTGAGTGCTCTTAAAAGTCTAACTTGCTAGTTGACCTTCGTGCCACGTTTCGTAAGGTAAAGAGCGAATAGACCAAGTTATGTCTCAAATTGCACAAAAACGTGAAAGCTCCTCTGTGGAGAGAGTTGAACAATCCAAAGCATCAATGTGGACCGTTGTACTCTATTGAGTGCTCTTAAAAGTCTAACTTGCTAGTTGCCTTCGTGCCACGTTTCGTAAGGTAAAGACGCGAATAGACCAAGTTATGTCTCAAATTGCACAAAAACGTGAGAAGCTCCTTGTGGAGAGGTTGAACAATTCCAAAGCATCAATGTGGACCGTTGTACTCTATTAGTGCTCTTAAAAGTCTAACTTGCTAGTTTGCCTTCGTGCCACGTTTCGTAAGGTAAAGACGCGAATAGACCAAGTTATGTCTCAAATTGCACAAAACGTGAGAAGCTCTCTGTGGAGAGGGTTGAACAATTCCAAAGCATCAATGTGGACCGTTGTACTCTATTGAGTGCTCTTAAAATCTAACTTGCTAGTTGAGCCTTCGTGCCACGTTTCGTAAGGTAAAGATGCGAATAGACCAAGTTATGTCTCAAATTGCACAAAAACGTGAAAAGCTCCTCTGTGGAGAGGTTGAACAATTCCAAAGCATCAATGTGGACCGTTGTACTCTATTGAGTGCTCTTAAAAGTCTAACTTGCTAGTTGAGCCTTCGTGCCACGTTTCGTAAGGTAAAGATGCGAATAGACCAAGTTATGTCTCAAATTGCACAAAAACGTGAAAAGCTCCTCTGTGGAGAGTTGAACAATTCCAAAGCATCAATGTGGACCGTTGTACTCTATTGAGTGCTCTTAAAAGTCTAACTTGCTAGTTTCCTTCGTGCCACGTTTCGTAAGGTAAAGACGCGAATAGACACAGTTATGTCTCAAATTGCACAAAAACGTGAAAAGCTCCTCTGTGGAGAGAGTTGAACAATCCAAAGCATCAATGTGGACCGTTGTACTCTATTGAGTGCTCTTAAAAGTCTAACTTGCTAGTTGAGCCTTCGTGCCACGTTTCGTAAGGTAAAGATGCGAATAGACCAAGTTATGTCTCAAATTGCACAAAAACGTGAAAGCTCCTCTGTGGAGAGTTGAACAACTCCAAAGCATCAATGTGGACCGTTGTACTCTATTGAGTGCTCTTAAAAGTCTAACTTGCTAGTTTGCCTTCGTGCCACGTTTCGTAAGGTAAAGACGAATAGACCAAGTTATGTCTCAAATTGCACAAAAACGTGAAAGCTCCTCTGTGGAGAGGTTGAACAATTCCAAAGCATCAATGTGGACCGTTGTACTCTATTGAGTGCTCTTAAAAGTCTAACTTGCTAGTTGCCTTCGTGCCACGTTTCGTAAGGTAAAGATGCGAATAGACCAAGTTATGTCTCAAATTGCACAAAAACGTGAAAGCTCCTCTGTGGAGATTGAACAATTCCAAAGCATCAATGTGGACCGTTGTACTCTATTGAGTGCTCTTAAAAGTCTAACTTGCTAGTTTGCCTTCGTGCCACGTTTCGTAAGGTAAAGACGCGAATAGACCAAGTTATGTCTCAAATTGCACAAAAACGTGAAAGCTCCTCTGTGGAGAGGTTGAACAATCCAAAGCATCAATGTGGACCGTTGTACTCTATTGAGTGCTCTTAAAAGTCTAACTTGCTAGTTGCCTTCGTGCCACGTTTCGTAAGGTAAAGCGAATAGACCAAGTTATGTCTCAAATTGCACAAAAACGTGAAAAGCTCCTCTGTGGGAGAGTTGAACAATCCAAAGCATCAATGTGGACCGTTGTACTCTATTGAGTGCTCTTAAAAGTCTAACTTGCTAGTTGCCTTCGTGCCACGTTTCGTAAGGTAAGACCGAATAGACCAAGTTATGTCTCAAATTGCACAAAAACGTGAAAGCTCCTCTGTGGAGAGGTTGAACAATTCCAAAGCATCAATGTGGACCGTTGTACTCTATTGAGTGCTCTTAAAAGTCTAACTTGCTAGTTGAGCCTTCGTGCCACGTTTCGTAAGGTAAAGACGCGAATAGACCAAGTTATGTCTCAAATTGCACAAAAACGTGAAAAGCTCCTCTGTGGAGAGTTGAACAATTCCAAAGCATCAATGTGGACCGTTGTACTCTATTGAGTGCTCTTAAAAGTCTAACTTGCTAGTTGCCTTCGTGCCACGTTTCGTAAGGTAAAGACGCGAATAGACCAAGTTATGTCTCAAATTGCACAAAACGTGAAAGCTCCTCTGTGGAGAGGTTGAACAATTCCAAAGCATCAATGTGGACCGTTGTACTCTATTGAGTGCTCTTAAAATCTAACTTGCTAGTTGCCTTCGTGCCACGTTTCGTAAGGTAAAGATGCGAATAGACCAAGTTATGTCTCAAATTGCACAAAAACGTGAAAAGCTCCTCTGTGGAGAGAGTTGAACAACTCCAAAGCATCAATGTGAACCGTTGTACTCTATTTAGTGCTCTTAAATGTCTAACTTCCTAGTTTTGCCTTCATGCCACGTTTCGTAAGGTAAAGACGCGAATAGACCAAGTTATGTCTCAAATTGCACAAAAACGTGAGAAGCTCTCTGTGGAGAGGTTGAACAATTCCAAAGCATCAATGTGGACCGTTGTACTCTATTGAGTGCTGTTAAAAGTCTAACTTGCTAGTTGAGCCTTCGTGCGACGTTTCGTAAGGTAAAGATGCGAATAGACCAAGTTATGTTTGAAATTGCACAAAAACGTGAAAAGCTCCTCTATGGAGAGAGTTGAACAATTCCAAGCATCAATGTGGACCGTTGTACTCTATTGAGTGCTCTTAAATCTAACTTGCTAGTTTTGCCTTCATGCCACGTTTCGTAAGGTAAAGACGCGAATAGACCAAGTTATGTCTCAAATTGCACAAAAACGTGAGAAGCTCCTCTGTGGAGAGGGTTGAACAATTCCAAAGTATCAATGTGGACCGTTGTACTCTATTGAGTGCTCTTAAAATTCTAACTTGCTAGTTGAACCTTCGTTCCACGTTTCGTAAGGTAAAGATGCGAATAGACCAAGTTATGTCTCAAATTGCACAAAAACGTGAAAAGCTCCTCTGTGGAGAGAGTTGAACAACTCCAAAGCATCAATGTGGACCGTTTACTCTATTGAGTGCTCTTAAAAGTCTAACTTGCTAGTTGCCTTCGTGCCACGTTTCGTAAGGTAAAGACGCGAATAGACCAAGTTATGTCTCAAATTGTACAAAAACGTGAGAAGCTCTTCTGTGGAGAGGTTGAAAATTCCAAAGCATCAATGTGGACCGTTGTACTCTATTGAGTGCTCTTAAAAGTCTAACTTGCTAGTTGCCTTCGTGCCACGTTTCGTAAGGTAAAGATGCGAATAGACCAAGTTATGTCTCAAATTGCACAAAAACGTGAAAAGCTCCTCTATGGAAGAGTTGAACAATTCCAAAGCATCAATGTGGACCGTTGTACTCTATTAGTGCTCTTAAAAGTCTAACTTGCTAGTTGAGCCTTCGTGCCACGTTTCGTAAGGTAAAGATGCGAATAGACCAAGTTATGTCTCAAATTGCACAAAAACGTGAAAAGCTCCTCTGTGAGAGAGTTGAACAATTCCAAGCATCAATGTGGACCGTTGTACTCTATTGAGTGCTCTTAAATCTAACTTGCTAGTTTGCCTTCGTGCCACGTTTCGTAAGGTAAGACGCGAATAGACCAAGTTATGTCTCAAATTGCACAAAACGTGAGAAGCTCCTCTGTGGAGAGGGTTGAACAATCCAAAGCATCAATGTGGACCGTTGTACTCTATTGAGTGCTCTTAAAATCTAACTTGCTAGTTGCCTTCGTGCCACGTTTCGTAAGGTAAAGATGCGAATAGACCAAGTTATGTCTCAAATTGCACAAAAACGTGAAAAGCTCCTCTGTGGAGAGAGTTGAACAACTCCAAAGCATCAATGTGACCTTGTACTCTATTGAGTGCTCTTAAAAGTCTAACTTGCTAGTTTCGCCTTCGTGCCACGTTTCGTAAGGTAAAGACACGAATAGACCAAGTTATGTCTCAAATTGCACAAAAACGTGAGAAGCTCCTCTGTGGAGAGGTTGAACAATTCCAAAGCATCAATGTGGACCGTTGTACTCTATTGAGTGCTCTTAAAAGTCTAACTTGCTAGTTGGCCTTCGTGCCACGTTTCGTAAGGTAAAGATGCGAATAGACCAAGTTATGTCTCAAATTGCACAAAAACGTGAAAAGCTCCTCTATGTAGAGAGTTGAACAACTCCAAAGCATCAATGTGGACCGTTGTACTCTATTGAGTGCTCTTAAAAGTCTAACTTGCTAGTTTTGCCTTCGTGCCACGTTTCGTAAGGTAAAGACGCGAATAGACCAAGTTATGTCTCAAATTGCACAAAAACGTGAAAGCTCCTCTGTGGAGAGGGTTGAACAATTCCAAAGCATCAATGTGGACCGTTGTACTCTATTGAGTGCTCTTAAAATTCTAACTTGCTAGTTGCCTTCGTGCCACGTTTCGTAAGGTAAAGATGCGAATAGACCAAGTTATGTCTCAAATTGCACAAAAACGTGAAAAGCTCCTCTGTGAGAGTTGAACAATTCCAAAGCATCAATGTGGACCGTTGTACTCTATTGAGTGCTCTTAAAAGTCTAACTTGCTAGTTTGCCTTCGTGCCACGTTTCGTAAGGTAAAGACGCGAATAGACCAAGTTATGTCTCAAATTGCACAAAAACGTGAGAAGCTCCTCTGTGGAGAGGTTGAACAATTCCAAAGCATCAATGTGGACCGTTGTACTCTATTGAGTGCTCTTAAAATCTAACTTGCTAGTTGAGCCTTCGTGCCACGTTTCGTAAGGTAAAGATGCGAATAGACCAAGTTATGTCTCAAATTGCACAAAAACGTGAAAAGCTCCTCTGTGGAGAGAGTTGAACAACCAAAGCATCAATGTGGACCGTTGTACTCTATTGAGTGCTCTTAAAAGTCTAACTTGCTAGTTTGCCTTCGTGCCACGTTTCGTAAGGTAAAGACGCGAATAGACCAAGTTATGTCTCAAATTGCACAAAAACGTGAAAGCTCCTCTGTGGAGAGGTTGAACAATTCCAAAGCATCAATGTGGACCGTTGTACTCTATTGAGTGCTCTTAAAAGTCTAACTTGCTAGTTGGCCTTCGTGCCACGTTTCGTAAGGTAAAGATGCGAATAGACCAAGTTATGTCTCAAATTGCACAAAAACGTGAAAAGCTCCTCTGAGAGAGTTGAGCAATTCCAAAGCATCAATGTGGACCGTTGTACTCTATTGAGTGCTCTTAAAAGTCTAACTTGCTAGTTGAGCCTTCGTGCCACGTTTCGTAAGGTAAACGAATAGACCAAGTTATGTCTCAAATTGCACAAAAACGTGAAAGCTCCTCTGTGGAGAGAGTTGAACAATTCCAAAGCATCAATGTGGACCGTTGTACTCTATTGAGTGCTCTTAAAAGTCTAACTTGCTAGTTGCCTTCGTGCCACGTTTCGTAAGGTAAAGACGCGAATAGACCAAGTTATGTCTCAAATTGCACAAAAACGTGAAAGCTCCTCTGTGGAGAGGGTTGAACAATTCCAAAGCATCAATGTGGACCGTTGTACTCTATTGAGTGCTCTTAAAATCTAACTTGCTAGTTGCCTTCGTGCCACGTTTCGTAAGGTAAAGATGCGAATAGACCAAGTTATGTCTCAAATTGCACAAAAACGTGAAAAGCTCCTCTGTGGAGAGAGTTGAACAATCAAAGCATCAATGTGGACCGTTTGTACTCTATTGAGTGCTCTTAAAAGTCTAACTTGCTAGTTTCGCCTTCGTGCCACGTTTCGTAAGGTAAAGACGCGAATAGACCAAGTTATGTCTCAAATTGCACAAAAACGTGAAGCTCTCTGTGGAGAGGTTGAACAATTCCAAAGCATCAATGTGGACCGTTGTACTCTATTGAGTGCTCTTAAAAGTCTAACTTGCTAGTTGGCCTTCGTGCCACGTTTCGTAAGGTAAAGACGCGAATAGACCAAGTTATGTCTCAAATTGCACAAAACGTGAAAAGCTCCTCTGTGGAGAGAGTTGAACAATTCAAAGCATCAATGTGGACCGTTGTACTCTATTGAGTGCTCTTAAAAGTCTAACTTGCTAGTTTGCCTTCGTGCCACGTTTCGTAAGGTAAAGACGCGAATAGACCAAGTTATGTCTCAAATTGCACAAAAACGTGAGAAGCTCCTCTGTGGAGAGGGTTGAACAATTCCAAAGCATCAATGTGGACCGTTGTACTCTATTGAGTGCTCTTAAAATTCTAACTTGCTAGTTGAGCCTTCGTGCCACGTTTCGTAAGGTAAAGATGCGAATAGACCAAGTTATGTCTCAAATTGCACAAAAACGTGAAAAGCTCCTCTGTGGAGAGAGTTGAACAACTCCAAAGCATCAATGTGGACCGTTGTACTCTATTGAGTGCTAAAAGTCTAACTTCTAGTTTGCCTTCGTGCCACGTTTCGTAAGGTAAAGACGAATAGACCAAGTTATGTCTCAAATTGTACAAAAACGTGAGAAGCTCCTCTGTGGAGAGGGTTGAAAATTCCAAAGCATCAATGTGGACCGTTGTACTCTATTGAGTGCTCTTAAAAGTCTAACTTGCTAGTTGGCCTTCGTGCCACGTTTCGTAAGGTAAAGATGCGAATAGACCAAGTTATGTTCAAATTGCACAAAAACGTGAAAAGCTCCTCTGTGAGAGAGTTGAACAATTCCAAGCATCAATGTGGACCGTTGTACTCTATTGAGTGCTCTTAAAAGTCTAACTTGCTAGTTGAGCCTTCGTGCCACGTTTCGTAAGGTAAAGATGCGAATAGACCAAGTTATGTTCAAATTGCACAAAAACGTGAAAAGCTCCTCTATGGAGAGAGTTGAACAATTCCAAGCATCAATGTGGACCGTTGTACTCTATTTAGTGCTCTTAAAAGTCTAACTTGCTAGTTTTGCCTTCGTGCCACGTTTCGTAAGGTAAAGACGAATAGACCAAGTTATGTCTCAAATTGCACAAAAACGTGAAAGCTCCTCTGTGGAGAGGTTGAACAATTCCAAAGCATCAATGTGGACCGTTGTACTCTATTGAGTGCTCTTAAAAGTCTAACTTGCTAGTTGAGCCTTCGTGCCACGTTTCGTAAGGTAAAGATGCGAATAGACCAAGTTATGTCTCAAATTGCACAAAAACGTGAAAAGCTCCTCTGTGGAGAGAGTTGAACAACTCCAAAGCATCAATGTGGACCGTTTGTACTCTATTGAGTGCTCTTAAAAGTCTAACTTGCTAGTTTCGCCTTCGTGCCACGTTTCGTAAGGTAACGACGCGAATAGACCAAGTTATGTCTCAAATTGCACAAAAACGTGGAAGCTCTCTGTGGAGAGGGTTGAACAATTCCAAAGCATCAATGTGGACCGTTGTACTCTATTGAGTGCTCTTAAAAGTCTAACTTGCTAGTTGGCCTTCGTGCCACGTTTCGTAAGGTAAAGATGCGAATAGACCAAGTTATGTTCAAATTGCACAAAAACGTGAAAAGCTCCTCTATGGAGAGAGTTGAGCAATTCCAAAGCATCAATGTGGACCGTTGTACTCTATTTAGTGCTCTTAAATGTCTAACTTGCTAGTTTTGCCTTCGTGCCACGTTTCGTAAGGTAAAGACGCGAATAGACGTTATGTCTCAAATTGCACAAAACGTGAGAAGCTCCTCTGTGGAGAGGTTGAACAATTCCAAAGCATCAATGTGGACCGTTGTACTCTATTGAGTGCTCTTAAAATTCTAACTTGCTAGTTGAGCCTTCGTGCCACGTTTCGTAAGGTAAAGATGCGAATAGACCACGTTATGTCTCAAATTGACAAAAACGTGAAAAGCTCCTCTGTGGAGAGAGTTGAACAACTCCAAAGCATCAATGTAACCTTGTACTCTATTGAGTGCTCTTAAAAGTCTAACTTGCTAGTTTCGCCTTCGTGCCACGTTTCGTAAGGTAACGACGCGAATAGACCAAGTTATGTCTCAAATTGCACAAAAACGTGAGAAGCTCTCTGTGGAGAGGGTTGAAAATTCCAAAGCATCAATGTGGACCGTTGTACTCTATTGAGTGCTCTTAAAAGTCTAACTTGCTAGTTGCCTTCGTGCCACGTTTCGTAAGGTAAAGATGCGAATAGACCAAGTTATGTCGAAATTGCACAAAAACGTGAAAAGCTCCTCTATGAAGAGAGTTGAGCAATTTCCAAGCATCAATGTGGACCGTTGTACTCTATTTAGTGCTCTTAAAAGTATAACTTGCTAGTTGAGCCTTCGTGCCACGTTTCGTAAGGTAAAGATGCGAATAGACCAAGTTATGTTCAAATTGCACAAAAACGTGAAAAGCTCCTCTATGAGAGAGTTGAGCAATTCAAGCATCAATGTGGACCGTTTACTCTATTTAGTGCTCTTAAAAGTCTAACTTGCTAGTTTTGCCTTCGTGCCACGTTTCGTAAGGTACAGACGCGAATAGACCAAGTTATGTCTCAAATTGCACAAAAACGTGAGAAGCTCCTCTGTGGAGAGGGTTGAACAACTCCAAAGCATCAATGTGGACCGTTGTACTCTATTGAGTGCTCTTAAAACTAAGTTGCTAGTTGCCTTCGTGCCACGTTTCGTAAGGTAAAGATGCAATAGACCAAGTTATGTCTCAAATTGCACAAAAACGTGAAAAGCTCCTCTGTGGAGAAGTTGAACAACTCAAAGCATCAATGTACCTTTGTACTCTATTGAGTGCTATTAAAAGTCTAACTTGCTAGTTTCGCCTTCGTGCCACGTTTCGTAAGGTAACGACACGAATAGACCAAGTTATGTCTCAAATTGTACAAAAACGTGAGAAGCTCTTCTGTGGAGAGGGTTGAACAATTCCAAAGCATCAATGTGGACCGTTGTACTCTATTGAGTGCTCTTAAAATCTAACTTGCTAGTTGGCCTTCGTGCCACGTTTCGTAAGGTAAAGATGCGAATAGACCAAGTTATGTTCAAATTGCACAAAAACGTGAAAAGCTCCTCTATGGAGAGAGTTGAGCAATTCCAAGCATCAATGTGGACCGTTGTACTCTATTTAGTGCTCTTAAAAGTCTAACTTGCTAGTTGCCTTCGTGCCACGTTTCGTAAGGTAAAGACGCGAATAGACCAAGTTATGTCTCAAATTGCACAAAACGTGAAGCTCCTCTGTGGAGAGGTTGAACAATTCCAAAGCATCAATGTGGACCGTTGTACTCTATTGAGTGCTCTTAAAATCTAACTTGCTAGTTGCCTTCGTGCCACGTTTCGTAAGGTAAAGATGCGAATAGACCAAGTTATGTCTCAAATTGCACAAAAACGTGAAAAGCTCCTCTGTGGAGAGAGTTGAACAATTCCAAAGCATCAATGTGGACCGTTGTACTCTATTGAGTGCTCTTAAATGTCTAACTTGCTAGTTTGCCTTCGTGCCACGTTTCGTAAGGTAAAGACGCGAATAGACCAAGTTATGTCTCAAATTGCACAAAAACGTGAGAAAGCTCCTCTGTGGAGAGGTTGAACAATTCCAAAGCATCAATGTGGACCGTTGTACTCTATTGAGTGCTCTTAAAATCTAACTTGCTAGTTGAGCCTTCGTGCCACGTTTCGTAAGGTAAAGATGCGAATAGACCAAGTTATGTCTCAAATTGCACAAAAACGTGAAAAGCTCCTCTGTGGAGAGTTGAACAATCCAAAGCATCAATGTGGACCGTTGTACTCTATTGAGTGCTCTTAAAAGTCTAACTTGCTAGTTTGCCTTCGTGCCACGTTTCGTAAGGTAAAGACGCGAATAGACCAAGTTATGTCTCAAATTGCACAAAAACGTGAGAAGCTCTCTGTGGAGAGGTTGAACAATTCCAAAGCATCAATGTGGACCGTTGTACTCTATTGAGTGCTCTTAAAAGTCTAACTTGCTAGTTGGCCTTCGTGCCACGTTTCGTAAGGTAAAGATGCGAATAGACCAAGTTATGTCTTGAAATTGCACAAAAACGTGAAAAGCTCCTCTGAGAGAGTTGAACAATTCCAAGCATCAATGTGGACCGTTGTACTCTATTGAGTGCTCTTAAAAGTCTAACTTGCTAGTTGCCTTCGTGCCACGTTTCGTAAGGTAAAGATGCGAATAGACCAAGTTATGTCTCAAATTGCACAAAAACGTGAAAGCTCCTCTTGGAGAGAGTTGAACAATTCCAAAGCATCAATGTGGACCGTTGTACTCTATTGAGTGCTCTTAAAAGTCTAACTTGCTAGTTGCCTTCGTGCCACGTTTCGTAAGGTAAACGAATAGACCAAGTTATGTCTCAAATTGCACAAAAACGTGAAAAGCTCCTCTGTGGAGAGGTTGAACAATTCCAAAGCATCAATGTGGACCGTTGTACTCTATTGAGTGCTCTTAAAAGTCTAACTTGCTAGTTGCCTTCGTGCCACGTTTCGTAAGGTAAAGACGAATAGACCAAGTTATGTCTCAAATTGCACAAAAACGTGAAAAGCTCCTCTGTGGAGAGAGTTGAACAACTCCAAAGCATCAATGTGGACCGTTGTACTCTATTGAGTGCTCTTAAAAGTCTAACTTGCTAGTTGCCTTCGTGCCACGTTTCGTAAGGTAAAGACGCGAATAGACCAAGTTATGTCTCAAATTGCACAAAAACGTGAAAGCTCCTTGTGGAGAGGTTGAACAATTCCAAAGCATCAATGTGGACCGTTGTACTCTATTGAGTGCTCTTAAAAGTCTAACTTGCTAGTTGCCTTCGTGCCACGTTTCGTAAGGTAAAGACGCGAATAGACCAAGTTATGTCTCAAATTGCACAAAAACGTGAAAGCTCCTCTGTGGAGAGAGTTGAACAATTCCAAAGCATCAATGTGGACCGTTGTACTCTATTGAGTGCTCTTAAAAGTCTAACTTGCTAGTTGCCTTCGTGCCACGTTTCGTAAGGTAAAGACCGAATAGACCAAGTTATGTCTCAAATTGCACAAAAACGTGAAAAGCTCCTCTGTGGAGAGGTTGAACAATTCCAAAGCATCAATGTGGACCGTTGTACTCTATTGAGTGCTCTTAAAAGTCTAACTTGCTAGTTGCCTTCGTGCCACGTTTCGTAAGGTAAAGATGCGAATAGACCAAGTTATGTCTCAAATTGCACAAAAACGTGAAAGCTCCTCTGTGGAGAGTTGAACAATCCAAAGCATCAATGTGGACCGTTGTACTCTATTGAGTGCTCTTAAAAGTCTAACTTGCTAGTTGCCTTCGTGCCACGTTTCGTAAGGTAAAGACGCGAATAGACCAAGTTATGTCTCAAATTGCACAAAAACGTGAGAAGCTCCTCTGTGGAGAGGTTGAACAATTCCAAAGCATCAATGTGGACCGTTGTACTCTATTGAGTGCTCTTAAAAGTCTAACTTGCTAGTTGGCCTTCGTGACACGTTTCGTAAGGTAAAGATGCGAATAGACCAAGTTATGTCTCAAATTGCACAAAAACGTGAAAAGCTCCTCTGTGGAGAGAGTTGAACAATTCCAAAGCATCAATGTGGACCGTTGTACTCTATTGAGTGCTCTTAAAAGTCTAACTTGCTAGTTGCCTTCGTGCCACGTTTCGTAAGGTAAAGATGCGAATAGACCAAGTTATGTCTCAAATTGCACAAAAACGTGAAAAGCTCCTCTGGAGAGAGTTGAACAATTCCAAAGCATCAATGTGGACCGTTGTACTCTATTGAGTGCTCTTAAAAGTCTAACTTGCTAGTTGCCTTCGTGCCACGTTTCGTAAGGTAAAGACGAATAGACCAAGTTATGTCTCAAATTGCACAAAAACGTGAAAAGCTCCTCTGTGGAGAGGTTGAACAATTCCAAAGCATCAATGTGGACCGTTGTACTCTATTGAGTGCTCTTAAATCTAACTTGCTAGTTGCCTTCGTGCCACGTTTCGTAAGGTAAAGACGCGAATAGACCAAGTTATGTCTCAAATTGCACAAAAACGTGAAAGCTCCTCTGTGGAGAGAGTTGAACAACTCCAAAGCATCAATGTGGACCGTTGTACTCTATTGAGTGCTCTTAAAAGTCTAACTTGCTAGTTGCCTTCGTGCCACGTTTCGTAAGGTAAAGACACGAATAGACCAAGTTATGTCTCAAATTGCACAAAAACGTGAAAAGCTCCTCTGTGGAGAGGTTGAACAATTCCAAAGCATCAATGTGGACCGTTGTACTCTATTGAGTGCTCTTAAAAGTCTAACTTGCTAGTTGCCTTCGTGCCACGTTTCGTAAGGTAAAGACGCGAATAGACCAAGTTATGTCTCAAATTGCACAAAAACGTGAAAGCTCCTCTGTGGAGAGAGTTGAACAATTCCAAAGCATCAATGTGGACCGTTGTACTCTATTGAGTGCTCTTAAAAGTCTAACTTGCTAGTTGCCTTCGTGCCACGTTTCGTAAGGTAAAGACGCGAATAGACCAAGTTATGTCTCAAATTGCACAAAAACGTGAAAAGCTCCTCTGTGGAGAGGTTGAACAATTCCAAAGCATCAATGTGGACCGTTGTACTCTATTGAGTGCTCTTAAAATCTAACTTGCTAGTTGCCTTCGTGCCACGTTTCGTAAGGTAAAGACGCGAATAGACCAAGTTATGTCTCAAATTGCACAAAAACGTGAAAAGCTCCTCTGTGGAGAGTTGAACAATTCCAAAGCATCAATGTGGACCGTTGTACTCTATTGAGTGCTCTTAAAAGTCTAACTTGCTAGTTGCCTTCGTGCCACGTTTCGTAAGGTAAAGACGCGAATAGACCAAGTTATGTCTCAAATTGCACAAAAACGTGAAAGCTCCTCTGTGGAGAGGGTTGAACAATTCCAAAGCATCAATGTGGACCGTTGTACTCTATTGAGTGCTCTTAAAAGTCTAACTTGCTAGTTCCTTCGTGCCACGTTTCGTAAGGTAAAGACGCGAATAGACCAAGTTATGTCTCAAATTGCACAAAAACGTGAAAAGCTCCTCTGTGAGAGAGTTGAACAATTCCAAAGCATCAATGTGGACCGTTGTACTCTATTGAGTGCTCTTAAAAGTCTAACTTGCTAGTTGAGCCTTCGTGCCACGTTTCGTAAGGTAAAGATGCGAATAGACCAAGTTATGTCTCAAATTGCACAAAAACGTGAAAAGCTCCTCTATGGAGAGTTGAACAATTCCAAAGCATCAATGTGGACCGTTGTACTCTATTGAGTGCTCTTAAAAGTCTAACTTGCTAGTTGCCTTCGTGCCACGTTTCGTAAGGTAAAGACGCGAATAGACCAAGTTATGTCTCAAATTGCACAAAAACGTGAAAAGCTCCTCTGTGGAGAGGTTGAACAATTCCAAAGCATCAATGTGGACCGTTGTACTCTATTGAGTGCTCTTAAAATCTAACTTGCTAGTTGCCTTCGTGCCACGTTTCGTAAGGTAAAGATGCGAATAGACCAAGTTATGTCTCAAATTGCACAAAAACGTGAAAAGCTCCTCTGTGGAGAGAGTTGAACAACTCCAAAGCATCAATGTGGACCGTTGTACTCTATTTAGTGCTCTTAAATGTCTAACTTCCTAGTTTTGCCTTCATGCCACGTTTCGTAAGGTAACGAATAGACCAAGTTATGTCTCAAATTGCACAAAAACGTGAAAGCTCCTCTGTGGAGAGTTGAACAATTCCAAAGCATCAATGTGGACCGTTGTACTCTATTGAGTGCTCTTAAAAGTCTAACTTGCTAGTTGCCTTCGTGCCACGTTTCGTAAGGTAAAGACGCGAATAGACCAAGTTATGTCTCAAATTGCACAAAAACGTGAAAAGCTCCTCTGTGGAGAGTTGAACAATTCCAAGCATCAATGTGGACCGTTGTACTCTATTGAGTGCTCTTAAAAGTCTAACTTGCTAGTTTGCCTTCGTGCCACGTTTCGTAAGGTAAAGACGCGAATAGACCAAGTTATGTCTCAAATTGCACAAAAACGTGAAAAGCTCCTCTGTGGAGAGGGTTGAACAATTCCAAAGCATCAATGTGGACCGTTGTACTCTATTGAGTGCTCTTAAAAGTCTAACTTGCTAGTTGAGCCTTCGTGCCACGTTTCGTAAGGTAAAGATGCGAATAGACCAAGTTATGTCTCAAATTGCACAAAAACGTGAAAAGCTCCTCTGTGGAGAGAGTTGAACAACCAAAGCATCAATGTGGACCGTTGTACTCTATTGAGTGCTCTTAAAAGTCTAACTTCCTAGTTTCGCCTTCGTGCCACGTTTCGTAAGGTAAAGACGCGAATAGACCAAGTTATGTCTCAAATTGCACAAAAACGTGAAAGCTCCTCTGTGGAGAGAGTTGAACAATCCAAAGCATCAATGTGGACCGTTGTACTCTATTGAGTGCTCTTAAAAGTCTAACTTGCTAGTTGCCTTCGTGCCACGTTTCGTAAGGTAAAGCGAATAGACCAAGTTATGTTCAAATTGCACAAAAACGTGAAAAGCTCCTCTGAGAGAGTTGAACAATTCCAAAGCATCAATGTGGACCGTTGTACTCTATTGAGTGCTCTTAAAAGTCTAACTTGCTAGTTGCCTTCGTGCCACGTTTCGTAAGGTAAAGACGCGAATAGACCAAGTTATGTCTCAAATTGCACAAAACGTGAAAGCTCCTCTGTGGAGAGGGTTGAACAATTCCAAAGCATCAATGTGGACCGTTGTACTCTATTGAGTGCTCTTAAAAGTCTAACTTGCTAGTTGAGCCTTCGTGCCACGTTTCTTCAGGTAAATATGCGAATAGACCAAGTTATGTCTCAAATTGCACAAAAACGTGAAAAGCTCCTCTGTGGAGAGAGTTGAACAACTTCCAAAGCATCAATGTGGACCGTTGTACTCTATTGAGTGCTATTAAAAGTCTAACTTGCTAGTTTCGCCTTCGTGCCACGTTTCGTAAGGTAAAGACGCGAATAGACCAAGTTATGTCTCAAATTGCACAAAAACGTGAAAGCTCCTCTGTGGAGAGGTTGAACAATTCCAAAGCATCAATGTGGACCGTTGTACTCTATTGAGTGCTCTTAAAAGTCTAACTTGCTAGTTGCCTTCGTGCCACGTTTCGTAAGGTAAAGATGCGAATAGACCAAGTTATGTCTCAAATTGCACAAAAACGTGAAAAGCTCCTCTGAGAGTTGAACAATTCCAAAGCATCAATGTGGACCGTTGTACTCTATTGAGTGCTCTTAAAAGTCTAACTTGCTAGTTGAGCCTTCGTGCCACGTTTCGTAAGGTAAAGATGCGAATAGACCAAGTTATGTTCAAATTGCACAAAAACGTGAAAAGCTCCTCTATGGAGAGAGTTGAACAATTCCAAAGCATCAATGTGGACCGTTGTACTCTATTTAGTGCTCTTAAAAGTCTAACTTGCTAGTTTGCCTTCGTGCCACGTTTCGTAAGGTAAAGACGCGAATAGACCAAGTTATGTCTCAAATTGCACAAAACGTGAAAAGCTCCTCTGTGGAGAGGTTGAACAATTCCAAAGCATCAATGTGGACCGTTGTACTCTATTGAGTGCTCTTAAAATCTAACTTGCTAGTTTGCCTTCGTGCCACGTTTCGTAAGGTAAAGATGCGAATAGACCAAGTTATGTCTCAAATTGCACAAAAACGTGAAAAGCTCCTCTGTGGAGAGAGTTGAACAACTCCAAAGCATCAATGTGGACCGTTGTACTCTATTGAGTGCTATTAAAAGTCTAACTTGCTAGTTTCGCCTTCGTGCCACGTTTCGTAAGGTAACGACGCGAATAGACCAAGTTATGTCTCAAATTGCACAAAAACGTGAAAGCTCTTCTGGAGAGGGTTGAACAATTCCAAAGCATCAATGTGGACCGTTGTACTCTATTGAGTGCTCTTAAAAGTCTAACTTGCTAGTTGGCCTTCGTGCCACGTTTCGTAAGGTAAAGATGCGAATAGACCAAGTTATTTCAAATTGCACAAAAACGTGAAAAGCTCCTCTGTGGAGAGAGTTGAACAATTCAAAGCATCAATGTGGACCGTTGTACTCTATTGAGTGCTCTTAAAAGTCTAACTTGCTAGTTTGCCTTCGTGCCACGTTTCGTAAGGTAAGACCGAATAGACCAAGTTATGTCTCAAATTGCACAAAAACGTGAGAAGCTCCTCTGTGGAGAGGGTTGAACAATTCCAAAGCATCAATGTGGACCGTTGTACTCTATTGAGTGCTCTTAAAATCTAACTTGCTAGTTGCCTTCGTGCCACGTTTCGTAAGGTAAAGATGCGAATAGACCAAGTTATGTCTCAAATTGCACAAAAACGTGAAAGCTCCTCTGTGGAGAGTTGAACAATCCAAAGCATCAATGTGGACCGTTGTACTCTATTGAGTGCTCTTAAAAGTCTAACTTGCTAGTTGCCTTCGTGCCACGTTTCGTAAGGTAAAGACGCGAATAGACCAAGTTATGTCTCAAATTGCACAAAAACGTGAGAAGCTCCTCTTCTGTGGAGAGTTGAACAATTCCAAAGCATCAATGTGGACCGTTGTACTCTATTGAGTGCTCTTAAAAGTCTAACTTGCTAGTTTCCTTCGTGCCACGTTTCGTAAGGTAAAGATGCGAATAGACCAAGTTATGTCTCAAATTGCACAAAAACGTGAAAAGCTCCTCTGAGAGAGTTGAACAATTCCAAAGCATCAATGTGGACCGTTGTACTCTATTGAGTGCTCTTAAAAGTCTAACTTGCTAGTTGAGCCTTCGTGCCACGTTTCGTAAGGTAAAGATGCGAATAGACCAAGTTATGTCTCAAATTGCACAAAAACGTGAAAAGCTCCTCTATGGAGAGAGTTGAACAATTCCAAAGCATCAATGTGGACCGTTGTACTCTATTTAGTGCTCTTAAAAGTCTAACTTGCTAGTTGCCTTCGTGCCACGTTTCGTAAGGTAAAGACGCGAATAGACCAAGTTATGTCTCAAATTGCACAAAAACGTGAAAGCTCCTCTGTGGAGAGGTTGAACAATTCCAAAGCATCAATGTGGACCGTTGTACTCTATTGAGTGCTCTTAAAATCTAACTTGCTAGTTGCCTTCGTGCCACGTTTCGTAAGGTAAGATGCGAATAGACCAAGTTATGTCTCAAATTGCACAAAAACGTGAAAGCTCCTCTGTGGAGAAGTTGAACAACTCCAAAGCATCAATGTGGACCGTTGTACTCTATTGAGTGCTCTTAAAAGTCTAACTTGCTAGTTTCGCCTTCGTGCCACGTTTCGTAAGGTAACGACGCGAATAGACCAAGTTATGTCTCAAATTGCACAAAAACGTGAGAAGCTCTCTGTGGAGAGGTTGAACAATTCCAAAGCATCAATGTGGACCGTTGTACTCTATTGAGTGCTCTTAAAAGTCTAACTTGCTAGTTGCCTTCGTGCCACGTTTCGTAAGGTAAAGACGCGAATAGACCAAGTTATGTCTCAAATTGCACAAAAACGTGAAAGCTCCTCTGTGGAGAGAGTTGAACAATTCCAAAGCATCAATGTGGACCGTTGTACTCTATTGAGTGCTCTTAAAAGTCTAACTTGCTAGTTTCCTTCGTGCCACGTTTCGTAAGGTAAAGACGAATAGACCAAGTTATGTCTCAAATTGCACAAAAACGTGAGCTCCTCTGTGGAGAGTTGAACAATTCCAAAGCATCAATGTGGACCGTTGTACTCTATTGAGTGCTCTTAAAATCTAACTTGCTAGTTGCCTTCGTGCCACGTTTCGTAAGGTAAAGATGCGAATAGACCAAGTTATGTCTCAAATTGCACAAACGTGAAAGCTCCTCTGTGAGAGAGTTGAACAATCCAAAGCATCAATGTGGACCGTTGTACTCTATTGAGTGCTCTTAAAAGTCTAACTTGCTAGTTTCAGCCTTCGTGCCACGTTTCGTAAGGTAAAGACGCGAATAGACCAAGTTATGTCTCAAATTGACAAAAACGTGAAAAGCTCTCTGTGGAGAGGTTGAAATTCCAAAGCATCAATGTGGACCGTTGTACTCTATTGAGTGCTCTTAAAAGTCTAACTTGCTAGTTGCCTTCGTGCCACGTTTCGTAAGGTAAAGTGCGAATAGACCAAGTTATGTTCAAATTGCACAAAAACGTGAAAAGCTCCTCTATGGAGAGTTGAACAATTCCAAAGCATCAATGTGGACCGTTGTACTCTATTTAGTGCTCTTAAAAGTCTAACTTGCTAGTTGAGCCTTCGTGCCACGTTTCGTAAGGTAAAGATGCGAATAGACCAAGTTATGTTCAAATTGCACAAAAACGTGAAAAGCTCCTCTGTGGAGAGAGTTGAACAATTCCAAAGCATCAATGTGGACCGTTGTACTCTATTGAGTGCTCTTAAAAGTCTAACTTGCTAGTTTGCCTTCGTGCCACGTTTCGTAAGGTAAGACGCGAATAGACCAAGTTATGTCTCAAATTGCACAAAAACGTGAAAGCTCCTCTGTGGAGAGGGTTGAACAACCAAAGCATCAATGTGGACCGTTGTACTCTATTGAGTGCTCTTAAAAGTCTAACTTGCTAGTTGCCTTCGTGCCACGTTTCGTAAGGTAAAGACGCGAATAGACCAAGTTATGTCTCAAATTGCACAAAACGTGAAAAGCTCCTCTGTGGAGAGAGTTGAACAACTCCAAAGCATCAATGTGGACCGTTTGTACTCTATTGAGTGCTCTATAAAAGTCTAACTTGCTAGTTTCGCCTTCGTGCCACGTTTCGTAAGGTAACGACACGAATAGACCAAGTTATGTCTCAAATTGTACCAAAAACGTGAGAAGCTCTTCTGTGGAGAGGGTTGAACAATTCCAAAGCATCAATGTGGACCGTTGTACTCTATTGAGTGTTCTAAAGTTCTAACTTGCTAGTTGGGCCTTCGTGCCACCGTTTCGTAAGGTAAGAAGCGAATAGACCAAGTTATGTTTGAAATTGCACAAAAACGTGAAAAGCTCCTCTATGGAGAGAGTTGAGCAATTTCCAAGCCTCAATGTGGACCGTTGTACTCTATTAGTGCTCTTAATGTCTAACTTGCTAGTTTTGCCTTCATGCCACGTTTCGTAAGGTAAAGACGCGAATAGACTAGGTTAGTCTCAAATTTCACCAAACGTGAGAGCTCCTCTGTGGAGAGGGTTGAACAATTCAAAGCATCAATGTGGACCGTTGTACTCTATTGAGTGCTCTTAAAATTCTAAGTTGCTAGTTGAGCCTTCGTGCCACGTTTCGTAAGGTAAAGATGCGAATAGACCACGTTATGTCTCAAATTGAACAAAAACGTGAAAAGCTCCTCTGTGGAGAGAGTTGAACAACTCCAAAGCATCAATGTAGACCTTTGTACTCTATTGAGTGCTATGAAAAGTCTAACTTACTAGTTTCGCCTTCGTGCCACGTTTCGTAAGGTAACGACGCGAATAGACCAAGTTATGTCTCAAATTGTACAAAAACGTGAGAAGCACTTCTGTGGAGAGGGTTGAAAAATTCCAAAGCATAAATGTGGACCGTTGTACTCTATTGAGTGCTCTTAAAAGTCTAACTTGCTAGTTGGGCCTTCGTGCCACGTTTCGTAAGGTAAAGATGCGAATAGACCAAGTTATGTTTGAAATTGCACAAAAACGTGAAAAGCTCCTCTATGAAGAGAGTTGAGCAATTTCCAAGCATCAATGTGGACCGTTGTACTCTATTTAGTGCTCTTAAAAGTATAACTTGCTAGTTGAGCCTTCGTGCCACGTTTCGTAAGGTAAAGATGCGAATAGACCAAGTTATGTTAGAAATTGCACAAAAACGTGAAAAGCTCCTCTATGGAGAGAGTTGAGCAATTTTCAAGCATCAATGTGGACTGTTTTACTCTATTTAGTGCTCTTAAATGTCTAACTTGCTAGTTTTGCCTTCATGACACGTTTCGTAAGGTACAGACGCGAATAGACCAAGTTATGTCTCAAATTGCACCAAAACGTGAGAAGCTCCTCTGTGGAGAGGGTTGAACAACTCCAAAGCATCAATGTGGACCGTTGTACTCTATTGAGTGCTCTTAAAATTCTAAGTTGCTAGTTGGGCCTTCGTGCCACGTTTCGTAAGGTAAAGATGCAAATAGACCACGTTATGTCTCAAATTGCACAAAAACGTGAAAAGCTCCTCTGTGGAGAGAGTTGAACAACTCAAAGCATCAATGTAGACCTTTGTACTCTATTGAGGGCTATTAAAAGTCTAACTTACTAGTTTCGCCTTCGTGCCACGTTTCGTAAGGTAACGACACGAATAGACCAAGTTATGTCTCAAATTGTACAAAAACGTGAGAAGCTCTTCTGTGGAGAGGGTTGAACAATTCCAAAGCATCAATGTGGACCGTTGTACTCTATTGAGTGCTCTTAAAATTCTAACTTGCTAGTTGGGCCTTCGTGCCACGTTTCGTAAGGTAAAGATGCGAATAGACCAAGTTATGTTTGAAATTGCACAAAAACGTGAAAAGCTCCTCTATGGAGAGAGTTGAGCAATTTTCAAGCATCAATGTGGACCGTTGTACTCTATTTAGTGCTCTTAAATGTCTAACTTGCTAGTTTTGCCTTCATGCCACGTTTCGTAAGGTAAAGACGCGAATAGACTAAGTTATGTCTCAAATTTCACCAAAACGTGAGAAGCTCCTCTGTGGAGAGGGTTGAACAATTCCAAAGCATCAATGTGGACCGTTGTACTCTATTGAGTGCTCTTAAAATTCTAAGTTGCTAGTTGAGCCTTCGTGCCACGTTTCGTAAGGTAAAGATGCGAATAGACCACGTTATGTCTCAAATAGCACAAAAACGTGAAAAGCTCCTCTGTGGAGAGAGTTGAACAACTCCAAAGCATCAATGTAGACCTTTGTACTCTATTGAGTGCTATGAAAAGTCTAACTTACTAGTTTCGCCTTCGTGCCACGTTTCGTAAGGTAACGACGCGAATAGACCAAGTTATGTCTCAAATTGTACAAAAACGTGTGAAGCTCTTCTGTGGAGAGGGTTGAACAATTCCAAAGCATCAATGTGGACCGTTGTACTCTATTGAGTGCTCTTAAAAGTCTAACTTTCTAGTTGGGCCTTCGTGCCACGTTTCGTAAGGTAAAGATGCGAATAGACCAAGTTATGTTTGAAATTGCACAAAAACGTGAAAAGCTCCTCCATGAAGAGAGTTGAGCAATTTCCAAGCATCAATGTGGACCGTTGTACTCTATTTAGTGCTCTTAAATGTCTAACTTGCTAGTTTTGCCTTCATGCCACGTTTCGTAAGGTAAAGACGCGAATAGACTAAGTTATGTCTCAAATTTCACCAAAACGTGAGAAGCTCCTCTGTGGAGAGGGTTGAACAATTCCAAAGCATCAATGTGGACCGTTGTACTCTATTGAGTGCTCTTAAAATTCTAAGTTGCTAGTTGAGCCTTCGTGCCACGTTTCGTAAGGTAAAGATGCGAATAGACCACGTTATGTCTCAAATTGCACAAAAACGTGAAAAGCTCCTCTGTGGAGAGAGTTGAACAACTCCAAAGCATCAATGTAGACCTTTGTACTCTATTGAGTGCTATGAAAAGTCTAACTTACTAGTTTCGCCTTCGTGCCACGTTTCGTAAGGTAACGACGCGAATAGACCAAGTTATGTCTCAAATTGTACAAAAACGTGAGAAGCTCTTCTGTGGAGAGGGTTGAACAATTCCAAAGCATCAATGTGGACCGTTGTACTCTATTGAGTGCTCTTAAAAGTCTAACTTGCTAGTTGGGCCTTCGTGCCACGTTTCGTAAGGTAAGATGCGAATAGACCAAGTTATGTTTGAAATTGCACAAAAACGTGAAAAGCTCCTCCATGAAGAGAGTTGAGCAATTTCCAAGCATCAATGTGGACCGTTGTACTCTATTTAGTGCTCTTAAATGTCTAACTTGCTAGTTTTGCCTTCATGCCACGTTTCGTAAGGTAAAGACGCGAATAGACTAAGTTATGTCTCAAATTTCACCAAAACGTGAGAAGCTCCTCTGTGGAGAGGGTTGAACAATTCCAAAGCATCAATGTGGACCGTTGTACTCTATTGAGTGCTCTTAAAATTCTAAGTTGCTAGTTGAGCCTTCGTGCCACGTTTCGTAAGGTAAGATCGAATAGACCACGTTATGTCTCAAATTAGCACAAAAACGTGAAAAGCTCCTCTGTGGAGAGAGTTGAACAACTCCAAAGCATCAATGTAGACCTTTGTACTCTATTGAGTGCTATGAAAAGTCTAACTTACTAGTTTCGCCTTCGTGCCACGTTTCGTAAGGTAACGACGCGAATAGACCAAGTTATGTCTCAAATTGTACAAAAACGTGTGAAGCTCTTCTGTGGAGAGGGTTGAACAATTCCAAAGCATCAATGTGGACCGTTGTACTCTATTGAGTGCTCTTAAAAGTCTAACTTTCTAGTTGGGCCTTCGTGCCACGTTTCGTAAGGTAAAGATGCGAATAGACCAAGTTATGTTTGAAATTGCACAAAAACGTGAAAAGCTCCTCCATGAAGAGAGTTGAGCAATTTCCAAGCATCAATGTGGACCGTTGTACTCTATTTAGTGCTCTTAAATGTCTAACTTGCTAGTTTTGCCTTCATGCCACGTTTCGTAAGGTAAAGACGCGAATAGACTAAGTTATGTCTCAAATTTCACCAAACGTGAGAAGCTCCTCTGTGGAGAGGGTTGAACAATTCCAAAGCATCAATGTGGACCGTTGTACTCTATTGAGTGCTCTTAAAATTCTAAGTTGCTAGTTGAGCCTTCGTGCCACGTTTCGTAAGGTAAAGATGCGAATAGACCACGTTATGTCTCAAATTGCACAAAAACGTGAAAAGCTCCTCTGTGGAGAGAGTTGAACAACTCCAAAGCATCAATGTAGACCTTTGTACTCTATTGAGTGCTATGAAAAGTCTAACTTACTAGTTTCGCCTTCGTGCCACGTTTCGTAAGGTAACGACGCGAATAGACCAAGTTATGTCTCAAATTGTACAAAAACGTGAGAAGCTCTTCTGTGGAGAGGGTTGAACAATTCCAAAGCATCAATGTGGACCGTTGTACTCTATTGAGTGCTCTTAAAAGTCTAACTTGCTAGTTGGGCCTTCGTGCCACGTTTCGTAAGGTAAAGATGCGAATAGACCAAGTTATGTTTGAAATTGCACAAAAACGTGAAAAGCTCCTCCATGAAGAGAGTTGAGCAATTTCCAAGCATCAATGTGGACCGTTGTACTCTATTTAGTGCTCTTAAAAGTCTAACTTGCTAGTTGAGCCTTCGTGCCACGTTTCGTAAGGTAAAGATGCGAATAGACCAAGTTATGTTTGAAATTGGACAAAAACGTGAAAAGCTCCTCTATGGAGAGAGTTGAGCAATTTTCAAGCATCAATGTGGACTGTTTTACTCTATTTAGTGCTCTTAAATGTCTAACTTGCTAGTTGGGCCTTCGTGCCACGTTTCGTAAGGTAAAGATGCGAATAGACCAAGTTATGTTTGAACTGCACAAAAACGTGAGAAGCTCTTCTGTGGAGAGGGTTGAACAATTCCAAAGCATCAATGTGGACCGTTGTACTCTATTGAGTGCTCTTAAAAGTCTAACTTGCTAGTTGGGCCTTCGTGCCACGTTTCGTAAGGTAAAGATGCGAATAGACCAAGTTATGTTTGAAATTGCACAAAAACGTGAAAAGCTCCTCTGTGGAGAGGGTTGAACAATTCCAAAGCATCAATGTGGACCGTTGTACTCTATTGAGTGCTCTTAAAAGTCTAACTTGCTAGTTGGGCCTTCGTGCCACGTTTCGTAAGGTACAGACGCGAATAGACCAAGTTATGTCTCAAATTGCACCAAAACGTGAGAAGCTCCTCTGTGGAGAGGGTTGAACAATTCCAAAGCTTCAATGTGGACCGTTGTACTCTATTGAGTGCTCTTAAAATTCTAAGTTGCTAGTTGGGCCTTCGTGCCACGTTTCGTAAGGTAAAGATGCAAATAGACCACGTTATGTCTCAAATTGCACAAAAACGTGAAAAGCTCCTCTGTGGAGAGAGTTGAACAACTCAAAGCATCA
The DNA here is from genome assembly GCF_013401445.1 of Tripterygium wilfordii. Classification (NCBI taxonomy): domain Eukaryota; kingdom Viridiplantae; phylum Streptophyta; class Magnoliopsida; order Celastrales; family Celastraceae; genus Tripterygium; species Tripterygium wilfordii. Next base: position 6,680,781 of record NC_052250.1, read on the forward strand.
ATGTAGACCTTTGTACTCTATTGAGGGCTATTAAAAGTCTAACTTACTAGTTTCGCCTTCGTGCCACGTTTCGTAAGGTAACGACGCGAATAGACCAAGTTATGTCTCAAATTGTACAAAAACGTGAGAAGCTCTTCTGTGGAGAGGGTTGAACAATTCCAAAGCATCAATGTGGACCGTTGTACTCTATTGAGTGTTCTTAAAAGTCTAACTTGCTAGTTGGGCCTTCGTGCCACGTTTCGTAAGGTAAAGAAGCGAATAGACCAAGTTATGTTTGAAATTGCACAAAAACGTGAAAAGCTCCTCCATGGAGAGAGTTGAGAAATTTCCAAGCATCAATGTAGACCGTTGTACTCTATTTAGTGCTCTTAAATGTCTAACTTGCTAGTTTTGTCTTCGTGCCACGTTTCGTAAGGTAAAGACGCGAATAGACCAAGTTATGTCTCAAATTGCACAAAAACGTGAAAAGCTCCTCTATGGATAGAGTTGAACAACTCCAAAGCATCAATGTGGACCGTTGTACTCTATTGATTGCTTTTGGAAGTCCACCTTGCTAGTTGAGCCTTCGTGCCACGTTTCGTAAGGTAAAGATGCGAATTGACCAAGTTATGTTTTGAAATTGCACAAAAACGTGAAAAGCTCCTCTATGGAGAGAGTTGAGCAATTTTCAACCATCAATGTGGACCGTTGTACAAAAACGTGCGAAGCTCCTCTGTTGAGAGGGTTGAACAATTCCAAAGCATCAATGTGGACCGTTGTACTCTATTGAGTGCTCTTAAAAGTCTAACTTGCTAGTTGAGCCTTCGTGCCACGTTTCATAAGGTAAAGATGCGAATAGACCACGTTATGTCTCAAATTGCACAAAAACGTGAAAAGCTCCTCTGTGGAGAGGGTTGAACAATTCCAAAGCATTAATGTGGACCGTTGTACTCTATTGAGTGCTCTTAAAAGTCTAACTTGCTAGTTGATTCTTCGTGCCACGTTTCGTAAGGTAAAGACGCGAATAGACCAATTTATGTCTCAAATTGCACAAAAACGTGAAAAGCTCCTCTGTGGAGAGAGTTGAACACTTCCAAAGTATCAATGTGGACCGTTGTACTCTATTGAGTGCTCTTAAAAGTCTAACTTGCTAGTTTCACCTTCGTGCCACGTTTCGTAAGGTAAAGACGCGAATAGACCAAGGTATGTCTCAAATTGCAAAAAAACGTGAAAAGCTCCCCTGTGGAGAGAGTTGAACAACTCCAAAGCAACAATGTGGACCGTTGTACTCTATTGAGAGCTCTTAAAAGTATAACTTGCTAGTTTCACCTTCGTGCCACGTTTCGTAAGGTAACGACGCGAATGGACCAAGTTATCTCTCAAATTGCACAAAATCGCGAAAAGCTCCTCTGTGGAGAGAGTTGAACAACTCCAAAGCATCAATGTGGACTGTTGTACTGTATTGAGTGCTATTAAAAGTCTATCTTACTATTTTCGCCTTCGTGCCACGTTTCATAAGGTAACGACGCGAATAGACCAAGTTATGTCTCAAATTGTACAAAAACGTGAGAAGATCTTCTGTGGAGAGGGCTGAACAATTCCAAAGCATCAATGTGGACCGTTGTACTCTATTGAGTGCTCTTGAAAGTCTAACTTGCTAGTTGAGCCTTCGTGCCACGTTTCGTAAGGTAAAGATGTGAATAGACCAAGTTATGTTTGAAATTGCACAAAAACGTGAAAAGCTCCTCCATGGAGAGAGTTGAGAAATTTCCAAGCATCAATGTAGACCGTTGTACTCTATTTAGTGCTCTTAAATGTCTAACTTGCTAGTTTTGTCTTCGTGCCACGTTTCGTAAGGTAAAGACGCGAATAGACCAAGTTATGTCTCAAATTGCACAAAAACGTGAAAAGCTCCTCTATGGATAGAGTTGAACAACTCCAAAGCATCAATGTGGACCGTTGTACTCTATTGATTGCTTTTAGAAGTCCACCTTGCTAGTTGAGCCTTCGTGCCACGTTTCGTAAGGTAAAGATGCGAATTGACCAAGTTATGTTTTGAAATTGCACAAAAACGTGAAAAGCTCCTCTATGGAGAGAGTTGAGCAATTTTCAAGCATCAATGTGGACCGTTGTACAAAAACGTGCGAAGCTCCTCTGTTGAGAGGGTTGAACAATTCCAAAGCATCAATGTGGACCGTTGTACTCTATTGAGTGCTCTTAAAAGTCTAACTTGCTAGTTGAGCCTTCGTGCCACGTTTCATAAGGTAAAGATGCGAATAGACCACGTTATGTCTCAAATTGCACAAAAACGTGAAAAGCTCCTCTGTGGAGAGGGTTGAACAATTCCAAAGCATTAATGTGGACCGTTGTACTCTATTGAGTGCTCTTAAAAGTCTAACTTGCTAGTTGATTCTTCGTGCCACGTTTCGTAAGGTAAAGACGCGAATAGACCAATTTATGTCTCAAATTGCACAAAAACGTGAAAAGCTCCTCTGTGGAGAGAGTTGAACACTTCCAAAGTATCAATGTGGACCGTTGTACTCTATTGAGTGCTCTTAAAAGTCTAACTTGCTAGTTTCACCTTCGTGCCACGTTTCGTAAGGTAAAGACGCGAATAGACCAAGGTATGTCTCAAATTGCAAAAAAACGTGAAAAGCTCCCCTGTGGAGAGAGTTGAACAACTCCAAAGCAACAATGTGGACCGTTGTACTCTATTGAGAGCTCTTAAAAGTATAACTTGCTAGTTTCACCTTCGTGCCACGTTTCGTAAGGTAACGACGCGAATCGACCAAGTTATCTCTCAAATTGCACAAAATCACGAAAAGCTCCTCTGTGGAGAGAGTTGAACAACTCCAAAGCATCAATGTGGACTGTTGTACTGTATTGAGTGCTATTAAAAGTCTATCTTACTATTTTCGCCTTCGTGCCACGTTTCATAAGGTAACGACGCGAATAGACCAAGTTATGTCTCAAATTGTACAAAAACGTGAGAAGATCTTCTGTGGAGAGGGCTGAACAATTCCAAAGCATCAATGTGGACCGTTGTACTCTATTGAGTGCTCTTGAAAGTCTAACTTGCTAGTTGAGCCTTCGTGCCACGTTTCGTAAGGTAAAGATGTGAATAGACCAAGTTATGTTTGAAATTGCACAAAAACGTGAAACGCTCCTCTATGGAGAGAGTTGAGCAATTTTCAAGCATCAATGTGGACCGTTGTACTCTATTTAGTGCTCTTAAATGTCTAACTTGCTAGTTTTGCCTTCATGCCACGTTTCGTAAGGTAAAGAAGCGAATAGACTAAGTTATGTCTCAAATTTCACCAAAACGTGAGAAGCTCCTCTGTGGAGAGGGTTGAACAATTCCAAAGCATCAATGTGGACCGTTGTACTCTATTGAGTGCTCTTAAAATTCTAAGTTGCTAGTTGAGCCTTCGTGCCACGTTTCGTAAGGTAAAGATGCGAATAGACCACGTTATGTTTGATATTGCACAAAAACATGAAAAGCTCCTCTTTGGAAAGAGTTGAGCAACTCCAAAGCATCAATGTGGACCGTTGTACTCTATTGAGTGCTTTTACAAGTCTACCTTGCAAGTTGAGCCTTCGTGCCACGTTTCGTAAGGTAAAGACGCGAATAGACCAAGTTATGTCTCAAATTGCACAAAAACGTAAAAAGCTCCTCTGTGGAGAGAGTTGAACAACTCCAAAGCGTCAATGCGGACCGTTGTACTCTACTGAGTGCTTTTAAAAGTCTAACTTGCTAGTTGAGCCTTCGTGCCACATTTCGTAAGGTAAAGATGCAAATAGACCAAGTTATGTTTGAAATTGCACAAAAACGTGAAAAGCTCCTCTATGGAGAGAGTTGAGCAATTTTCAAGCATCAATGTGGACCGTTGTACAAAAACGTGCGAAGCTCCTTTGTTGAGAGGGTTGAACAATTCCAAAGCATCAATGTGGACCGTTGTACTCTATTGAGTGCTCTTAAAAGTCTAACTTGCTAGTTGAGCCTTCGTGCCACGTTTCATAAGGTAAAGATGCGAATAGACCACGTTATGTCTCAAATTGCACAAAAACGTGAAAAAGCTCCTCTGTGGAGAGGGTTGAACAATTCCAAAGCATTAATGTGGACCGTTGTACTCTATTGAGTGCTCTTAAAAGTCTAACTTGCTAGTTGATTCTTCGTGCCACGTTTCGTAAGGTAAAGACGCGAATAGACCAATTTATGTCTCAAATTGCACAAAAACGTGAAAAGCTCCTCTGTGGAGAGAGTTGAACACTTCCAAAGTATCAATGTGGACCGTTGTACTCTATTGAGTGCTCTTAAAAGTCTAACTTGCTAGTTTCACCTTCGTGCCACGTTTCGTAAGGTAAAGATGCGAATAGACCAAGTTATGTCTCAAATTGCACAAAAACGTGAGAAGCTCTTCTGTGGAGAGGGCTGAACAATTCGAAAGCATCAATGTGGACCGTTGTACTCTATTGAGTGCTCTTAAAAGTCTAACTTGCTAGTTGAGCCTTCGTGCCACATTTCGTAAGGTAAAGATGCGAATAAACCAAGTTATGTTTGAAATTGCACAAAAACGTGAAAAGCTCCTCTATGGAGAGAGTTGAGCAATTTTCAAGCATCAATGTGGACCGTTGTACTCTATTTAGTGCTCTTAAATATCTAACTTTCTAGTTTTGCCTTCATGCCACGTTTCGTAAGGTAAAGACGCGAATAGACCAAGTTATGTCTCAAATTGCACCAAAACGTGAGAAGCTCTTCTGTGGAGAGGGCTGAACAATTCGAAAGCATCAATGTGGACCGTTGTACTCTATTGAGTGCTCTTAAAAGTCTAACTTGCTAGTTGAGCCTTCGTGCCACAATTCGTAAGGTAAAGATGCGAATAGACCAAGTTATGTTTGAAATTGCACAAAAACGTGAAAAGCTCCTCCATGAAGAGAGTTCAGAAATTTCCAAGCATCAATGTGGACCGTTGTACTCTATTTAGTGCTCTTAAATGTCTAACTTGCTAGTTTTGCCTTCGTGCCACGTTTCGTAAGGTAAAGACGCGAATAGACCAAGTTATGTCTCAAATTGCAGAAAAACGTGAAAAGCTCCTCTATGGAGAGAGTTGAACAACTCCAAAGCGTCAATGTGGACCGTTGTACTCTATTGAGTGCTTTTACAAGTGGACCTTGCTAGTTGTCCTTCGTGCCACGTTTCGTAAGGTAAAGATGTGAATAGACCAAGTTATGTTTTGAAATTGCACAAAAACGTGAAAAGCTCCTCTATGGAGAGAGTTGAGCAATTTTCAAGCATCAATGTGGACCGTTGTACTCTATTTAGTGCTCTTAAATGTCTAACTTGCTAGTTTTGCCTACGTGCCACGTTTCGTAAGGTAAAGATGCGAATAGACTAAGTTATGTCTCAAATTGCACAAAAACGTGCGAAGCTCCTCTGTTGAGAGGGTTGAACAATTCCAAAGCATCAATGTGGACCGTTGTAATCTATTGAGTGCTCTTAAAAGTCTAACTTGCTAGTTGGGCCTTCGTGCCACGTTAAGTAAGGTAAAGATGCGAATAGACCAAGTTATGTTTGATATTGCACAAAAACGTGAAAAGCTCCTCTTTGGTGAGAGTTGAGCAACTCCAAAGCATCAATGTGGACCGTTGTACTCTATTGAGTGCTTTTACAAGTCTACCTTGCTAGTTGAGCCTTCTTGCCACGTTTCGTAAGGTAAAGATGCGAATAGACCAAGTTATGTTTTGAAATTGCATAAAAACGTGAAAAGCTCCTCTATAGAGAGAGTTGAGCAATTTTCAAGCATCAATGTGGACCGTTGTACTCTATTTAGTGCTCTTAAATGTGTAACTTTCTAGTTTTGCCTACGTGCCACGTTTCGTAAGGTAAAGATGCGAATAGACTAAGTTATGTCTCAAATTGCACAAAAACGTACGAAGCTCCTATGTTGAGAGGGTTGAACAATTCCAAAGCATCAATGTGGATCGTTGTACTCTATTGAGTGCTCTTAAAAGTCTAACTTGCTAGTTGAGCCTTCGTGCCACGTTTCGTAAGGTAAAGATGCGAATAGACCACGTTATGTCTCAAATTGCACAAAAACGTGAAAAGCTCCTCTGTGGAGAGGGTTGAACAATTCCAAAGCATCAATGTGGACCGTTGTACTCTATTGAGTGCTCTTAAAAGTCTAACTTGCTAGTTGATTATTCGTGCCACGTTTCGTAAGGTAAAGACGCGAATACACCAAGTTATGTCTTAAATTGCACAAAAACATGAAAAGCTCCTCTGTGGAGAGAGTTGAACACTTCCAAAGTATCAATGTGGACCGTTGTACTCTATTGAGTGCTCTTAAAAGTCTAACTTGCTAGTTGAGCCTTCGTGCCACGTTTCGTAAGGTAAAGATGCGAATAGACCAAGTTATGTCTCAAATTGCACAAAAACGTGAAAAACTCCTCTGTGGAGAGAGTTGAACAACTCCAAAGCATCAACGTGGACCGTTGTACTCTATTGAGTGCTCTTAAAAGTCTAACTTGCTAGTTTCACCTTCGTGCTACGTATCGTAAGGTAAAGACGCGAATAGACCAAGGTACGTCTCAAATTGCACAAAAACGTGAAAAGCTCCTCCGTGGACAGAGTTGAACAACTCCAAAGCATCAATGTGCACCGTTGTACTCTATTGAGTGCTCTGAAAAGTCTAACTTGCTAGTTTCACCTTCATGCCACGTTTCGTAAGGTAACGACGCGAATAGACCAAGTTATGTCTCAAATTGCACAAAAACGTGAAAAGCTCCTCTGTGGAGAGAGTTGAACAACTCCAAAGCATCAATGTGGACTGTTGTACTCTATTGAGTGCTATTAAAAGTCTATCTTACTAGTTTCGCCTTCGTGCCACGTTTCGTAAGGTAACGACTCGAATACACCAAGTTATGTCTCAAATTGCACAAAAACGTGAGAAGCTCTTCTGTGGAGAGGGCTGAACAATTCCAAAGCATCAATGTGGACCGTTGTACTCTATTGAGTGCTCTTAAAAGTCTAACTTGCTAGTTGAGCCTTCGTGCCACGTTTCGTAAGGTAAAGATGCGAATAGACCAAGTTATGTTTGAAATTGCACAAAAACGTGAAAAGCTCCTCTATGGAGAGAGTTGAGCAATTTTCAAGCATCAATGTGGACCGTTGTACTCTATTTAGTGCTCTTAAATGTCTAACTTGCTAATTTTGCCTTCATGCCACGTTTCGTAAGGTAAAGACGCGAATAGACCAAGTTATGTCTCAAATTGCACAAAAACGTGAGAAGCTCCTCTATGGAGAGGGTTGAACAATTCCAAAGCATCAATGTGGACCGTTGTACTCTATTGAGTGCTCTTAAAAGTCTAACTTTCTTGTTGGGCCTTCGTGCCACGTTAAGTAAGGTAAAGATGCGAATAGACCAAGTTATGTTTGAAATTGCACAAAAACGTGAAAAGCTCCTCCATGGAGAAAGTTGAGCAATTTCCAAGCATCAATGTGGACCGTTGTACTCTATTTAGTGATCTTAAATGTCTAACTTGCTAGTTTTGCCTTCGTGCCACGTTTCGTAAGGTAAAGATGCGAAGAGACCGAGTTATGTCTCAAATTGCACAAAAACGTGAAAAGCTTCTCTTTGGAGAGAGTTGAGCAACTCCAAAGCATCAATGTGGACCGTTTTACTCTATTGAGTGCTTTTACAAGTCTACCTTGCTAGTTGAGCCTTCGTGCCACGTTTCGTAAGGTAAAGATGCGAATAGACCAAGTTATGTATTGAAATTGCACAAAAACGTGAAAAGCTCCTCTATAGAGAGAGTTGAGCAATTTTCAAGCATCAATGTGGACCGTTGTACTCTATTTAGTGCTCTTAAATGTCTAACTTGCTAGTTTTGCCTACGTGCCACGTTTCGTAAGGTAAAGATGCGAATAGACTACGTTATGTCTCAAATTGCACAAAAACGTGCGAAGCTCCTCTGTTGAGAGGGTTGAACAATTCCAAAGCATCAATGTGGACCGTTGTACTCTATTGAGTGCTCTTAAAAGTCTAACTTGCTAGTTGAGCCTTCGTGCCACGTTTCGTAAGGTAAAGATGCGAATAGACCACGTTATGTTTGAAATTGCACAAAAACGTGAAAAGCTCATCTGTGGAGAGGGTTGAACAATTCCAAAGCATCAACGTGGACTGTTGTACTCTATTGAGTGCTCTTAAAAGTCTATCTTACTAGTTTCGCCTTCGTGCCACGTTTCGTAAGGTAACGACGCGAATAGACCAAGTTATGTCTCAAATTACACAAAAACGTGAGAAGCTCTTCTGTGGAGAGGGTTGAACAATTCCAAAGCATCAATGTGGACCGTTGTACTCTACTGAGTGCTCTTAAAAGTCTAACTTGCTAGTTGAGCCTTCGTGGCACGTTTCGTAAGGTAAAGATGCGAATAGACCAAGTTATGTTTGAAATTGCACAAAAATGTGAAAAGCTCCTCTATGGAGAGAGTTGAGCAATTTTCAAGCTTCAATGTGGACCGTTGTAATCTATTTAGTGCTCTTAAATGTCTAACTTGCTAGTTTTGCCTTCATGCCACGTTTCGTAAGGTACAGACGCGAATAGACCAAGTTACGTCTTAAATTGCATAAAAACGTGAGAAGCTCCTCTATGGAGAGGGTTGAACAATTCCAAAGCATCAATGTGGACCGTTGTACTCTATTGAGTGCTCTTAAAAGTCTAACTTGCTAGTTGAGCCTTCGTGCCACGTTTCGTAAGGTAAAGATGCGAAAAGACCACGGTATGTCTCAAATTGCACAAAAACGTGAAAAGCTCCTCTGTGGAGAGAGTTGAACAACTCCAAAGCATCAATGTGGACCGTTGTACTCTATTGAGTGCTATGAAAAGTCTAACTTACTAGTTTCGCCTTCGTGCCACGTTTCGTAAGGTAACGACGCGAATAGACCAAGTTATGTCTCAAATTGCACAAAAACGTGAGAAGCTCTTCTGTGGAGAGGGTTGAACAATTCCAAAGCATCAATGTGGACCGCTGTACTCTATTGAGTGCTCTTAAAAGTCTAACTTGCTAGTTGAGCCTTCGTGCCACGTTTCGTAAGGTAAAGATGCGAATAGACCAAGTTATGTTTGAAATTGCACAAAAACGTGAAAAGCTCCTCCATGGAGAGAGTTGAGCAATTTCCAAGCATCAATGTGGACCGTTGTACTCTATTTAGTGCTCTTAAATGTCTAACTTGCTAGCTTTACCTTCGTGCCACGTTTCGTAAGGTAAAGATGCGAAAAGACCACGGTATGTCTCAAATTGCACAAAAACGTGAAAAGCTCCTCTGTGGAGAGAGTTGAACAACTCCAAAGCATCAATGTGGACCGTTGTACTCTATTGAGTGCTATGAAAAGTCTAACTTACTAGTTTCGCCTTCGTGCCACGTTTCGTAAGGTAACGACGCGAATAGACCAAGTTATGTCTCAAATTGCACAAAAACGTGAGAAGCTCTTCTGTGGAGAGGGTTGAACAATTCCAAAGCATCAATGTGGACCGCTGTACTCTATTGAGTGCTCTTAAAAGTCTAACTTGCTAGTTGAGCCTTCGTGCCACGTTTCGTAAGGTAAAGATGCGAATAGACCAAGTTATGTTTGAAATTGCACAAAAACGTGAAAAGCTCCTCCATGGAGAGAGTTGAGCAATTTCCAAGCATCAATGTGGACCGTTGTACTCTATTTAGTGCTCTTAAATGTCTAACTTGCTAGCTTTACCTTCGTGCCACGTTTCGTAAGATAAAGAAGCGAATAGACCAAGTTATGTCTCAAATTGCACAAAAACGTGAAAAGCTCCTGTATGGAGAGAGTTGAACAACTCCAAAGCATCAATGTGGTCCGTTGTACTCTATTGAGTGATTTTACAAGTCTACCTTGCTAGTTGAGCCTTCGTGCCACGTTTGTTAAGGTAAAGACGCGAATAGACCAAGTTATGTATCAAATTGCACAAAAACGTGAAAAGCTCCTCTATGGAGAGAGTTGAACAACTCCAAAGCATCAATGTGGACCGTTGTACTCTATTAAGTGCTCTTAAAAGTCTAACTTGCTAGTTTCGCCTTCGTGCCACGTTTCGTAAGGTAAAGACGCGAATAGACCAAGTTATGTCTCAAATTACACAAAAACGTGAAAAGCTCCTCTATGGAGATAGTTGAACAACTCCAAAGCATCAATGTGGACTGTTGTACTCTGTTGAGTGCTCTTACGAGTCTAACTTGCTAGTTGAGCCTTCGTGCCACGTTTCGTAAGGTAAAGGCACGAATAGACCAAGTTATGTCTCAAATTGCTCAAAGACGTGAAAAGATCCTCTATGGAGAGAGTTGAGCAATTCCAAAGCCTCAATGTGGACCGTTGTACTCTATTTAGTGCTTTTAAAAGTCTAACTTGCTAGTTGAGCCTTCGTGCCACGTTTCGTAAGGTAAAGTTGCGAATAGACCAAGTTACGTTTGAAATTGCACAAAAACGAGAAAAGCTCCTCAATGGAGAGAGTTGAACAATTCCAAAGCATCAATGTGGACCGTTGTACTATATTTAGTGCTCTTAAAAGTCTAACTTGCTAGTTTCACCTTCGTGCCACGTTTCGTAAGGTAACGACGCGAATAGACGTAGTTATGTCTCAAATTGCACAAAAACGTGAGAAACTCCTCTGTGGAGAGAGTTGAACAACTCCAAAGCATCAATGTGGATTGTTGTACTCTATTGAGTGCTATTAAAAGTCTATCTTACTAGTTTCGCCTTCGTGCCACGTTTCGTAAGGTAACGACGTGAATAGACCAAGTTATGTCTAAAATTACACAAAAACGTGAGAAGCTCTTCTGTGGAGAGGGTTGAACAATTCCAAAGCATCAATGTGGACCGTTGTACTCTATTGAGTGCTCTTAAAAGTCTAACTTGCTAGTTGAGCCTTCGTGCCACGTTTCGTAACGTAAAGACGCGAATAGAACAAGTTATGTCTCCAATTGCACAAAAACGTGAAAAGCTCCTCTATGGAGAGAGTTGAACACTTCTAAAGCATCAATGTGGACCGTTGTACTCTATTGAGTGCTCTTAAAAGTCTAACTTGCTAGTTGAGCTTTCGTGCCATGTTTCGTAAGGTAAAGTGTGAATAGACCAAGTTATGTCTCAAATTGCACAAAAACGTGAAAAGCTCATCTGTGGAGAGAGTTGAACAACTACAAAGCATCAACGTGGACCGTTGTACTCTATTGAGCGCTCTTTAAAGTCTAACTTGCTAGTTTCACCTTCGTGCCACGTTTCGTAAAGTAAAGATGCGAATAGACCAAGGTATGTCTCAAATTGCACAAAAACGTGAAAAGCTCCCCTGGGGAGAGAATTGAACAACTCCAAAGCATCAATGTGGACCGTTGTACTCTATTGAGTGCACTTAAAAGTCTAAGTTGCTAGTTTCACCTTCGTGCCACGTTTCAAAAGGTAACGACGCGAATAGACGAAGTTATGTCTCAAATTGCACAAAAACGTGAACAGCTCCTCTGTGGAGAGAGTTGAACAACTCCATAGCATCAATGTGGACCGTTGTACTCTATTTAGTGCTCTCAAAAGTCTAACTTGCTAGTTGAGCCTTCCTGCCACGTTTCGTAAGGTAAAGATGCGAATAGACCAAGTTATGTTTGAAATTGCACAAAAACGTGAAAAGCTCCTCTATGGAGAGAGTTGAGCAATTTTCATGCATCAATGTGGACCGTTGTACTCTATTTAGTGCTCTTAAATGTCTAACTTGCTAGTTTTGCCAACGTGCCACGTTTCGTAAGGTAAAGACGCGAATAGACTAAGTTATGTCTCAAATTGCACAAAAACGTGCGAAGCTGCTCTAGGTAGAGGGTCGAACAATCCCAAAGCATTAATGTGGACCGTTGTACTCTATTGAGTGCTCTTAAAAGTCTAACTTGCTAGTTGAGCCTTCGTGCCACGTTTCGTAAGGTAAAGGCACGAATAGACCAAGTTATGTCTCAAATTGCTCAAAGACGTGAAAAGATCCTCTATGGAGAGAGTTGAGCAATTCCAAAGCCTCAATGTGGACCGTTGTACTCTATTTAGTGCTTTTAAAAGTCTAACTTGCTAGTTGAGCCTTCGTGCCACGTTTCGTAAGGTAAAGTTGCGAATAGACCAAGTTACGTTTGAAATTGCACAAAAACGAGAAAAGCTCCTCTATGGAGAGAGTTGAACAATTCCAAAGCATCAATGTGGACCGTTGTACTATATTTATTGCTCTTAAAAGTCTAACTTGCTAGTTTCACCTTCGTGCCACGTTTCGTAAGGTAACGACGCGAATAGACGTAGTTATGTCTCAAATTGCACAAAAACGTGAGAAACTCTTCTGTGGAGAGAGTTGAACAACTCCAAAGCATCAATGTGGACTGTTGTACTCTATTGAGTGCTATTAAAAGTCTATCTTACTAGTTTCGCCTTCGTGCCACGTTTCGAAAGGTAACGACGTGAATAGACCAAGTTATGTCTAAAATTACACAAAAACGTGAGAAGCTCTTCTGTGGAGAGGGTTGAACAATTCCAAAGCATCAATGTGGACCGTTGTACTCTATTGAGTGCTCTTAAAAGTCTAACTTGCTAGTTGAGCCTTCGTGCCACGTTTCGTAACGTAAAGACGCGAATAGAACAAGTTATGTCTCCAATTGCACAAAAACGTGAAAAGCTCCTCTGTGGAGAGAGTTGAACACTTCCAAAGCATCAATGTGGACCGTTGTACTCTATTGAGTGCTCTTAAAAGTCTAACTTGCTAGTTGAGCTTTCGTGCCATGTTTCGTAAGGTAAAGTGTGAATAGACCAAGTTATGTCTCAAATTGCACAAAAACGTGAAAAGCTCATCTGTGGAGAGAGTTGAACAACTACAAAGCATCAACGTGGACCGTTGTACTCTATTGAGCGCTCTTTAAAGTCTAACTTGCTAGTTTCACCTTCATGCCACGTTTCGTAAAGTAAAGATGCGAATAGACCAAGGTATGTCTCAAATTGCACAAAAACGTGAAAAGCTCCCCTGTGGAGAGAATTGAACAACTCCAAAGCATCAATGTGGACCGTTGTACTCTATTGAGTGCACTTAAAAGTCTAACTTGCTAGTTTCACCTTCGTGCCACGTTTCAAAAGGTAACGACGCGAATAGACGAAGTTATGTCTCAAATTGCACAAAAACGTGAACAGCTCCTCTGTGGAGAGAGTTGAACAACTCCATAGCATCAATGTGGACCGTTGTACTCTATTTAGTGCTCTCAAAAGTCTAACTTGCGAGTTGAGCCTTCGTGCCACGTTTCGTAAGGTAAAGATGCGAATAGACCAAGTTATGTTTGAAATTGCACAAAACGTGAAAAGCTCCTCTATGGAGAGAGTTGAGCAATTTTCATGCATCAATGTGGACCGTTGTACTCTATTTAGTGCTCTTAAATGTCTAACTTGCTAGTTTTGCCAACGTGCCACGTTTCGTAAGGTAAAGACGCGAATAGACTAAGTTATGTCTCAAATTGCACAAAAACGTGCGAAGCTGCTCTAGGTAGAGGGTCGAACAATTCCAAAGCATCAATGTGGACCGTTGTACTCTATTGAGTGCTCTTAAAAGTCTAACTTGCTAGTTGAGCCTTCGTGCCACGTTTCATAAGGTAAAGATGCGAATAGACCACGTTAGGATTGAAATTGCACAAAAACGAGAAAAGCTCCTCTATGGAGAGAGTTGAACAATTCCAAATCATCAATGTGGACCGTTGTACTCTATTTAGTGCTCTTAAAAGTCTAACTTGCTAGTTTCGCCTTCGTGCCACGTTTCGTAAGGTAACGACGCGAATAGACGTAGTTATGTCTCAAATTGCACAAAAACGTGAGAAACTCTTCTCTGGAGAGAGTTGAACAATTCCAAACCGTCAATGTGGACCGTTGTACTCTATTGAGTGCTCTTAAAAGTCTAACTTGCTAGTTGAGCCTTCGTGCCACGTTTCGTAAGGTAAAGACGCGAATAGAACAAGTTATGTCTCCAATTGCACAAAAACGTGAAAAGCTCCTCTGTGGAGAGAGTTGAACACTTCCAAAGCATCAATGTGGACCGTTGTACTCTATTGAGTGCTCTTAAAAGTCTAACTTGCTAGTTGAGCTTTCGTGCCACGTTTCGTAAGGTAAAGATGCGAATAGACCAAGTTATGTCTCAAATTGCACAAAAACGTGAAAAGCTCATCTGTGGAGAGAGTTGAACAACTCCAAAGCATCAACGTGGACCGTTGGACTCTATTGAGCGCTCTTTAAAATCTAACTTGCTAGTTTCACCTTCGTGCCACGTTTCGTAAGGTAAAGATGCGAATAGACCAAGGTATGTCTCAAATTGCACAAAAACGTGAAAAGCTCCCCTGTCGAGAGAATTGAACAACTCCAAAGCATCAATGTGGACCGTTGTACTCTATTGAGTGCACTTAAAAGTCTAACTTGCTAGTTTCACCTTCGTGCCACGTTTCAAAAGGTAACGACGCGAATAGACTAAGTTATGTCTCAAATTGCACAAAAACGTGAACAGCTCCTCTGTGGAGAGAGTTGAACAACTCCATAGCATCAATGTGGACCGTTGTACTCTACTTAGTGCTCTCAAAAGTCTAACTTGCTAGGTGAGCCTTCGTGCCACGTTTCGTAAGGTAAAGATGCGAACAGACCAAGTTATGTTTGAAATTGCACAAAAACGTGAAAACCTCCTCTATGGAGAGAGTTGAGCAATTTTCAAGCATCAATGTGGACCGTTGTACTCTATTTAGTGCTCTTAAATGTCTAACTTGCTAGTTTTGCCTACGTGCCACGTTTCGTAAGGTAAAGACGCGAATAGACTAAGATATGTCTCAAATTGCACAAAAACGTGCGAAGCTGCTCTAGGGAGAGGGTCGAACAATTCCAAAGCATCAATGTGGACCGTTGTACTCTATTGAGTGCTCTTAAAAGTCTAACTTGCTAGTTGAGCCTTCGTGCCACGTTTCGTAAGGTAAAGATGCGAATAGACCACGTTATGTCTCAAATTGCACAAAAACGTGAAAAACTCCTCTGTGGAGAGGGTTGGACAATTCCAAAGCATCATTGTGGACCGTTGTACTCTATTGAGTGCTCTTAAAAGTCTAACCTGCTAGTTGATTGTTCGTGCCACGTTTCGTAAGGTAAAGACGCGAATAGACCAAGTTATGTCTCAAATTGCACAAAAACGTGAAAAGCTCCTCTATGGAGAGAGTTGAACAACTCCAAAGCATCAACGTGGACCGTTGTACTTTATTGAGTGCTCTTAAAAGTCTAACTTTCTAGTTTCACCTTCGTGCCACGTTTCGTAAGGTAAAGACGCGAATAGACCAAGGTACGTCTCAAATTGCACAAAAACGTGAAAAGCTCCTCTCTGGAGAGAGTTGAACAACTCCAAAGCATCAATGTGGACCGTAGTACTCTATTGAGTGCTCTTAAATATCGAACTTGCTAGTTTCAGCTTCATGCCACGTTTCGTAAGGTAACGACGCGAATAGACCAAGTTATGTCTCAAATTGCACAAAAACGTGAAAAGCTCCTCTGTGGAGAGAATTGAACAACTCCAAAGCATCAATGTGGATTGTTGTACTCTATTGAGTGCTATTAAAAGTCTATCTTACTAGTTTCGCCTTCGTGCCACGTTTCGTAAGGTTACGACGCGAATAGACCAAGTTGTGTCTCAAATTGCACAAAAATGTGAGAAGCTCTTCTGTGGAGAGGGCTGAACAACTCCAAAGCATCAATGTGGACCGTTGTACTCTATTGAGTGCTCTTAAAAGTCTAACTTGCTAGTTGAGCCTTCGTGCCACGTTTCGTAAGGTAAAGATGCGAATAGACCACGTTATGTCTCAAATTGCACAAAAACGTGAAAAACTTCTCTGTGGAGAGGGTTGAACAATTCCAAAGCATCAATGTGGACCGTTGTACTATATTGAGTGCTCTTAAAAGTCTAACTTGCTAGTTGATTCTTCGTACTACGTTTCGTAAGGTAAAGACGCGAATAGACCAAGTTATGTCTCAAATTGCACAAAAACGTGAAAAGCTCCTCTGTGGAGAGAGTTGAACACTTCCAAAGCATCAATGTGGACCGTTGTACTCTATTGAGTGCTCTTAAAAGTCTAACTTGCTAGTTGAGCCTTCGTGCCACGTTTCGTAAGGTAAAGATGCGAATAGACCACGTTATGTCTCAAATTGCACAAAAACGTGAAAAACTTCTCTGTGGAGAGGGTTGAACAATTCCAAAGCATCAATGTGGACCGTTGTACTCTATTGAGTGCTCTTAAAAGTCTAACTTGCTAGTTGATTCTTCGTGCTACGTTTCGTAAGGTAAAGACGCGAATAGACGAAGTTATGTCTCAAATTGCACAAAAACGTGAAAAGCTCCTCTGTGGAGAGAGTTGAACACTTCCAAAGCATCAATGTGGACCGTTGTACTCTATTGAGTGCTCTTAAAAGTATAACTTGCTAGTTGAGTCTTCGTGCCACGTTTCGTAACATAAAGTTGCGAATAGACCAAGTTACGATTGAAATTGCACAAAAACGAGAAAAGCTCCTCTATGGAGAGAGTTGAACAATTCCAAAGCATCAATGTGGACCGTTGTACTCTATTTAGTGCTCTTAAAAGTCTAACTTGCTAGTTTCGCCTTCGTGCCACGTTTCGTAAGGTAACGACGCGAATAGACGTAGTTATGTCTCAAATTGCACAAAAACGTGAGAAACTCTTCTCTGAAGAGAGTTGAACAATTCCAAACCGTCAATGTGGACCGTTGTACTCTATTGAGTGCTCTTAAAAGTCTAACTTGCTAGTTGAGCCTTCGTGCCACGTTTCGTAAGGTAAAGACGCGAATAGAACAAGTTATGTCTCCAATTGCACAAAAACGTGAAAAGCTCCTCTGTGGAGAGAGTTGAACACTTCCAAAGCATCAATGTGGACCGTTGTACTCTATTGAGTGCTCTTAAAAGTCTAACTTGCTAGTTGAGCTTTCGTGCCACGTTTCGTAAGGTAAAGATGTGAATAGACCAAGTTATGTCTCAAATTGCACAAAAACGTGAAAAGCTCATCTGTGGAGAGAGTTGAACAACTCCAAAGCATCAACGTGGACCGTTGGACTCTATTGAGCGCTCTTTAAAATCTAACTTTCTAGTTTCACCTTCGTGCCACGTTTCGTAAGGTAAAGACGCGAATAGACCAAGGTATGTCTCAAATTGCACAAAAACGTGAAAAGCTCCCCTGTCAAGAGAATTGAACAACTCCAAAGCATCAATGTGGACCGTTGTACTCTATTGAGTGCACTTAAAAGTCTAACTTGCTAGTTTCACCTTCGTGCCACGTTTCAAAAGGTAACGACGCGAATAGACTAAGTTATGTCTCAAATTGCACAAAAACGTGAACAGCTCCTCTGTGGAGAGAGTTGAAGAACTCCATAGCATCAATGTGGACCGTTGTACTCTACTTAGTGCTCTCAAAAGTCTAACTTGCTAGTTGAGCTTTCGTGCCACGTTTCGTAAGGTAAAGATGCGAATAGACCAAGTTATGTTTGAAATTGCACAAAAACGTGAAAAGCTCCTCTATGGAGAGAGTTGAGCAATTTTCAAGCATCAATGTGGACCGTTGTACTCTATTTAGTGCTCTTAAATGTCTAAGTTGCTAGTTTTGCCTACGTGCCACGTTTCGTAAGGTAAAGACGCGAATAGACTAAGTTATGTCTCAAATTGCACAAAAACGTGCGAAGCTGCTCTAGGGAGAGGGTCGAACAATTCCAAAGCATCAATGTGGACCGTTGTACTCTATTGAGTGCTCTTAAAAGTCTAACTTGCTAGTTGAGCCTTCGTGCCACGTTTCGTAAGGTAAAGATGCGAATAGACCACGTTATGTCTCAAATTGCACAAAAACGTGAAAAACTCCTCTGTGGAGAGGGTTGAACAATTCCAAAGCATCAATGTGGACCGTTGTACTCTATTGAGTGCTCTTAAAAGTCTAACTTGCTAGTTGATTGTTCGTGCCACGTTTCGTAAGGTAAAGACGCGAATAGACCAAGTTATGTCTCAAATTGCACAAAAACGTGAAAAGCTCCTCTGTGGAGAGAGTTGAACACTTCCAAAGCATCAATGTGGACCGTTGTACTCTATTGAGTGCTCTTAAAAGTCTAACTTGCTAGTTGAGCCTTCGTGCCATGTTTCGCAAGGTAAAGATGCGAATAGACCAAGTTATGTCTCAAATTGCACAAAAACGTGAAAAGCTCCTCTGTGGAGAGAGTTGAACAACTCCAAAGCATCAACGTGGACCGTTGTACTCTATTGAGTGCTCTTAAAAGTCTAACTTGCTAGTTTCACCTTCGTGCCACGTTTCGTAAGGTAAAGACGCGAATAGACCAAGGTACGTCTCAAATTGCACAAAAACGTGAAAAGCTCCTCTCTGGAGAGAGTTGAACAACTCCAAAGCATCAATGTGGACCGTAGTACTCTATTGAGTGCTCTTAAATATCGAACTTGCTAGTTTCAGCTTCATGCCATGTTTCGTAAGGTAACGACGCGAATAGACCAAGTTATGTCTCAAATTGCACAAAAACGTGAAAAGCTCCTCTGTGGAGAGAATTGAACAACTCCAAAGCATCAATGTGGATTGTTGTACTCTATTGAGTGCTATTAAAAGTCTATCTTACTAGTTTCGCCTTCGTGCCACGTTTCGTAAGGTTACGACGCGAATAGACCAAGTTGTGTCTCAAATTGCACAAAAATGTGAGAAGCTCTTCTGTGGAGAGGGCTGAACAATTCCAAAGCATCAATGTGGACCGTTGTACTCTATTGAGTGCTAATAAAAGTCTAACTTGCTAGTTGAGCCTTCGTGCCACGTTTCGTAAGGTAAAGATGCGAATAGACCAAGTTATGCTTGAAATTGCACAAAAACGTGAAAAGCTACTCAATGGAGAGAGTTGAGCAATTTTCAAGCATCAATGTGGACCGTTGTACTCTATTTAGTGCTCTTAAATGTCTAACTTGCTAGTTTTGCCTTCATGCCACGTTTCGTAAGGTAAAGACGCGAATAGACCAAGTTATGTCTCAAATTGCACAAAAACGTGAGAAGCTCGTCTGTGGAGAGGGTTGAACAATTCCAAAGCATCAATGTGGACCGTTGTACTCTATTGAGTGCTCTTAAAAGTCTAACTTGCTAGTTGGGCCTTCGTGCCACGTTTCGTAAGGTAAAAATGCGAATAGACCAAGTTATGTTTGAAATTGCACAAAAACGTGAAAAACTCCTCCATGGAGAGAGTTGAGCAATTTCCAAGCATCAATGTGGACCGTTGTACTCTATTTAGTGCTCTTAAATGTCTAACTTGCTAGTTTTGCCTTCGTGGCACGTTTCGTAAGGTAAAGACGCGAATAGACCAAGTTATGTCTTAAATTGCACAAAAACGTGAAAAGCTCCTCTATGGAGAGAGTTGAAAAACTCGAAAGCATCAATGTGGACCGTTGTACTCTATTGAGTCCTTTTACAAGTCTACCTTGCTAGTTGAGCCTTCGTGCCACGTTTCGTAAGGTAAAGACGCGAATAGACCAAGTTATGTCTCAAATTGCACAAAAACGTGAAAAGCTCCTCT
The DNA here is from genome assembly GCF_013401445.1 of Tripterygium wilfordii. Lineage (NCBI taxonomy): Eukaryota > Viridiplantae > Streptophyta > Magnoliopsida > Celastrales > Celastraceae > Tripterygium > Tripterygium wilfordii. The sequence continues at coordinate 6,700,391 of NC_052250.1, forward strand.
GTGGAGAGAGGTGAACAACTCCAAAGCATCAATGTGGACCGTTGTACTCTATTGAGTGCTCTTAAAAGTCTATCTTCCTAGTTGAGCCTTCGTGCCACGTTTCGTAAGGTAAAGATGCAAATAGACTAAGTTATGTTTGAAATTGCACAAAAACGTGAAAAGCTCCTCTATGGAGAGAGTTGAGCAATTTTCAAGCATCAATGTGGACCGTTGTAGTCTATTTAGTGCTCTTAAATGTCTAACTCTCTAGTTTTGCCTACGTGCCACGTTTCGTAAGGTAAAGACGCGAATAGACTAAGTTATGTCTCAAATTACACAAAAACGTGCGAAGCTCCTCTGTTGAGAGGGTTGAACAATTCCAAAGCATCAATGTGGACCGTTGTACTCTATTGAGTGCTCTTAACAGTCTAACTTGCTAGTTGAGCCTTCGTGCCACGTTTCGTAAGGTAAAGATGCGAATAGACCACGTTATGTCTCAAATTGCACAAAAACGTGAAAAGCTCCTCTGTGGAGAGAGTTGAACAACTCCAAAGCATCAATGTGGACCGTTGTACTCTATTGAGTGCTTTTACAAGTCTACCTTGCTAGTTGAGCCTTCGTGCCACGTTTCGTAAGGTAAAGACGCGAATAGACCAAGTTATGTCTCAAATTGCACAAAAACGTGAAAAGCTCCTCTGTGGAGAGGGTTGAACAATTCCAAAGCATCAATGTGGACCGTTGTATTATATTGAGTGCTCTTAAAAGTCTAACTTGCTAGTTGATTCTTCGTGCCACGTTTCGTAAGGTAAAGACGCGAATAGACCAAGTTACGTTTGAAATTGCACAAAAACGTGAAAAGCTCCTCCGTGGAGAGAGTTGAACACTTCCAAAGCATCAATGTGGACCGTTGTACTCTATTGAGTGCTCTTAAAAGTCTAACTTGCTAGTTGAGCCTTCGTGCCACGTTTCGCAAGGTAACGACACGAATAGACCAAGTTCTGTCTAAAATTGCACAAAAACGTGAAAAGCTCCCCTGTGGAGAGAGTTGAACAACTCCAAAGCATCAATATGGACTGTTGTACTCTATTGAGTGCTTTTAAAAGTCTATCTTACTAGTTTCACCTTCGTGCCACGTTTCGTAAGGTAACGACGCGAATAGACCAAGGTATGTCTCAAATTACACAAAAACGTGAGAAGCTCTTCTGTGGAGAGGGTTGAACAATTCCAAAGCATCAATGTGGACCGTTGTACTCTATTGAGTGCTCTTAAAACTCTAACTTGCTAGTTGAGCCTTCGTGCCACGTGTCATAAGGTAAAGACGCGAATAGACCAAGTTATGTCTCAAATTACACAAAAACGTGAGAAGCTCTTCTGTGGAAAGGGTTGAACAATTCCAAAGCATCAATGTGGACCGTTGTACTCTATTGAGTGCTCTTAAAAGTCTAACTTGCTAGTTGAGCCTTCGTGCCACGTTTCGTAAGGAAAAGATGCGAATAGACCAAGTTATGTTTGAAATTGCACAAAAACGTGAAAAGCTCCTCCATGGAGAGAGTTGAGCAATTTTCAAGCTTCAACGTGGACCGTTGTACTCTATTTAGTGCTCTTAAATGTCTAACTTGCTAGTTTTGCCTTCATGCCACGTTTCGTAAGGTAAAGACGCGAATAGACCAAGTTATGTCTCAAATTGCACAAAAACGTGAGAAGCTCCTCTGTGGAGAGGGTTGAACAATTCCAAAGCATCAATGTGGACCGTTGTACTCTATTGAGTGCTTTTAACAGTCTAACTTGCTAGTTGAGCCTTCGTGCCACGTTTCGTAAGGTAAAGATGCGAATAGACCACGTTATGTCTCAAATTGCACAAAAACGTGAAAAGCTCCTCTGTGCAGAGAGTTGAACAACTCCAAAGCATCAATGTGGACCGTTGTACTCTATTGAGTGCTATTAAAAGTCTAACTTACTAGTTTCGCCTTCGTGCCACGTTTCGTAAGGTAACGACGCGAATAGACCAAGTTATGTCTCAAATTGCACAAAAACGTGAGAAGCTCTTCTGTGGAGAGGGTTGAACAATTCCAAAGCATCAATGTGGACCGCTGTACTCTATTGAGTGCTCTTAAAAGCCTAACTTGCTAGTTGAGCCTTCGTGCCACGTTTCGTAAGGTAAAGACGCGAATAGACCAAGTTATGTCTCAAATTACACAAAAACGTGAGAAGCTCTTCTGTGGAGAGGGTTGAACAATTCCAAAGCATCAATATGGACCGTTGTACTCTATTGAGTGCTCTTAAAAGTCTAACTTGCTAGTTGAGCCTTCGTGCCACGTTTCGTAAGGAAAACATGCGAATAGACCAAGTTATGTTTGAAATTGCACAAAAACGTGAAAAGCTCCTCCATGGAGAGAGTTGAGCAATTTTCAAGCTTCAATGTGGACCGTTGTACTCTATTTAGTGCTCTTAAATGTCTAACTTGCTAGTTTTGCCTTCATGCCACATTTCGTAAGGTAAAGACGCGAATAGACCAAGTTATTTCTCAAATTGCACAAAAACGTGAGAAGCTATTCTGTGGAGAGGGTTGAACAATTCCAAAGCATCAATGTGGACCGTTGTACTCTATTGAGTGCTTTTAACAGTCTAACTTGCTAGTTGAGCCTTCGTGCCACGTTTCGTAAGGTAAAGATGCGAATAGACCACGTTATGTCTCAAATTGCACAAAAACGTGAAAAGCTCCTCTGTGGAGAGAGTTGAACAACTCCAAAGCATCAATGTGGACCGTTGTACTCTATTGAGTGCTATTAAAAGTCTAACTTACTAGTTTCGCCTTCGTGCCACGTTTCGTAAGGTAACGACGCGAATAGACCAAGTTATGTCTCAAATTGCACAAAAACGTGAGAAGCTCTTCTGTGGAGAGGGTTGAACAATTCCAAAGCATCAATGTGGACCGCTGTACTCTATTGAGTGCTCTTAAAAGCCTAACTTGCTAGTTGAGCCTTCGTGCCACGTTTCGTAAGGTAAAGACGCGAATAGACCATGTTATGTCTCAAATTGCACAAAAACGTGAAAAGCTGCTCTGTGGAGAGGTTTGAACAATTCCAAAGCATCAATGTGGACCGTTGTACTCTATTAAGCGCTCTTAAAAGTCTAACTTGCTAGTTGAGCCTTCGTGCCACGTTTCGTAAGGTAAAGATGCGAATAGACCAAGTTATGTTTGAAATTGCACAAAAACGTGAAAAGCTCCTCTATGGAGAGAGTTGACCAATTTTCAAGCATCAATGTGGACCTTTGTACTCTATTTAGTGCTCTTAAATGTCTAACTTGCTAGTTTTGCCTTCATGCCACGTTTCGTAAGGTAAAGACGCGAATAGACCAAGTTATGTCTCAAATTGCACAAAAACGTGAAAAGCTCCTCTATGGAGAGAGTTGAACAACTCCAAAGCATCAATGTAGACCGTTGTACTCTATTGAGTGCTTTTACAAGTCTACCTTGCTAATTGAGCCTTCGTGCCACGTTTCGTAAGGTAAAGACACGAATAGACCAAGTTATTTCTCAAATTGCACAAAAACGTGAAAAGCTCCTCTATGGAGAGAGTTGAACAACTCCAAAGCATCAATGTGGACCGTTGTACTCTATTGAGTGCTCTTAAAAGTCTAACTTGCTAGTTTCACCTTCGTGCCACGTTTCCTAAGGTAAAGACGCGAATAGACCAAGTTATGTCTCAAATTACACAAAAACGTGAAAAGCTCCTCTATTGAGATAGTTGAACAACTCCAAAGCATCAATGTAGACAGTTGTACTCTATTGAGCACTCTTACGAGTCTACCTTGCTAGTTGAGCCTTCGTGCCACATTTCGTAAGGTAAAGGCACGAATAGACCAAGTTATGTCTCAAATTGCTCAAAGACGTGAAAAGATCCTGTATGGAGAGAGTTGAGCAATTCCAAAGCCTCAATGTGGACAGTTGTACTCTATTTAGTGCTCTTAAAAGTCTAACTTGCTAGTTGAGCCTTCGTTCAACGTTTCGTAAGGTAAAGTTGCGAATAGACCAAGTTACGTTTGAAATTGCACAAAAACGAGACAAGCTCCTCTATGGAGAGAGTTGAACAATTCCAAAGCATCAATGTGGACCGTTGTACTCTATTTAGTGCTCTTAAAGGTCGAACTTGCTAGTTTCGCATTCGTGCCACGTTTCGAAAGGTAACGACGCGAATAGACGTAGTTATGTCTCAAATTGCACAAAAACGTGAGAAACTCTTCTATGGAGAGAGTTGAACAATTCCAAAACATCAATGTGGACAATTGTACTCTATTGAGTGCTCTTAAAAGTCTAACTTGCTAGTTGAGCCTTCGTGCCACGTTTCATAAGGTAAAAACGCGAATAGACCAAGTTATGTCTCAAATTGCACAAAAACGTGAAAAGCTCCTCTGTGGAGAGAGTTGAACACTTTCAAAGCATCAATGTGAACCGTTGTACTCTATTGAGTGCTCTTAAAAGTCTAACTTGCTAGTTGAGCTTTCGTGCCACGTCTCATAAGGTAAAGATGCGAATAGACCAAGTTATGTCTCAAATTGCACAAAAACGTGAAAAGCTCCTCTGTGGAGAGAGTTGAACAACTCCAAAGCATCAACTTAGACCGTTGTACTCTATTGGGCGCTCTTAAAAGTCTAACTTGCTAGTTTCATCTTCGTGCCACGTTTCGTAAGGTAAAGACGCGAATAGACCAAGGTCTGTCTCAAATTGCACAAAAACGTGAAAAGCTCCCCTGTGGAGAGAATTAAACAACTCTAAAGCATCAATGTGGACCGTTGTACTCTATTGAGTGCTCTTAAAAGTCTAACTTGCTAGTTTCACCTTCGTGCCACGTTTCGAAAGGTAACGAAGCGAATAGACCAAGTTATGTCTCAAATTGCACAAAAACGTGAAAAGCTCCTCTGTGGAGAGTGTTGAACAACTCTAAAGCATCAATGTGGACCGTTGTACTCCATTGAGTGCTCTCAAAAGTCTAACTTGCTAGTTTCACCTTCGTGCCACGTTTCGTAAGGTAAAGATGCGAATAGACCAAGTTATGTTTGAAATTGTACAAAAACGTGAAAAGCTCCTCTATGGAGAGAGTTGAGCAATTTTCAAGCATCAATGTGGACCGTTGTACTCTATTTAGTGCTCTTAAAAGTCTAACTTGCTAGGTTTGCCTACGTGCCACGTTTCGTAAGGTAAAGACGCGAATAGACTAAGTTATGTCTCAAATTGCACAAAAACGTGCGACGCTCCTCTGTGGAGAGGGTTGAACAATTCCAAAGCATCAATGTGGACCGTTGTACTCTATTGAGTGCTCTTAAAAGTCTAACTTGCCATTCGAGCCTTCGAGCCACGTTTCGTAAGGTAAAGATGCGAATAGACCACGTTATGTCTCAAATTGCACAAAAACGTGAAAAACTCCTCTGTGGAGAGGGTTGAACAATTCCAAAGCATAAATGTGGACCGTTGTACTCTATTGAGTGCTCTTAAAAGTCTAACTTGCTAGTTGATTCTTTGTGCCACGTTTCGTAAGGTAAAGACGCGAATAGACCAAGTTATGTCTCAAATTGCACAAAAACGTGAAAAGCTCCTCTGTGGAAAGAGTTGAACACTTCCAAAGCATCAATGTGGACCGTTGTACTCTATTGAGTGCTCTTAAAAGTCTAACTTGCTAGTTGAGCCTTCGTGCCACGTTTCGTAAGGTAAAGATGTGAATAGACCAAGTTATATTTGAAATTGCACAAAAACGTGAAAAGCTCCGCCATGGAGAGAGTTGAGCAATTTCCAAGCATCAATGTGGACCGTTGTACTCTATTTAGTGCTCTTAAATGTCTAACTTGCTAGTTTTGCCTTCATGCCACGTTTCGTAAGGTAAAGACGCGAATAGACCAAGTTATGTCTCAAATTGCACAAAAACGTGAAAAGCTCCTCTATGGAGAGAGTTGAACAACTCCAAAGCATCAATGTAGACCGTTGTACTCTATTGAGTGCTTTTACAAGTCTACCTTGCTAGTTGAGCCTTCGTGCCACGTTTCGTAAGGTAAAGACATGAATAGACCAAGTTATTTCTCAAATTGCACAAAAACGTGAAAAGCTCCTCTGTGGAGAGAGTTGAACAACTCCAAAGCATCAATGTGGACCGTTGTACTCTATTGAGTGCTCTTAAAAGTCTAACTTGCTAGTTTCACCTTCGTGCCACGTTTCCTAAGGTAAAGACGCGAATAGACCAAATTATGTCTCAAATTACACAAAAACGTGAAAAGCTCCTCTATGGAGATAGTTGAACAACTCCAAAGCATCAATGTAGACAGTTGTACTCTATTGAGCACTCTTACGAGTCTACCTTGCTAGTTGAGCCTTCGTGCCACATTTCGTAAGGTAAAGGCACGAATAGACCAAGTTATGTCTCAAATTGCTCAAAGACGTGAAAAGATCCTGTATGGAGAGAGTTGAGCAATTCCAAAGCCTCAATGTGGACAGTTGTACTCTATTTAGTGCTCTTAAAAGTCTAACTTGCTAGTTGAGCCTTCGTGCAACGTTTCGTAAGGTAAAGTTGCGAATAGACCAAGTTACGTTTGAAATTGCACAAAAACGAGACAAGCTCCTCTATGGAGAGAGTTGAACAATTCCAAAGCATCAATGTGGACCGTTGTACTCTATTTAGTGCTCTTAAAGGTCGAACTTGCTAGTTTCGCATTCGTGCCACGTTTCGAAAGGTAACGACGCGAATAGACGTAGTTATGTCTCAAATTGCACAAAAACGTGAGAAACTCTTCTATGGAGAGAGTTGAACAATTCCAAAACATCAATGTGGACAATTGTACTCTATTGAGTGCTCTTAAAAGTCTAACTTGCTAGTTGAGCCTTCGTGCCACGTTTCATAAGGTAAAAACGCGAATAGACCAAGTTATGTCTCAAATTGCACAAAAACGTGAAAAGCTCCTCTGTGGAGAGAGTTGAACACTTTCAAAGCATCAATGTGGACCGTTGTACTCTATTGAGTGCTCTTAAAAGTCTAACTTGCTAGTTGAGCTTTCGTGCCACGTCTCATAAGGTAAAGATGCGAATAGACCAAGTTATGTCTCAAATTGCACAAAAACGTGAAAAGCTCCTCTGTGGAGAGAGTTGAACAACTCCAAAGCATCAACTTAGACCGTTGTACTCTATTTGGCGCTCTTAAAAGTCTAACTTGCTAGTTTCATCTTCGTGCCACGTTTCGTAAGGTAAAGACGCGAATAGACCAAGGTCTGTCTCAAATTGCACAAAAACGTGAAAAGCTCCCTTGTGGAGAGAATTAAACAACTCTAAAGCATCAATGTGGACCGTTGTACTCTATTGAGTGCTCTTAAAAGTCTAACTTGCTAGTTTCACCTTCGTGCCACGTTTCGAAAGGTAACGAAGCGAATAGACCAAGTTATGTCTCAAATTGCACAAAAACGTGAAAAGCTCCTCTATGGAGAGAGTTGAACAATTCCAAAGCATCAATGTGGACCGTTGTACTCTATTTAGTGCTCTTAAAAGTCTAACTTGCTAGTTGAGCCTTCGTGCAACGTTTCGTAAGGTAAAGTTGCGAATAGACCAAGTTACGTTTGAAATTGCACAAAAACGAGACAAGCTCCTCTATGGAGAGAGTTGAACAATTCCAAAGCATCAATGTGGACCGTTGTACTCTATTTAGTGCTCTTAAAGGTCTAACTTGCTAGTTTCGCATTCGTGCCACGTTTCGAAAGGTAACGACGCGAATAGACGTAGTTATGTCTCAAATTACACAAAAACGTGAGAAACTCTTCTATGGAGAGAGTTGAACAATTCCAAAACATCAATGTGGACAATTGTACTCTATTGAGTGCTCTTAAAAGTCTAACTTGCTAGTTGAGCCTTCGTGCCACGTTTCGTAAGGTAAAGATGCGAATAGACCAAGTTTTGTTTGAAATTGTACAAAAACGTGAAAAGCTCCTCTATGGAGAGAGTTGAGCAATTTTCAAGCATCAATGTGGACCGTTGTACTCTATTTAGTGCTCTTAAAAGTCTAACTTGCTAGGTTTGCCTACGTGCCACGTTTCGTAAGGTAAAGACGCGAATAGACTAAGTTATGTCTCAAATTGCACAAAAACGTGCAAAGCTCCTCTGTGGAGAGGTTTGAACAATTCCAAAGCATCAATGTGGACCGTTGTACTCTATTGAGTGCTCTTAAAAGTCTAACTTGCCATTCGAGCCTTCGTGCCACGTTTCGTAAGGTAAAGATGCGAATAGACCACGTTATGTCTCAAATTGCACAAAAACGTGAAAAACTCATCTGTGGAGAGGGTTGAACAATTCCAAAGCATCAATGTGGACCGTTGTACTCTATTGAGTGCTCTTAAAAGTCTAACTTGCTAGTTGATTCTTTGTGCCACGTTTCGTAAGGTAAAGACGCGAATAGACCAAGTTATGTTTCAAATTGCACAAAAACGTGAAAAGCTCCTCTGTGGAGAGAGTTGAACACTTCCAAAGCATCAATGTGGACCGTTGTACTCTATTGAGTGCTCTTAAAAGTCTAACTTGCTAGTTGAGCCTTCGTGCCACGTTTCGTAAGGTAAAGATGCGAATAGACCAAGTTATGTCTCAAATTGCACAAAAACGTAAAAAGCTCATCTGTGGAGAGAGTTGAACAACTCCAAATCATCAATGTGGACTGTTGCACTCTATTGAGTGCTATTAAAAGTCTATCTTACTAGTTTCACCTTCGTGCCACGTTTCGTAGGGTAACGACGCGAATAGACCAAGTTATGTCTCAAATTACACAAAAACGTGAGAAGCTCTTCTGTGGAGAGGGTTGAACAATTCCAAAGCATCAATGTGGACCGTTGTACTCTATTGAGTGCTCTTAAAAGTCTAACTTGCTAGTTGAGCCTTCGTGCCACGTTTCGTAAGGTAAAGATGCGAATAGACCACGTTATGTCTCAAATTGCACAAAAACGTGAAAAGCTCCTCTATGGAGAGAGTTGAACAACTCCAAAGCATCAATGTGGACCGTTGTACTCTATTGAGTGCTCTTACAAGTCTACCTTGCTAGTTGAGCTTTCGTGCCACGTTTCGTAAGGTAAAGGCACGAATAGACCAAGTTATGTCTCAAATTGCTCAAACACGTGAAAAGCTCCTCTATGGAGAGAGTTGAGCAATTCCAAAGCCTCAATGTGGACCGTTGTACTCTATTTAGTGCTCTTAAAAGTCTAACTTGCTAGTTGAGCCTTCGTGCAACGTTTCGTAAGGTAAAGTTGCGAATAGACCAAGTTACGTTTGAAATTGCACAAAAACGAGACAAGCTCCTCTATGGAGAGAGTTGAACAATTCCAAACCATCAATGTGGACCGTTGTACTCTATTTAGTGCTCTTAAAGGTCTAACTTGCAAGTTTCGCATTCGTGCCACGTTTTGAAAGGTAACGACGCGAATAGACGTAGTTATGTCTCAAATTACACAAAAACGTGAGAAACTCTTCTATGGAGAGAGTTGTACAATTCCAAAACATCAATGTGGACAATTGTACTCTATTGAGTGCTCTTAAAAGTCTAACTTGCTAGTTGAGCCTTCGTGCCACGTTTCGTAAGGTAAAGATGCGAATAGACCAAGTTATGTTTGAAATTGTACAAAAACGTGAAAAGCTCCTCTATGGAGAGAGTTGAGCAATTTTCAAGCATCAATGTGGACCGTTGTACTCTATTTAGTGCTCTTAAAAGTCTAACTTGCTAGGTTTGCCTACGTGCCACGTTTCGTAAGGTAAAGACGCGAATAGACTAAGTTATGTCTCAAATTGCACAAAAACGTGCAAAGCTCCTCTGTGGAGAGGTTTGAACAATTCCAAAGCATCAATGTGGACCGTTGTACTCTATTGAGTGCTCTTAAAAGTCTAACTTGCCATTCGAGCCTTCGTGCCACGTTTCGTAAGATAAAGATGCGAATAGACCACGTTATGTCTCAAATTGCACAAAAACGTGAAAAACTCCTCTGTGGAGAGGGTTGAACAATTCCAAAGCATCAATGTGGACCGTTGTACTCTATTGAGTGCTCTTAAAAGTCTAACTTGCTAGTTGATTCTTTGTGCCACGTTTCGTAAGGTAAAGACGCGAATAGACTAAGTTATGTCTCAAATTGCACAAAAACGTGCAAAGCTCCTCTGTGGAGAGGTTTGAACAATTCCAAAGCATCAATGTGGACCGTTGTACTCTATTGAGTGCTCTTAAAAGTCTAACTTGCCATTCGAGCCTTCGTGCCACGTTTCGTAAGGTAAAGATGCGAATAGACCACGTTATGTCTCAAATTGCACAAAAACGTGAAAAGCTCCTCTATGGAGAGAGTTGAACAACTCCAAAGCATCAATGTGGACCGTTATACTCTATTGAGTGCTCTTACAAGTCTACCTTGCTAGTTGAGCTTTCGTGCCACGTTTCGTAAGGTAAAGGCACGAATAGACCAAGTTATGTCTCAAATTGCTCAAAGACGTGAAAAGCTCCTCTATGGAGAGAGTTGAGCAATTCCAAAGCCTCAATGTGGACCGTTGTACTCTATTTAGTGCTCTTAAAAGTCTAACTTGCTAGTTGAGCCTTCGTGCCACGTTTCGTAAGGTAAAGTTGCGAATAGACCAAGTTACGTTTTGAAATTGCACGAAAACGAGAAAAGCTGCTCTATGGAGAGAGTTGAACAATTCAAAAGCATCAATGTGGACCGTTGTACTCTATTTAGTGCTCTTAAATGTCTAACTTGCTATTTTTGCCTTCGTGCCACGTTTCATAAGGTAACGACGCGAATGGACGTAGTTATGTCTCAAATTGCACAAAAACGTGAGAAACTCTTCTTTGGAGAGAGTTGAACAATTCCAAAGCATCAATGTGTACCGTTGTACTATATTGAGTGCTCTTAAAATTCTAACTTGCTAGTTGAGCCTTCGTGCCACGTTTCGTAAGGTAAAGACATGAATAGGCCAAGTTATGTCTCAAAGTGCACAAAAACGTGAAAAGCTCCTCTGTGTAGAGAGTTGAACAATTCCAAAGCATCAATGTGGACCGTTGTACTCTATTGAGTGCTCTTAAAAGTCTAACTTGCTAGTTGAGCCTTCGTGCCACGTTTCGTAAGGTAAAGATGCGAATTGACCAAGTTATGTCTCAAATTGCACAAAAACGTGAAAAGCTCCTCTGTGGAGAGTGTTGAACATCTCCAAAGCATCAACGTGGACTGTTGTACTCTATTGAGTGCTCTTAAAAGTCTAGCTTGCTAGTTTCACCTTCGTGCCACGTTTGATAAGGTAAAGACGCGAATAGACCAAGGTATGTCTCAAATTGCAAAAAAACATGAAAAGCTCCCCTGTGGAGAGAGTTGAACAACTCCAAAGCAACAATGTGGACCGTTGTACTCTATTGAGAGCTCTTAAAAGTATAACTTGCTTGTTTCACCTTCGTGCCACGTTTCGTAAGGTAACGACGCGAATGGACCAAGTTATCTCTGAAATTGCACAAAAACGTGAAAAGCTCCTCTGTGGAGAGAGTTGAACAACTCCGAAGCATCAATGTGGACTGTTGTACTCTATTGAGTGCTATTAAAAGTCTATCTTACTAGTTTCGCCATCGTGCCACGTTTCGTAAGGTAACGACGCGAATAGACCAAGTTATGTCTCAAATTGCACAAAAATGTGAGAAGCTCTTCTGTGGAGAGGGTTGAACAATTCCAAAGCATAAATGTGGACCGTTGTACTCTATTGAGTGCTCTGGAAAGTCTAACTTGCTAGTTGAGCTTTCATGCCACGTTTCGTAAGGTAAAGATGCGAATAGACCAAGTTACGTTTGAAATTGCACAAAAACGACAAAAGCTCCTCTATGGAGAGAGTTGAACAATTCCAAAGCATCAATGTGGACCGTTGTACTCTATTTAGTGCTCTTAAAAGTCTAACTTGCTAGTTTCGCCTTCGTGCCTCGTTTCGTAAGGTAACGACGCGAATAGACGTAGTTATGTCTCAAATTACACAAAAACGTGAGAAACTCTTCTATGGAGAGAGTTGAACAATTCCAAAACATCAATGTGGACAATTGTACTCTATTGAGTGCTCTTAAAAGTCTAACTTGCTAGTTGAGCCTTCGTGCCACGTTTCGTAAGGTAAAGATGCGAATAGACCAAGTTATGTTTGAAATTGTACAAAAACGTGAAAAGCTCCTCTATGGAGAGAGTTGAGCAATTTTCAAGCATCAATGTGGACCGTTGTACTCTATTTAGTGCTCTTAAAAGTCTAACTTGCTAGGTTTGCCTACGTGCCACGTTTCGTAAGGTAAAGACGCGAATAGACTAAGTTATGTCTCAAATTGCACAAAAACGTGCAAAGCTCCTCTGTGGAGAGGTTTGAACAATTCCAAAGCATCAATGTGGACCGTTGTACTCTATTGAGTGCTCTTAAAAGTCTAACTTGCCATTCGAGCCTTCGTGCCACGTTTCGTAAGATAAAGATGCGAATAGACCACGTTATGTCTCAAATTGCACAAAAACGTGAAAAACTCCTCTGTGGAGAGGGTTGAACAATTCCAAAGCATCAATGTGGACCGTTGTACTCTATTGAGTGCTCTTAAAAGTCTAACTTGCTAGTTGATTCTTTGTGCCACGTTTCGTAAGGTAAAGACGCGAATAGACTAAGTTATGTCTCAAATTGCACAAAAACGTGCAAAGCTCCTCTGTGGAGAGGTTTGAACAATTCCAAAGCATCAATGTGGACCGTTGTACTCTATTGAGTGCTCTTAAAAGTCTAACTTGCCATTCGAGCCTTCGTGCCACGTTTCGTAAGGTAAAGATGCGAATAGACCACGTTATGTCTCAAATTGCACAAAAACGTGAAAAGCTCCTCTATGGAGAGAGTTGAACAACTCCAAAGCATCAATGTGGACCGTTATACTCTATTGAGTGCTCTTACAAGTCTACCTTGCTAGTTGAGCTTTCGTGCCACGTTTCGTAAGGTAAAGGCACGAATAGACCAAGTTATGTCTCAAATTGCTCAAAGACGTGAAAAGCTCCTCTATGGAGAGAGTTGAGCAATTCCAAAGCCTCAATGTGGACCGTTGTACTCTATTTAGTGCTCTTAAAAGTCTAACTTGCTAGTTGAGCCTTCGTGCCACGTTTCGTAAGGTAAAGTTGCGAATAGACCAAGTTACGTTTTGAAATTGCACGAAAACGAGAAAAGCTGCTCTATGGAGAGAGTTGAACAATTCAAAAGCATCAATGTGGACCGTTGTACTCTATTTAGTGCTCTTAAATGTCTAACTTGCTATTTTTGCCTTCGTGCCACGTTTCATAAGGTAACGACGCGAATGGACGTAGTTATGTCTCAAATTGCACAAAAACGTGAGAAACTCTTCTTTGGAGAGAGTTGAACAATTCCAAAGCATCAATGTGTACCGTTGTACTATATTGAGTGCTCTTAAAATTCTAACTTGCTAGTTGAGCCTTCGTGCCACGTTTCGTAAGGTAAAGACATGAATAGGCCAAGTTATGTCTCAAAGTGCACAAAAACGTGAAAAGCTCCTCTGTGTAGAGAGTTGAACAATTCCAAAGCATCAATGTGGACCGTTGTACTCTATTGAGTGCTCTTAAAAGTCTAACTTGCTAGTTGAGCCTTCGTGCCACGTTTCGTAAGGTAAAGATGCGAATTGACCAAGTTATGTCTCAAATTGCACAAAAACGTGAAAAGCTCCTCTGTGGAGAGAGTTGAACATCTCCAAAGCATCAACGTGGACTGTTGTACTCTATTGAGTGCTCTTAAAAGTCTAGCTTGCTAGTTTCACCTTCGTGCCACGTTTGATAAGGTAAAGACGCGAATAGACCAAGGTATGTCTCAAATTGCAAAAAAACATGAAAAGCTCCCCTGTGGAGAGAGTTGAACAACTCCAAAGCAACAATGTGGACCGTTGTACTCTATTGAGAGCTCTTAAAAGTATAACTTGCTTGTTTCACCTTCGTGCCACGTTTCGTAAGGTAACGACGCGAATGGACCAAGTTATCTCTGAAATTGCACAAAAACGTGAAAAGCTCCTCTGTGGAGAGAGTTGAACAACTCCGAAGCATCAATGTGGACTGTTGTACTCTATTGAGTGCTATTAAAAGTCTATCTTACTAGTTTCGCCATCGTGCCACGTTTCGTAAGGTAACGACGCGAATAGACCAAGTTATGTCTCAAATTGCACAAAAATGTGAGAAGCTCTTCTGTGGAGAGGGTTGAACAATTCCAAAGCATAAATGTGGACCGTTGTACTCTATTGAGTGCTCTGGAAAGTCTAACTTGCTAGTTGAGCTTTCATGCCACGTTTCGTAAGGTAAAGATGCGAATAGACCAAGTTACGTTTGAAATTGCACAAAAACGACAAAAGCTCCTCTATGGAGAGAGTTGAACAATTCCAAAGCATCAATGTGGACCGTTGTACTCTATTTAGTGCTCTTAAAAGTCTAACTTGCTAGTTTCGCCTTCGTGCCTCGTTTCGTAAGGTAACGACGCGAATAGACGTAGTTATGTCTCAAATTGCACAAAAACGTGAGAAACTCTTCTGTGGAGAGAGTTGAACAATTCCAAAGCATCAATGTGGACCGCTGTACTCTATTGAGTGCTCTTAAAAGTCTAACTTGCTAGTTGAGCCTTCGTGCCACGTTTCGTAAGGTAAACACGCGAATAGACCAAGTTATGTCTCAAATTGCACAAAAACGTGAAAAGCTTTTCTGTGGAGAGAGTTGAACAACTCCAAAGCATCAACGTGGACCGTTTTACTCTATTGAGTGCTCTTAAAAGTCTAAGTTGCTAGTTTCACCTTCGTGCCACGTTTCGTAAGGTAAAGACGCGAATAGACCAAGGTATGTCTCAAATTGCACAAAAACGTGAAAAGCTTCCCTGTGAAGAGAGTTGAACAACTCCAAAGCATCAATGTGGACCGTTGTACTATATTGAGTGCTCTTAAAAGTATAACTTGCTAGTTTCACCTTCGTTGCACGTTTCGTAAGGTAACGACGCGAATAGACCATGTTATCTCTCAAATTGCACAAAAACGTGAAAAGCTCCTCTGTGGAGAGTGTTGAACAACTCCAAAGTATCAATGTGGACCGTTGTACTCTATTGAGTGCCATTAAAAGTCTATCTTACAAGTTTCTCCTTCGTGCCACGTTTCGTAAGGTAACGACGCGAATAGACCATGTGATGTCTCAAATTGCACAAAAACGTGAGAAGCTCTTCTGTGGAGAGGGTTGAACAATTCCAAAGCATAAATGTGGACCGTTGTACTCTATTGAGTGCTCTTAAAAGTCTAACTTGCTAGTTGAGCTTTCGTGCCTCGTTTCGTAAGGTAAAGATGCGAATAGACCAAGTTATGTTTGAAATTGCACAAAAACGTGAAAAGCTCCTCTATGGAGAGAGTTGAACAATTTCCAAGCATCAATTTGGACCGTTGTACTCTATTTAGTTCTCTTAAATGTCTAACTTGCTAGTTTTGCCTTCGTGCCACGTTTCGTAAGGTAAAGACGCGAATAGACCAAGTTGTGTTTGAAATTGCACAAAAACGTGAAAAGCTCCTCCATGGAGAGAGTTGAGCAATTTCCAAGCATCAATGTGGACCGTTGTACTCTATTTAGTGCTCTTAAATGTCTAACTTGCTAGTTTTGCCTTCATGCCACGTTTCGTAAGGTAAAGACGCGAGTAGACCAAGTTATGTCTCAAATTGCACAAAAACGTGAAAAGCTACTCTATGGAGAGAGTTGAACAACTCCAAAGCATCAATGTAAATCGTTGTACTCTATTGACTGCTTTTACATGTCTACCTTGCTAGTTGAGCCTTCGTGCCACGTTTCGTAAGGTAAAGACGCGAATAGACCAAGTTATGTCTCAAATTGCACAAAAACGTGAAAAGCTCCTCAGTGGAAAGAGTTGAACAACTCCAAAGCATCAATGTGGAACGTTGTACTCTATTGAGTGCTCTTAAAAGTCTAACTTGCTAGTTTCGTCTTCGTGCCACGTTTCGTAAGGTAAAGACGCGAATAGACCAAGTTATGTCTCAAATTGCACAAAAACGTGAAAAGCTCCTCTATGGAGAGGGTTGAACAACTCCAAAGCATCAATGTGGACCGTTGTACTCTATTGAGTGCTCTTACAAGTCTACCTTGCTAGTTGAGCCTTCGTGCCACGTTTTGTAAGGTAAAGGCTCGAATAGACCAAGTTATGTCTCAAATTGCTCAAAGACGTGAAAACCTTCTCTATGGAGAGAGTTGAGGAATTCCAAAGCCTCACTGTGAACCGTTGTACTCTATTAAGTGCTCTTAAAAGTATAACTTGCTAGTTGAGCCTTCGTGCCACGTTTCGTAAGGTAAAGTTGCGAATAGACCAAGTTACGTTTGAAATTGCACAAAAACGACAAAAGCTCCTCTATGGAGAGAGTTGAACAATTCCAAAGCATCAATGTGGACCGTTGTACTCTATTTAGTGCTCTTAAAAGTCTAACTTGCTAGTTTCGCCTTCGTGCCTCGGTTCGTAAGGTAACGACGCGAATAGACGTAGTTATGTCTCAAATTGCACAAAAACGTGAGAAACTCTTCTGTGGAGAGAGTTGAACAATTCCAAAGCATCAATGTGGACCGTTGTACTCTATTGAGTGCTCTTAAAAGTCTAACTTGCTAGTTGAGCCTTCGTGCCACGTTTCGTAAGGTAAACACGCGAATAGACCAAGTTATGTCTCAAATTGCACAAAAACGTGAAAAGCTTTTCTGTGGAGAGAGTTGAACAACTCCAAAGCATCAACGTGGACCGTTTTACTCTATTGAGTGCTCTTAAAAGTCTAACTTGCTAGTTTCACCTTCGTGCCACGTTTCGTAAGGTAAAGACGCGAATAGACCAAGGTATGTCTCAAATTGCACAAAAACGTGAAAAGCTCCCCTGTGAAGAGAGTTGAACAACTCCAAAGCATCAATGTGGACCGTTGTACTATATTGAGTGCTCTTAAAAGTATAACTTGCTAGTTTCACCTTCGTTGCACGTTTCGTAAGGTAACGACGCGAATAGACCATGTTATCTCTCAAATTGCACAAAAACGTGAAAAGCTCCTCTGTGGAGAGTGTTGAACAACTCCAAAGTATCAATGTGGACCGTTGTACTCTATTGAGTGCCATTAAAAGTCTATCTTACAAGTTTCTCCTTCGTGCCAGGTTTCGTAAGGTAACGACGCGAATAGACCATGTGATGTCTCAAATTGCACAAAAACGTGAGAAGCTCTTCTGTGGAGAGGGTTGAACAATTCCAAAGCATAAATGTGGACCGTTGTACTCTATTGAGTGCTCTTAAAAGTCTAACTTGCTAGTTGAGCTTTCGTGCCTCGTTTCGTAAGGTAAAGATGCGAATAGACCAAGTTATGTTTGAAATTGCACAAAAACGTGAAAAGCTCCTCTATGGAGAGTGTTGAGCAATTTTCAAGCATCAATATGGACCGTTGTACTCTATTTAGTGCTCTTAAATGTCTAACTTGCTAGTTTTGCCTTCGTGCCACGTTTCGTAAGGTAAAGACGCGAATACACCAAGTTATGTCTCAAATTGCACAAAAACGTGAAAAGCTCTTCTATGGAGAGAGTTGAACAACTCCAAAGCATCAGTGTGGACCGTTGTACTCTATCGAGTGCTCTTACAAGTATACCTTGCTAGTTGAGACTTCGTGCCACGTTTCGTAATGTAAAGGCTCGAATAG
The DNA here is from genome assembly GCF_013401445.1 of Tripterygium wilfordii. Lineage (NCBI taxonomy): Eukaryota > Viridiplantae > Streptophyta > Magnoliopsida > Celastrales > Celastraceae > Tripterygium > Tripterygium wilfordii. The sequence goes on from NC_052250.1 coordinate 6,718,093, forward strand.
ACAAAGTTATGTCTCAAATTGCTCAAAGAAGTGAAAAGCTCGTCGATGGAGAGAGTTGAGGAATTCCAAAGCCTCAATGTGGACCGTTGTACTCTATTTAGTGCTCCTAAAAGTCTAACTTGCTAGTTGAGCCTTCGTGCCACGTTTCGTAAGGTAAAGACGTGAATAGACCAAGGTATGTCTCAAATTGCACAAAAATGTGAAAAGATCCTCTATGGAGAGAGTTGAACAACTCCAAAGAATCAACGTGGATCGTTGTACTCTATTGAGTGCTCTTAAAAGTCTAAGTTGCTAGTTTCACCTTCGTGCCACGTTTCGTAAGGTAACGACGCGAATAGTCCAAGTTATGTCTCAAATTGCACAAAAACGTGAAAAGCTCCTCTATGGAGAGAGTTGAACAACTCCAAAGCATCAATGTGGATCGTTGTACTCTATTGAGTGCTCTTAAAAGTCTAACTTGCTAGTTTCGCCTTCGTGCCACGTTTCGTAAGATAACGACGCGAATAGACCATGTTATCTCTCAAATTGCACAAAAACGTGAAAAGCTCCTCTGTGGAGAGAGTTGAACAATTACAAATCATCAATGTGGACCGTTGTACTCTATTGAGTGCTCTTAAAAGTCTAACTTGCTAGTTGAGCCTTCGTGCCACGTTTCGTAAGGTAAACACGCGAATAGACCAAGTTATGTCTCAAATTGCACAAAAACGTGAAAAGCTTTTCTGTGAAGAGAGTTGAACAACTCCAAAGCATCAATGTGGACCGTTGTACTCTATTGAGTGCTCTTAAAAGTATAACTTGCTAGTTTCACCTTCGTGCCACGTTTCGTAAGGTAACGACGCGAATAGACCATGTTATCTCTCAAATTGCACAAAAATGTGAAAAGCTCCTCTGTGGAGAGAGTTGAACAACTCCAAAGTATCAATGTGGACCGTTGTACTCTATTGAGTGCTATTAAAAGTCTATCTTACTAGTTTCTCATTCGTGCCACGTTTCGTAAGGTAACGACGCGAATAGACCATGTTATGTCTCAAATTGCACAAAAACGTGAGAAGCTCTTCTGTGGAGAGGGTTGAACAATTCCAAAGCATAAATGTGGACCGTTGTACTCTATTGAGTGCTCTTAAAAGTCTAACTTGCTAGTTGAGCTTTCGTGCCTCGCTTGGTAAGGTAAAGATGCGAATAGACCAAGTTATGTTTGAAATTGCACAAAAACGTGAAAAGCTCCTCTATGGAGAGAGTTGAGCAATTTTCAAGTATCAATGTGGACCGTTGTACTCTATTTAGTGCTCTTAAATGTCTAACTTGCTAGTTTTGCCTTCGTGCCACGTTTCGTAAGGTAAAGACGCGAATACACCAAGTTATGTCTCAAATTGCACAAAAATGTGAAAAGCTCCTCTATGGAGAGAGTTGAACAACTCCAAAGCATCAATGTGGACCGTTGTACTCTATCGAGTGCTCTTACAAGTCTACCTTGCTAGTTGAGACTTCGTGCCACGTTTCGTAATGTAAAGGCACGAATAGACCAAGTTATGTCTCAAATTGTTCAAAGAAGTGAAAAGCTTCTCTATGGAGAGAGTTGAGCAATTCCAAAGCCTCAATGTGGACCGTTGTACTCTATTTAGTGCTCTTAAAAGTCTAACTTGCTAGTTGAGCCTTCGTGCCACGTTTCGTAAGGTAAAGACGCGAATAGACCAAGTTATGTCTCAAATTGCACAAAAATGTGAAAAGATCCTTTGTGGAGAGAGTTGAACAACTCCAAAGTATCAATGTGGACCGTTGTACTCTATTGAGTGCCATTAAAAGTCTATCTTACTAGTTTCTCCTTCGTGCCACGTTTCGTAAGGTAACGACGCGAATGGACCATGTTATGTCTCAAATTGCACAAAAACGTGAGAAGCTCTTCTGTGGAGAGGGTTGAACAATTCCAAACCATAAATGTGGACCGTTGTACTCTATTAAGTGCTCTTAAAAGTCTAACTTGCTAGTTGAGCTTTCGTGCCTCGTTTCGTAAGGTAAAGATGCGAATAGACCAAGTTATGTTTGAAATTGCACAAAAACGTGAAAAGCTCCTCTATGGAGAGAGTTGAGCAATTTTCAAGCATCAATGTGGACCGTTGTACTCTATTTAGTGCTCTTAAATGTCTAACTTGCTAGTTTTGCCTTCGTGCCACGTTTCGTAAGGTAAAGACGCGAATACACCAAGTTATGTCTCAAATTGCACAAAAACGTGAAAAGCTCCTCTATGGAGAGAGTTGAACAACTCCAAAGCATCAATGTGGACCGTTGTACTCTATTGAGTGCTCTTAAAAGTATAACTTGCTAGTTTCACCTTCGTGCCACGTTTCATAAGGTAACGACGCGAATAGACCATGTTATCTCTCAAATTGCACAAAAATGTGAAAAGCTCCTCTGTGGAGAGAGTTGAACAACTCCAAAGTATCAATGTGGACCGTTGTACTCTATTGAGTGCTATTAAAAGTCTATCTTACTAGTTTCTCCTTCGTGCCACGTTTCGTAAGGTAACGACGCGAATAGACCATGTTATGTCTCAAATTGCACAAAAACGTGAGAAGCTCTTCTGTGGAGAGGGTTGAACAATTCCAAAGCATAAATGTGGACCGTTGTACTCTATTGAGTGCTCTTAAAAGTCTAACTTGCTAGTTGAGCTTTGGTGCCTCGTTTCGTAAGGTAAAGATGCGAATAGACCAAGTTATGTTTGAAATTGCACAAAAACGTGAAAAGCTCCTCTATGGAGAGAGTTGAGCAATTTTCAAGCATCAATGTGGACCGTTGTACTCTATTTAGTGCTCTTAAATGTCTAACTTGCTAGTTTTGCCTTCGTGCCACGTTTCGTAAGGTAAAGACGCGAATACACCAAGTTATGTCTCAAATTGCACAAAAACGTGAAAAAGCTCCTCTATGGAGAGAGTTGAACAACTCCAAAGCATCAATGTGGACCGTTGTACTCTATCGAGTGCTCTTACAAGTCTACCTTGCTAGTTGAGACTTCGTGCCACGTTTCGTAATGTAAAGGCACGAATAGACCAAGTTATGTCTCAAATTGCTCAAAGAAGTGAAAAGCTTCTCTATGGAGAGAGTTGAGCAATTCCAAAGCCTCAATGTGGACCGTTGTACTCTATTTAGTGCTCTTAAAAGTCTAACTTGCTAGTTGAGCCTTCGTGCCACGTTTCGTAAGGTAAAGACGCGAATAGACCAAGTTATGTCTCAAATTGCACAAAAATGTGAAAAGATCCTTTGTGGAGAGAGTTGAACAACTCCAAAGTATCAATGTGGACCGTTGTACTATATTGAGTGCTCTTAAAAGTATAACTTGCTAGTTTCACCTTCGTGCCACGTTTCGTAATGTAACGACGCGAATAGACCATGTTATCTCTCAAATTGCACAAAAACGTGAAAAGCTCCTCTGTGGAGAGAGTTGAACAACTCCAAAGTATCAATGTGGACCGTTGTACTCTATTGAGTGCCAATAAAAGTCTATCTTACTAGTTTCTCCTTCGTGCCACGTTTCGTAAGGTAACGACGCGAATAGACCATGTTATGTCTCAAATTGCACAAAAACGTGAGAAGCTCTTCTGTGGAGAGGGTTGAACAATTCCAAACCATAAATGTGGACCGTTGTACTCTATTGAGTGCTCTTAAAAGTCTAACTTGCTAGTTGAGCTTTCGTGCCTCGTTTCGTAAGGTAAAGATGCGAATAGACCAAGTTATGTTTGAAATTGCACAAAAACGTGAAAAGCTCCTCTATGGAGAGAGTTGAGCAATTTTCAAGCATCAATGTGGACCGTTGTACTCTATTTAGTGCTCTTAAATGTCTAACTTGCTAGTTTTGCCTTCGTGCCACGTTTCGTAGGGTAAAGACGCGAATACACCAAGTTATGTCTCAAATTGCACAAAAACGTGAAAAGCTCCTCTATGGAGAGAGTTGAACAACTCCAAAGCATCAATGTGGACCGTTGTACTCTATCGAGTGCTCTTACAAGTCTACCTTGCTAGTTGAGACTTCGTGCCACGTTTCGTAATGTAAAGGCTCGAATAGACCAAGTTATGTCTCAAATTGCTCAAAGAAGTGAAAAGCTCGTCTATGGAGAGAGTTGAGCAATTCCAAAGCCTCAATGTGGACCGTTGTACTCTATTTCGTGCTCTTAAAAGTCTAACTTGCTAGTTGAGTCTTCGTGCCACGTTTCGTAAGGTAAAGATGCGAATAGACCAAATTATGTCTCAAATTGCACAAAAATGTGAAAAGACCCTCTGTGGAGAGAGTTGAACAACTCCAAAGAATCAACGTGGATCGTTGTACTCTATTGAGTGCTCTTAAAAGTCTAACTTGCTAGTTTCACCTTCGTGCCACGTTTCGTAAGGTAACGACGTGAATAGTCCAAGTTATGTCTCAAATTGCACAAAAACGTGAAAAGCTCCTCTATGGAGAGAGTTGAACAACTCCAAAGCATCAATGTGGACCGTTGTACTCTATTGAGTGCTCTTAAAAGTCTAACTTGCTAGTTTCGCCTTCGTGCCACGTTTCGTAAGATAACGACGCGAATAGACCATGTTATCTCTCAAATTGCACAAAAACGTGAAAAGCTCCTCTGTGGAGAGAGTTGAACAATTACAAATCATCAATGTGGACCGTTGTACTCTATTGAGTGCTCTTAAAAGTCTAACTTGCTAGTTGAGACTTCGTGCCACGTTTCGTAAGGTAAAGACGCGAATAGACCAAGTTATGTCTCAAATTGCACAAAAACGTGAAAAGCTTTTCTGTGGAGAGAGTTGAACAACTCCAAAGCATCAACGTGGACCGTTGTACTCTATTGAGTGCTCTTAAAAGTCTAACTTGCTAGTTTCACCTTCGTGCCACGTTTCGTAAGGTAAAGACGCGAATAGACCAAGGTATGTCTCAAATTGCACAAAAACGTGAAAAGCTCCCCTGTGAAGAGAGTTGAACAACTCCAAAGCATCAATGTGGACCGTTGTACTCTATTGAGTGCTCTTAAAAGTATAACTTGCTAGTTTCACCTTCGTGCCACGTTTCGTAAGGTAACGACGCGAATAGACCATGTTATCTCTCAAATTGCACAAAAATGTGAAAAGCTCCTCTGTGGAGAGAGTTGAACAACTCCAAAGTATCAATGTGGACCGTTGTACTCTATTGAGTGCTATTAAAAGTCTATCTTACTAGTTTCTCCTTTGTGCCACGTTTCGTAAGGTAACGACGCGAATAGACCATGTTATGTCTCAAATTGCACAAAAACGTGAGAAGCTCTTCTGTGGAGAGGGTTGAACAATTCCAAAGCATAAATGTGGACCGTTGTACTCTATTGAGTGCTCTTAAAAGTCTAACTTGCTAGTTGAGCTTTCGTGCCTCGTTTCGTAAGGTAAAGATGCGAATAGACCAAGTTATGTTTGAAATTGCACAAAAACGTGAAAAGCTCCTCTATGGAGAGAGTTGAGCAATTTTCAAGCATCAATGTGGACCGTTGTACTCTATTTAGTGCTCTTAAATGTCTAACTTGCTAGTTTTGCCTTCGTGCCACGTTTCGTAAGGTAAAGTCGCGAATACACCAAGTTATGTCTCAAATTGCACAAAAACGTGAAAAGCTCCTCTATGGAGAGAGTTGAACAACTCCAAAGCATCAATGTGGACCGTTGTACTCTATCGAGTGCTCTTACAAGTCTACCTTGCTAGTTGAGACTTCGTGCCACGTTTCGTAATGTAAAGGCACGAATAGACCAAGTTATGTCTCAAATTGCTCAAAGAAGTGAAAAGCTTCTCTATGGAGAGAGTTGAGCAATTCCAAAGCCTCAATGTGGACCGTTGTACTCTATTTAGTGCTCTTAAAAGTCTAACTTGCTAGTTGAGCCTTCGTGCCACGTTTTGTAAGGTAAAGACGCGAATAGACCAAGTTATGTCTCAAATTGCACAAAAATGTGAAAAGATTCTTTGTGGAGAGAGTTGAACAACTCCAAAGAATCAACGTGGACCGTTGTACTTTATTGAATGCTCTTAAAAGTCTAACTTGCTAGTTTCACCTTCGTGCCACGTTTCGTAAGGTAACGACGCGAATAGACCAAGTTATGTCTCAAATTGCACAAAAACGTGAAAAGCTCCTCTATGGAGAGAGTTGAACAACTCCAAAGCATCAATGTGGACCGTTGTACTCTATCGAGTGCTCTTACAAGTCTACCTTGCTAGTTGAGCCTTCGTGCCACGTTTCGTAATGTAAAGGCATGAATAGACCAAGTTATGTCTCAAATTGCTCAAAGATGTGAAAATCTCCTCTATGGAGAGAGTTGAGCAATTCCAAAGCCTCAATGTGGACCGTTGTACTCTATTTAGTGCTCTTAAAAGTCTAACTTGCTAGTTGAGCCTTCGTGCCACGTTTCGTAAGGTAAAGTTGCTAATAGACCAAGTTACGTTTGAAATTCCACAAAAACGAGAAAAGCTCCTCCATGGAGAGAGTTGAACAATTCCAAAGCATCAATGTGGACCGTTGTACTCTATTTTGTGCTCTTAAAAGTCTAACTTGCTAGTTTCGCCTTCGTGCCACGTTTCGTAAGGTAACGACGCGAATAGACGTAGTTATGTCTCAAATTGCACAAAAACGTGAGAAACTCTTCTTTGGAGAGAGTTGAACAATTCCAAAGCATCAATGTGGACCGTTGTACTCTATTGAGTGCTCTTAAAAGTCTAACTTGCTAGTTGATCCTTCGTGCGACGTTTCGTAAGGTAAAGACGCGAATAGACCAAGTTATGTCTCAAATTGCACAAAAACGTGAAAAGCTCCTCTGTGGAGAGAGTTGAACAACTCCAAAGCATCAACTTGGACCGTTGTACTCTATTGAGTGCTCTTAAAAGTCTAACTTGCTAGTTTCACCTTCGTGCCACATTTCATAATGTAAAGACGCGAATAGACCAAGGTATGTCTTAAATTACACAAAAACGTGAAAAGCTCCCCTGTGGAGAGAGTTGAACAACTCCAAAGCATCAATGTGGAGCGTTGTACTCAATTGAGTGATCTTAAAAGTATAACTTGCTAGTTTCACCTTCGTGCGGCCTTTCATAAGGTAACGACGCGAATATACAAAGTTATCTCTCAAATTGCACAAAAACGTGAAAAGATCCTCTGTGGACAGAGTTGAACAACTCCAAAGCATCATTGTGGACCGTTGTACTCTATCGAGTGCTATTAAAAGTCTATCTTACTAGTTTCACCTTCGTGCCACGTTTCGTATGGTAACGACGCGAATAGACCAAGTTATGTCTCAAACTGCACAAAAACGTGAGAAGCTCCTCTGTGGAGAGAGTTGAACAACTCCAAAGCATCAATGTGGACCGTTGTACTCTATTGAGTGCTCTTAAAAGTCTAACTTGCTAGTTTCACCTTCGTGGCACGTTTCGTAAGGTAAAGACGCGAATAGACCAAGGTATGTCTCAAATTGCACAAAAACGTGAAAAGCTCCCCTGTGAAGAGAGTTGAACAACTCCAAAGCATCAATGTGGACCGTTGTACTCTATTGAGTGCTCTTAAAAGTATAACTTGCTAGTTTCACCTTCGTGCCACGTTTCGTAAGGTAACGACGCGAATAGACCATGTTATCTCTCAAATTGCACAAAAACGTGAAAAGCTCCTCTGTGGAGAGAGTTGAACAACTCCAAAGCATCAATGTGGACCGTTGTACTCTATTGAGTGCTATTAAAAGTCTATCTTACTAGTTTTGCTTTCGTGCCACGTTTCGTAAGGTAACGACGTGAATAGACCATGTTATGTCTCAAATTGCACAAAAACGTGAGAAGCTCTTCTGTGGAGAGGGTTGAAAAATTCCAAAGCATAAATGTGGACCGTTGTACTCTATTGAGTGCTCTTAAAAGTCTAACTTGCTAGTTGAGCTTTCGTGCCACGTTTCGTAAAGTAAAGATGCGAATAGACCAAGTTATGTTTGAAATTGCACAAAAAACGTGACAAGCTCCTCTATGGAGAGAGTTGAGCAATTTTCAAGCATCAATGTGGACCGTTGTACTCTATTTAGTGCTCTTAAATGTCTAACTTGCTAGTTTCGCCTTCGTGCCACGTTTCGTAACGTAACGACGCGAATAGACCAAGTTATGTCTTAAATTGCACAAAAACGTGAAAAGCTCCTCTATGGAGAGAGTTGAGCAATTTCCAAGCATCAATGTGGACCGTTGTACTCTATTTAGTGCTCTTAAATGTCTAACTTGCTAGTTTTGCCTTCGTGCCACGTTCTTATGGTAAACACGCGAATAGATCAAGTTATGTCTCAAATTGCACAAAAACGTGAAAAGCTCCTCTATGGAGAGAGTTGAACAACTCCAAAGCATCAATGTGGACCGTTGTACTCTATTGAGTGCTTTTACAAGTCTACCTTGCTAGTTCAGCGTTCGTGCCACGTTTCGTAAGGTAAAGACGCGAATAGACCAAGTTATGTCTCAAATTGCACAAAAACGTGAAAAGCTCCTCAGTGGAGAGACTTGAACAACTCCAAAGCATCAATGTGGACCGTTGTACTCTATTGAGTGCTCTTAAAAGTCTAACTTGCTAGTTTCGCTTTCGTGCCACGTTTCGTAAGGTAAAGACGCGAATAGACCAAGTTATGTCTCCAATTGCACAAAAACGTGAAAAGCTCCTCTATGGAAAGAGTTCAGAAATTCGAAAGCATCAATGTGGACCGTTGTACTCTATTTAGTGCTCTTAAAAGTCTAACTTGATTGTTGAGTCTTCATGCCACGTTTCGTAAGGTAAAGACGCGAATAGACCAAGTTATGTCTCAAATTGCACAAAAACGTGAAAAGCTCCTCTATGGAGAGAGTTGAGCAATTTCCAAGCATCAATGTGGACCGTTGTACTCTATTTAGTGCTCTTAAATGTCTAACTTGCTAGTTTTGCCTTCGTGCCACGTTCTTATGGTAAACACGCGAATAGATCAAGTTATGTCTCAAATTGCACAAAAACGTGAAAAGCTCCTCCATGGAGAGAGTTGAACAACTCCAAAGCATCAATGTGGACCGTTGTACTCTATTGAGTGCTCTTACAAGTCTACCTTGCTAGTTGAGCCTTCGTGCCACGTTTCGTAAAGTAAAGGCATGAATAGACCAAGTTATGTCTCAAATTGCTCAAAGACGTGAAAAGCTTCTCCATCGAGAGAGTTGAGCAATTCCAAAGCCTCAATGTGGACCGTTGTACTCTATTTAGTGCTCTTAAAAGTCTAACCATCTAGTTGAGCCTTCGTGCCATGTTTCCTCAGGTAAAGTTACGAATAGACCAAGTTATGTTTGAAATTGCACAAAAACGAGAAAAGGTCCTCTATGGAGAGAGTTCAGAAATTCGAAAGCATCAATGTGGACCGTTGTACTCTATTTAGTGCTCTTAAAAGTCTAACTTGCTTGTTGAGTCTTCATGCCACGTTTCGTAAGGTAAAGACGCGAATACACCAAGTTATGTCTCAAATTGCACAAAAACGTGAAAAGCTCCCCCGTGGAGAGAGTTGAACAATTCCAAAGCATCAATGTGGACCTTTGTACTCTATTGAGTGCTTTGAAAAGTCTAACTTGCTTGTTGAGCCTTCGTGCCACGTTTGGTAAGGTAAAGACGCGAATAGACCAAGTTATGTCTCAAATTGCACAAAAAGGTGAAAAGCTCCCCTGTGGAGAGAGTTGAACAATTTCAAAGTATCAATGTGGACCGTTGTACTCTATTGAGTGCTCTTAAAAGTCTAACTTGCTAGTTTAGCCTTCGTGCCACGTTTTGTAAACTAAAGATGCGAATAGACCATGTTATGTTTGAAATTGCACAAAAACGAGAAATGCTCTTCTATGGAGAGATTTGAGCAATTCCAAAGCATCAATGTGGACCGTTGTACTCTATTGAGTGCTATTAAAAGTCTAACTTACTAGTTTCGCCTTCGTGCCACGTTTCGTAAGGTAACGACGCGAATAGACCAAGTTATGTCTCAAATTGCACAAGAACGTGAGAACCTCTTCTGTGGAGAGGGTTGAACAATTCCAAAGCATCAATGTTGACTGTTGTACTCTATTGAGTGCTCTTAAAAGTCTAACTTGCTAGTTGAGCCTTCGTGCCACGTTTCGTAAGGTAAAGATGGGAATAGACCAAGTTATGTCTCAAATTGCACAAAAACGTGAAAAGCTCCTCTATGGAGAGAGTTGAGCAATTTCCAAGCATCAATGTGGACCGTTGTACTGTATTTAGTGCTCTTAAATGTCTAACTTGCTAGTTTCGCCTTCGTGCCACGTTTCGTAAGGTAAAGACGCGAATAGACCAAATTATGTCTCAAATTGCACAAAAATGTGAAAAGACCCTCTGTGGAGAGAGTTGAACAACTCCAAAGAATCAACGTGGATCGTTGTACTCTATTGAGTGCTCTTAAAAGTCTAACTTGCTAGTTTCACCTTCGTGCCACGTTTCGTAAGGTAACGACGCGAATAGTCCAAGTTATGTCTCAAATTGCACAAAAACGTGAAAAGCTCCTCCATGGAGAGAGTTGAACAACTCCAAAGCATCAATGTGGACCGTTGTACTCTATTGAGTGCTCTTAAAAGTCTAACTTGCTAGTTTCGCCTTCGTGCCACGTTTCGTAAGATAACGACGCGAATAGACCATGTTATCTCTCAAATTGCACAAAAACGTGAAAAGCTCCTCTGTGGAGAGAGTTGAACAATTACAAATCATCAATGTGGACCGTTGTACTCTATTGAGTGCTCTTAAAAGTCTAACTTGCTAGTTGAGACTTCGTGCCACGTTTTGTAAGGTAAAGACGCGAATAGACCAAGTTATGTCTCAAATTGCACAAAAACGTGAAAAGCTTTTCTGTGGAGAGAGTTGAACAACTCCAAAGCATCAACGTGGACCGTTGTACTCTATTGAGTGCTCTTAAAAGTCTAACTTGCTAGTTTCACCTTCGTGCCACGTTTCGTAAGGTAAAGACGCGAATAGACCAAGGTATGTCTCAAATTGCACAAAAACGTGAAAAGCTCCCCTGTGAAGAGAGTTGAACAACTCCAAAGCATCAATGTGGACCGTTGTACTCTATTGAGTGCTCTTAAAAGTATAACTTGCTAGTTTCACCTTCGTGCCACGTTTCGTAAGGTAACGACGCGAATAGACCATGTTATCTCTCAAATTGCACAAAAATGTGAAAAGCTCCTCTGTGGAGAGAGTTGAACAACTCCAAAGTATCAATGTGGACCGTTGTACTCTATTGAGTGCTATTAAAAGTCTATCTTACTAGTTTCTCCTTTGTGCCACGTTTCGTAAGGTAACGACGCGAATAGACCATGTTATGTCTCAAATTGCACAAAAACGTGAGAAGCTCTTCTGTGGAGAGGGTTGAACAATTCCAAAGCATAAATGTGGACCGTTGTACTCTATTGAGTGCTCTTAAAAGTCTAACTTGCTAGTTGAGCTTTCGTGCCTCGTTTCGTAAGGTAAAGATGCGAATAGACCAAGTTATGTTTGAAATTGCACAAAAACGTGAAAAGCTCCTCTATGGAGAGAGTTGAGCAATTTTCAAGCATCAATGTGGACCGTTGTACTCTATTTAGTGCTCTTAAATGTCTAACTTGCTAGTTTTGCCTTCGTGCCACGTTTCGTAAGGTAAAGACGCGAATACACCAAGTTATGTCTCAAATTACACAAAAACGTGAAAAGCTCCTCTATGGAGAGAGTTGAACAACTCCAAAGCATCAATGTGGACCGTTGTACTCTATCGAGTGCTCTTACAAGTCTACCTTGCTAGTTGAGACTTCGTGCCACGTTTCGTAATGTAAAGGCACGAATAGACCAAGTTATGTCTCAAATTGCTCAAAGAAGTGAAAAGCTTCTCTATGGAGAGAGTTGAGCAATTCCAAAGCCTCAATGTGGACCGTTGTACTCTATTTAGTGCTCTTAAAAGTCTAACTTGCTAGTTGAGCCTTCGTGCCACGTTTTGTAAGGTAAAGACGCGAATAGACCAAGTTATGTCTCAAATTGCACAAAAATGTGAAAAGATTCTTTGTGGAGAGAGTTGAACAACTCCAAAGAATCAACGTGGACCGTTGTACTTTATTGAATGCTCTTAAAAGTCTAACTTGCTAGTTTCACCTTCGTGCCACGTTTCGTAAGGTAACGACGCGAATAGACCAAGTTATGTCTCAAATTGCACAAAAACGTGAAAAGCTCCTCTATGGAGAGAGTTGAACAACTCCAAAGCATCAATGTGGACCGTTGTACTCTATCGAGTGCTCTTACAAGTCTACCTTGCTAGTTTAGCCTTCGTGCCACGTTTTGTAAACTAAAGATGCGAATAGACCATGTTATGTTTGAAATTGCACAAAAACGAGAAATGCTCTTCTATGGAGAGATTTGAGCAATTCCAAAGCATCAATGTGGACCGTTGTACTCTATTGAGTGCTATTAAAAGTCTAACTTACTAGTTTCGCCTTCGTGCCACGTTTCGTAAGGTAACGACGCGAATAGACCAAGTTATGTCTCAAATTGCACAAGAACGTGAGAACCTCTTCTGTGGAGAGGGTTGAACAATTCCAAAGCATCAATGTTGACTGTTGTACTCTATTGAGTGCTCTTAAAAGTCTAACTTGCTAGTTGAGCCTTCGTGCCACGTTTCGTAAGGTAAAGATGGGAATAGACCAAGTTATGTCTCAAATTGCACAAAAACGTGAAAAGCTCCTCTATGGAGAGAGTTGAGCAATTTCCAAGCATCAATGTGGACCGTTGTACTGTATTTAGTGCTCTTAAATGTCTAACTTGCTAGTTTCGCCTTCGTGCCACGTTTCGTAAGGTAAAGACGCGAATAGACCAAATTATGTCTCAAATTGCACAAAAATGTGAAAAGACCCTCTGTGGAGAGAGTTGAACAACTCCAAAGAATCAACGTGGATCGTTGTACTCTATTGAGTGCTCTTAAAAGTCTAACTTGCTAGTTTCACCTTCGTGCCACGTTTCGTAAGGTAACGACGCGAATAGTCCAAGTTATGTCTCAAATTGCACAAAAACGTGAAAAGCTCCTCCATGGAGAGAGTTGAACAACTCCAAAGCATCAATGTGGACCGTTGTACTCTATTGAGTGCTCTTAAAAGTCTAACTTGCTAGTTTCGCCTTCGTGCCACGTTTCGTAAGATAACGACGCGAATAGACCATGTTATCTCTCAAATTGCACAAAAACGTGAAAAGCTCCTCTGTGGAGAGAGTTGAACAATTACAAATCATCAATGTGGACCGTTGTACTCTATTTAGTGCTCTTAAAAGTCTAACTTGCTAGTTGAGACTTCGTGCCACGTTTCGTAAGGTAAAGACGCGAATAGACCAAGTTATGTCTCAAATTGCACAAAAACGTGAAAAGCTTTTCTGTGGAGAGAGTTGAACAACTCCAAAGCATCAACGTGGACCGTTGTACTCTATTGAGTGCTCTTAAAAGTCTAACTTGCTAGTTTCACCTTCGTGCCACGTTTCGTAAGGTAAAGACGCGAATAGACCAAGGTATGTCTCAAATTGCACAAAAACGTGAAAAGCTCCCCTGTGAAGAGAGTTGAACAACTCCAAAGCATCAATGTGGACCGTTGTACTCTATCGAGTGCTCTTACAAGTCTACCTTGCTAGTTGAGACTTCGTGCCACGTTTCGTAATGTAAAGGCACGAATAGACCAAGTTATGTCTCAAATTGCTCAAAGAAGTGAAAAGCTTCTCTATGGAGAGAGTTGAGCAATTCCAAAGCCTCAATGTGGACCGTTGTACTCTATTTAGTGCTCTTAAAAGTCTAACTTGCTAGTTGAGCCTTCGTGCCACGTTTTGTAAGGTAAAGACGCGAATAGACCAAGTTATGTCTCAAATTGCACAAAAATGTGAAAAGATTCTTTGTGGAGAGAGTTGAACAACTCCAAAGAATCAACGTGGACCGTTGTACTTTATTGAATGCTCTTAAAAGTCTAACTTGCTAGTTTCACCTTCGTGCCACGTTTCGTAAGGTAACGACGCGAATAGACCAAGTTATGTCTCAAATTGCACAAAAACGTGAAAAGCTCCTCTATGGAGAGAGTTGAACAACTCCAAAGCATCAATGTGGACCGTTGTACTCTATCGAGTGCTCTTACAAGTCTACCTTGCTAGTTTAGCCTTCGTGCCACGTTTTGTAAACTAAAGATGCGAATAGACCATGTTATGTTTGAAATTGCACAAAAACGAGAAATGCTCTTCTATGGAGAGATTTGAGCAATTCCAAAGCATCAATGTGGACCGTTGTACTCTATTGAGTGCTATTAAAAGTCTAACTTACTAGTTTCGCCTTCGTGCCACGTTTCGTAAGGTAACGACGCGAATAGACCAAGTTATGTCTCAAATTGCACAAGAACGTGAGAACCTCTTCTGTGGAGAGGGTTGAACAATTCCAAAGCATCAATGTTGACTGTTGTACTCTATTGAGTGCTCTTAAAAGTCTAACTTGCTAGTTGAGCCTTCGTGCCACGTTTCGTAAGGTAAAGATGGGAATAGACCAAGTTATGTCTCAAATTGCACAAAAACGTGAAAAGCTCCTCTATGGAGAGAGTTGAGCAATTTCCAAGCATCAATGTGGACCGTTGTACTGTATTTAGTGCTCTTAAATGTCTAACTTGCTAGTTTCGCCTTCGTGCCACGTTTCGTAAGGTAAAGACGCGAATAGACCAAATTATGTCTCAAATTGCACAAAAATGTGAAAAGACCCTCTGTGGAGAGAGTTGAACAACTCCAAAGAATCAACGTGGATCGTTGTACTCTATTGAGTGCTCTTAAAAGTCTAACTTGCTAGTTTCACCTTCGTGCCACGTTTCGTAAGGTAACGACGCGAATAGTCCAAGTTATGTCTCAAATTGCACAAAAACGTGAAAAGCTCCTCCATGGAGAGAGTTGAACAACTCCAAAGCATCAATGTGGACCGTTGTACTCTATTGAGTGCTCTTAAAAGTCTAACTTGCTAGTTTCGCCTTCGTGCCACGTTTCGTAAGATAACGACGCGAATAGACCATGTTATCTCTCAAATTGCACAAAAACGTGAAAAGCTCCTCTGTGGAGAGAGTTGAACAATTACAAATCATCAATGTGGACCGTTGTACTCTATTGAGTGCTCTTAAAAGTCTAACTTGCTAGTTGAGACTTCGTGCCACGTTTCGTAAGGTAAAGACGCGAATAGACCAAGTTATGTCTCAAATTGCACAAAAACGTGAAAAGCTTTTCTGTGGAGAGAGTTGAACAACTCCAAAGCATCAACGTGGACCGTTGTACTCTATTGAGTGCTCTTAAAAGTCTAACTTGCTAGTTTCACCTTCGTGCCACGTTTCGTAAGGTAAAGACGCGAATAGACCAAGGTATGTCTCAAATTGCACAAAAACGTGAAAAGCTCCCCTGTGAAGAGAGTTGAACAACTCCAAAGCATCAATGTGGACCGTTGTACTCTATTGAGTGCTCTTAAAAGTATAACTTGCTAGTTTCACCTTCGTGCCACGTTTCGTAAGGTAACGACGCGAATAGACCATGTTATCTCTCAAATTGCACAAAAATGTGAAAAGCTCCTCTGTGGAGAGAGTTGAACAACTCCAAAGTATCAATGTGGACCGTTGTACTCTATTGAGTGCTATTAAAAGTCTATCTTACTAGTTTCTCCTTTGTGCCACGTTTCGTAAGGTAACGACGCGAATAGACCATGTTATGTCTCAAATTGCACAAAAACGTGAGAAGCTCTTCTGTGGAGAGGGTTGAACAATTCCAAAGCATAAATGTGGACCGTTGTACTCTATTGAGTGCTCTTAAAAGTCTAACTTGCTAGTTGAGCTTTCGTGCCTCGTTTCGTAAGGTAAAGATGCGAATAGACCAAGTTATGTTTGAAATTGCACAAAAACGTGAAAAGCTCCTCTATGGAGAGAGTTGAGCAATTTTCAAGCATCAATGTGGACCGTTGTACTCTATTTAGTGCTCTTAAATGTCTAACTTGCTAGTTTTGCCTTCGTGCCACGTTTCGTAAGGTAAAGACGCGAATACACCAAGTTATGTCTCAAATTACACAAAAACGTGAAAAGCTCCTCTATGGAGAGAGTTGAACAACTCCAAAGCATCAATGTGGACCGTTGTACTCTATCGAGTGCTCTTACAAGTCTACCTTGCTAGTTGAGACTTCGTGCCACGTTTCGTAATGCAAAGGCACGAATAGACCAAGTTATGTCTCAAATTGCTCAAAGAAGTGAAAAGCTTCTCTATGGAGAGAGTTGAGCAATTCCAAAGCCTCAATGTGGACCGTTGTACTCTATTTAGTGCTCTTAAAAGTCTAACTTGCTAGTTGAGCCTTCGTGCCACGTTTTGTAAGGTAAAGACGCGAATAGACCAAGTTATGTCTCAAATTGCACAAAAATGTGAAAAGATTCTTTGTGGAGAGAGTTGAACAACTCCAAAGAATCAACGTGGACCGTTGTACTTTATTGAATGCTCTTAAAAGTCTAACTTGCTAGTTTCACCTTCGTGCCACGTTTCGTAAGGTAACGACGCGAATAGACCAAGTTATGTCTCAAATTGCACAAAAACGTGAAAAGCTCCTCTATGGAGAGAGTTGAACAACTCCAAAGCATCAATGTGGACCGTTGTACTCTATCGAGTGCTCTTACAAGTCTACCTTGCTAGTTGAGCCTTCGTGCCACGTTTCGTAATGTAAAGGCATGAATAGACCAAGTTATGTCTCAAATTGCTCAAAGATGTGAAAATCTCCTCTATGGAGAGAGTTGAGCAATTCCAAAGCCTCAATGTGGACCGTTGTACTCTATTTAGTGCTCTTAAAAGTCTAACTTGCTAGTTGAGCCTTCGTGCCACGTTTCGTAAGGTAAAGTTGCTAATAGACCAAGTTACGTTTGAAATTCCACAAAAACGAGAAAAGCTCCTCCATGGAGAGAGTTGAACAATTCCAAAGCATCAATGTGGACCGTTGTACTCTATTTAGTGCTCTTAAAAGTCTAACTTGCTAGTTTCGCCTTCGTGCCACGTTTCGTAAGGTAACGACGCGAATAGACGTAGTTATGTCTCAAATTGCACAAAAACGTGAGAAACTCTTCTTTGGAGAGAGTTGAACAATTCCAAAGCATCAATGTGGACCGTTGTACTCTATTGAGTGCTCTTAAAAGTCTAACTTGCTAGTTGATCCTTCGTGCGACGTTTCGTAAGGTAAAGACGCGAATAGACCAAGTTATGTCTCAAATTGCGCAAAAACGTGAAAAGCTCCTCTGTGGAGAGAGTTGAACAACTCCAAAGCATCAACTTGGACCGTTGTACTCTATTGAGTGCTCTTAAAAGTCTAACTTGCTAGTTTCACCTTCGTGCCACATTTCATAATGTAAAGACGCGAATAGACCAAGGTATGTCTTAAATTACACAAAAACGTGAAAAGCTCCCCTGTGGAGAGAGTTGAACAACTCCAAAGCATCAATGTGGAGCGTTGTACTCAATTGAGTGATCTTAAAAGTATAACTTGCTAGTTTCACCTTCGTGCGGCCTTTCATAAGGTAACGACGCGAATATACAAAGTTATCTCTCAAATTGCACAAAAACGTGAAAAGATCCTCTGTGGACAGAGTTGAACAACTCCAAAGCATCATTGTGGACCGTTGTACTCTATCGAGTGCTATTAAAAGTCTATCTTACTAGTTTCACCTTCGTGCCACGTTTCGTATGGTAACGACGCGAATAGACCAAGTTATGTCTCAAACTGCACAAAAACGTGAGAAGCTCCTCTGTGGAGAGAGTTGAACAACTCCAAAGCATCAATGTGGACCGTTGTACTCTATTGAGTGCTCTTAAAAGTCTAACTTGCTAGTTTCACCTTCGTGCCACGTTTCGTAAGGTAAAGACGCGAATAGACCAAGGTATGTCTCAAATTGCACAAAAACGTGAAAAGCTCCCCTGTGAAGAGAGTTGAACAACTCCAAAGCATCAATGTGGACCGTTGTACTCTATTGAGTGCTCTTAAAAGTATAACTTGCTAGTTTCACCTTCGTGCCACGTTTCGTAAGGTAACGACGCGAATAGACCATGTTATCTCTCAAATTGCACAAAAACGTGAAAAGCTCCTCTGTGGAGAGAGTTGAACAACTCCAAAGCATCAATGTGGACCGTTGTACTCTATTGAGTGCTATTAAAAGTCTATCTTACTAGTTTTGCTTTCGTGCCACGTTTCGTAAGGTAACGACGTGAATAGACCATGTTATGTCTCAAATTGCACAAAAACGTGAGAAGCTCTTCTGTGGAGAGGGTTGAAAAATTCCAAAGCATAAATGTGGACCGTTGTACTCTATTGAGTGCTCTTAAAAGTCTAACTTGCTAGTTGAGCTTTCGTGCCACGTTTCGTAAAGTAAAGATGCGAATAGACCAAGTTATGTTTGAAATTGCACAAAAACGTGACAAGCTCCTCTATGGAGAGAGTTGAGCAATTTTCAAGCATCAATGTGGACCGTTGTACTCTATTTAGTGCTCTTAAATGTCTAACTTGCTAGTTTCGCCTTCGTGCCACGTTTCGTAACGTAACGACGCGAATAGACCAAGTTATGTCTTAAATTGCACAAAAACGTGAAAAGCTCCTCTATGGAGAGAGTTGAGCAATTTCCAAGCATCAATGTGGACCGTTGTACTCTATTTAGTGCTCTTAAATGTCTAACTTGCTAGTTTTGCCTTCGTGCCACGTTCTTATGGTAAACACGCGAATAGATCAAGTTATGTCTCAAATTGCACAAAAACGTGAAAAGCTCCTCTATGGAGAGAGTTGAACAACTCCAAAGCATCAATGTGGACCGTTGTACTCTATTGAGTGCTTTTACAAGTCTACCTTGCTAGTTCAGCGTTCGTGCCACGTTTCGTAAGGTAAAGACGCGAATAGACCAAGTTATGTCTCAAATTGCACAAAAACGTGAAAAGCTCCTCAGTGGAGAGACTTGAACAACTCCAAAGCATCAATGTGGACCGTTGTACTCTATTGAGTGCTCTTAAAAGTCTAACTTGCTAGTTTCGCTTTCGTGCCACGTTTCGTAAGGTAAAGACGCGAATAGACCAAGTTATGTCTCCAATTGCACAAAAACGTGAAAAGCTCCTCTATGGAGAGAGTTCAGAAATTCGAAAGCATCAATGTGGACCGTTGTACTCTATTTAGTGCTCTTAAAAGTCTAACTTGCTTGTTGAGTCTTCATGCCACGTTTCGTAAGGTAAAGACGCGAATAGACCAAGTTATGTCTCAAATTGCACAAAAACGTGAAAAGCTCCTCTATGGAGAGAGTTGAGCAATTTCCAAGCATCAATGTGGACCGTTGTACTCTATTTAGTGCTCTTAAATGTCTAACTTGCTAGTTTTGCCTTCGTGCCACGTTCTTATGGTAAACACACGAATAGATCAAGTTATGTCTCAAATTGCACAAAAACGTGAAAAGCTCCTCTATGGAGAGAGTTGAACAACTCCAAAGCATCAATGTGGACCGTTGTACTCTATTGAGTGCTCTTACAAGTCTACCTTGCTAGTTGAGCCTTCGTGCCACGTTTCGTAAAGTAAAGGCATGAATAGACCAAGTTATGTCTCAAATTGCTCAAAGACGTGAAAAGCTTCTCCATCGAGAGAATTGAGCAATTCCAAAGCCTCAATGTGGACCGTTGTACTCTATTTAGTGCTCTTAAAAGTCTAACCATCTAGTTGAGCCTTCGTGCCATGTTTCCTCAGGTAAAGTTACGAATAGACCAAGTTATGTTTGAAATTGCACAAAAACGAGAAAAGGTCCTCTATGGAGAGAGTTCAGAAATTCGAAAGCATCAATGTGGACCGTTGTACTCTATTTAGTGCTCTTAAAAGTCTAACTTGCTTGTTGAGTCTTCATGCCACGTTTCGTAAGGTAAAGACGCGAATAGACCAAGTTATGTCTCAAATTGCACAAAAACGTGAAAAGCTCCCCCGTGGAGAGAGTTGAACAATTCCAAAGCATCAATGTGGACCTTTGTACTCTATTGAGTGCTTTGAAAAGTCTAACTTGCTTGTTGAGCCTTCGTGCCACGTTTGGTAAGGTAAAGACGCGAATAGACCAAGTTATGTCTCAAATTGCACAAAAACGTGAAAAGCTCCCCTGTGGAGAGAGTTGAACAATTTCAAAGTATCAATGTGGACCGTTGTACTCTATTGAGTGCTCTTAAAAGTCTAACTTGCTAGTTTAGCCTTCGTGCCACGTTTTGTAAACTAAAGATGCGAATAGACCATGTTATGTTTGAAATTGCACAAAAACGAGAAATGCTCTTCTATGGAGAGATTTGAGCAATTCCAAAGCATCAATGTGGACCGTTGTACTCTATTGAGTGCTATTAAAAGTCTAACTTACTAGTTTCGCCTTCGTGCCAGGTTTCGTAAGGTAACGACGCGAATAGACCAAGTTATGTCTCAAATTGCACAAGAACGTGAGAACCTCTTCTTTGGAGAGGGTTGAACAATTCCAAAGCATCAATGTTGACTGTTGTACTCTATTGAGTGCTCTTAAAAGTCTAACTTGCTAGTTGAGCCTTCGTGCCACGTTTCGTAAGGTAAAGATGCGAATAGACCAAGTTATGTCTCAAATTGCACAAAAACGTGAAAAGCTCCTCTATGGAGAGAGTTGAGCAATTTCCAAGCATCAATGTGGACCGTTGTACTGTATTTAGTGCTCTTAAATGTCTAACTTGCTAGTTTTGCCTTCGTGCCACGTTCTTAAGGTAAACACGCGAATAGACCAAGTTATGTCTCAAATTGCACAAAAACGTGAAAAGCTCCCCTATGGAGAGAGTTGAACAACTCCAAAGCATCAATGTGGACCGTTGTACTCTATTGAGTGCTCTTACAAGTCTACCTTGCTAGTTGAGCCATCGTGCCACGTTTCGTAAAGTAAAGGCATGAATAGACCAATTTATGTCTCAAATTGCTCAAACACGTGAAAAGCTCCTCTATGGAGAGAGTTGAGCAATTCCAAAGCCTCAATGTGGACCGTTGTACTCTATTTAGTGCTCTTAAAAGTCTAACCTTCTAGTTGAGCCTTCGTGCCACGTTTCGTCAGGTAAAGTTACGAATAGACCAAGTTATGTTTGAAATTGCACAAAAACGAGAAAAGGTCCTCTATGGAGAGAGTTGAGAAATTCGAAAGCATCAATGTGGACCGTTGTACTCTATTTAGTGCTCTTAAAAGTCTAACTTGCTTGTTGAGCCTTCGTGCCACGTTTCGCAAGGTAAAGACGCGAATAGACCAAGTTATGTCTCAAATTGCACAAAAACGTGAAAAGCTCCCCTGTGGAGAGAGTTGAACAATTCCAAAGCATCAATGTGGACCTTTGTACTCTATTGAGTGCTCTGAAAAGTCTAACTTGCTTGTTGAGCCTTCGTGCCACGTTCTGTAAGATAAAGACGCGAATAGACCAAGTTATGCCTCAAATTGCACAAAAACGTGAAAAGCTCCCCTATGGAGAGAGTTGAACAATTTCAAAGCATCAATGTGGACCGTTGTACTCTATTGAGTGCTCTTAAAAGTCTAACTTGCTAGTTTAGCCTTCGTGCCACGTTTTGTAAACTAAAGATGCGAATAGACCATGTTATGTTTGAAATTGCACAAAAACGAGAAATGCTCTTCTATGGAGAGATTTGAGCAATTCCAAAGCATCAATGTGAACCTTTGTACTCTATTGAGTGCTATTAAAATTCTAACTTACTAGTTTCGACTTCGTGCCACGTTTCGTAAGGTAACGATGCGAATAGACCAAGTTATGTCTCAAATTGCACAAGAACGTGAGAACATCTTCTGTGGAGAGGGTTGAACAATTCCAAAGCATCAATGTGGACTGTTGTACTCCATTGAGTGCTCTTAAAAGTATAACTTGCTAGTTGAGCCTTCGTGCCACGTTTCGTAAGGTAAAGATGCGAATAGACCAAGTTATGTTTGAAATTGCACAAAAACGTGAAAAGCTCCTCTATGGAGAGAGTTGAGCAATTTCCAAGCATCAATGTGGACCGTTGTACTGTATTTAGTGCTCTTAAATGTCTAACTTGCTAGTTTTGCCTTCGTGCCACGTTCTTAAGGTAAACACACGAATAGAGCAAGTTATGTCTCAAATTGCACAAAAACGGGACAAGCTCCTCTATGGAGAGATTTGAACAACTCCAAAGCATCAATGTGGACCGTTGTACTCTATTTAGTGCTCTTAAAAGTCTAACTTGCTAGTTTAACCTTCGTGCCACGTTTCGTAAGGTAAAGACGCGAATAGACCAAGTTATGTCTTAAATTGCACAAAAACGTGAAAAGCTCCTCTATGGTGAGAGTTGAGCAATTTCCAAGCATCAATGTGGACCTTTGTACTCTATTGAGTGCTATTAAAAGTCTAACTTACTAGTTTCGCCTTCGTGCCACGTTTCGTAAGGTAACGACGCGAATAGACCAAGTTATGTCTCAAATTGCACAAGAACGTGAGAACCTCTTCTGTGGAGAGGGTTGAACAATTCCAAAGCATCAATGTGAACTGTTGTACTCTATTGAGTGCTCTTAAAAGTCTAACTTGCTAGTTGAGCCTTCGTGGCACGTTTCGTAAGGTAAAGATGCGAATAGACCAAGTTATGTTTGAAATTGCACAAAAACGTGAAAAGCTCCTCTATGGAGAGATTTGAGCAATTTCCAAGCATCAATGTGGACCGTTGTTTTGTATTTAGTGCTCTTAAATGTCTAACTTGCTAGTTTTGCCTTCGTGCCACGTTCTTAAGGTAAACACGCGAATAGACCAAGTTATGTCTCAAATTGCACAAAAACGTGAAAAGCTCCTCTATGGAGAGAGTTCAACAACTACAAAGCATCAATGTGGACCGTTCTACTCTATTGAGTGCTTTTACAGGTCTACCTTGCTAGTTGAGCCTTCGTGCCACGTTTCGTACGGTAAAGACGCGAATAGACCAAGTTATGTCTCAAATTGCACAAAAACGTTAAAAGCTCCTCTGTGTAGAGAGTTGAACAACTCCAAAGCATCAATGTGGACCGTTGTACTCTATTGAGTGCTCTTAAAAGTCTAACTTGCTAGTTTCGCTTTCGTGCCACGTTTGGTAAGGTAAAGACGCGAATAGACGAAGTTATGTCTCAAATTGCACAAAAACGTGAAAAGCTCCTCTATGAAGAGAGTTGAACAACTCCAAAGCATCAATGTGGACCGTCGTACTCTATTGAGTGCTCTTACAAGTCTACCTTGCTAGTTGAGCCTTCATGCCACGTTTCGTAAGGTAAAGGCATGAATAGACCAAGTTATGTCTCAAATTGCTCAAAGACGTGAAAAGCTCCTCTATGGATAGAGTTGAGCAATTCCAAAGCCTCAATGTGGACCGTTGTACTCTATTTAGTGCTGTTAAAAGTCTAACCTTCTAGTTGAGCCTTCGTGCCACGTTTCGTAAGGTAAAGACGCGAATAGACCAAGTTATGTCTCAAATTGCACAAAAACGTGAAAAGCTCCTCTGTGGAGAGAGTTGAACAACTCCAATGCATCAATGTGGACCGTTGTACTCTATTGAGTGCTCTTAAAATTCTAACTTGCTAGTTTCGCCTTCGGGCCACGTTTTGTAAGGTAAATACGCGAATAGACCAAGTTATGTTTCAAATTGCACAAAAACTGAAATGCTCCTCTATGGAGAGAGTTGAACAACTCCAAAGCATCAATGTGCACCGTTGTACTCTATTGAGTGCTCTTAAAAGTCTAACTTTCTTGTTGAGCCTTCGTGCCACGTTTCGTAAGGTAAAGACGTGAATAGACCAAGTTATGTCTCAAATTGCACAAAAACGTGAAAAGCTCCTCTATGGAGAGAGTTGAACAACTCCAAAGCATCAATGTGGACCGTTGTACTCTATTGAGTGCTCTTACAAGTCTACCTTGCTAGTTGAGCCTTCGTGCCACGTTTCGTAAAGTAAATGCATGAATAGACCAAGTTATGTCTCAAATTGCTCAAAGACGTGAAAAGCTCCTCTATGGAGAGAGTTGAGCAATTCCAAAGCCTCAATGTGGACCGTTGTACTCTATTTAGTGCTCTTAAAAGTCTAACCTTCTAGTTGAGCCTTCGTGCCACGTTTCGTCAGGTAAAGTTACGAATTGACCAAGTTATGTTTGAAATTGCACAAAAACGAGAAAAGGTCCTCTATGGAGAGAGTTGAGAAATTCGAAAGCATCAATGTGGACCGTTGTACTCTATTTAGTGCTCTTAAAAGTCTAACTTGCTTGTTGAGCCTTCGTGCCACGTTTCGTAAGGTAAAGACGCGAATAGACCAAGTTATGTCTCAAATTGCACAAAAACGTGAAAAGCTCCCCTGTGGAGAGAGTTGAACAATTCCAAAGCATCAATGTGGACCTTTGTACTCTATTGAGTACTCTGAAAAGTCTAACTTGCTTGTTGAGCCTTCGTGCCACGTTCTGTAAGGTAAAGACGTGAATAGACCAAGTTATGCCTCAAATTGCACAAAAACGTGAAAAGCTCCCCTGTGGAGAGAGTTGAACAACTCCAAAGCATCAATGTGGACCGTTGTACTCTATTGAGTGCTTTTACAGGTCTACCTTGCTTGTTGAGCCTTCGTGCCACGTTTCGTACGGTAAAGACGCGAATAGACCAAGTTATGTCTCAAATTGTGCAAAAACGTTAAAAGCTCCTCTGTGTAGAGAGTTGAACAACTCCAAAGCATCAATGTGGACCGTTGTACTCTATTGAGTCCTCTTAAAAGTCTAACTTGCTAGTTTCGCTTTCGTGCCACGTTTGGTAAGGTAAAGACGCGAATAGACCAAGTTATGTCTCAAATTGCACAAAAACGTGAAAAGCTCCTCTGTGGAGAGAGTTGAAGAACTCCAAAGCATCAATGTGGACCGTTGTACTCTATTGAGTGCTTTTACAGGTCTACCTTGCTAGTTGAGCCTTCTTGCCACGTTTCGTACGGTAAAGACGCGTATTGACCAAGTTATGTCTCAAATTGCACAAAAAAGTGAAAAGCTCCTCTGTGGAGAGAGTTGAGAAATTCCAAAGCATCAATGTGGACCGTCGCACTCTATTTAGTGCTCTTAAAAGTCTAACTTGCTAGTTGAGCCTTCGTGCCACGTTTCATAAGCTAAAGACGAGAATAGACCAAGTTACGTCTGAAATTGCACAAAAACGTGAAAAGCTCCCCTGTGGAGAGAGTTGAACAATTCCAAAGCATCAATGTGGACCGTAGTACTCTATTGACTGCTCTTAAAAGTCTAACTTGCTAGTTGAGCCTTCTTGCCACGTTTCGTAAGCTAAAGATGCGGATAGACCACGTTATGTTTGAAATTGCACAAAAATGAGAAATGCTCTTCTATGGAGAGAGTTGAGCAATTCCAAAGCATCAATGTGGACCGTTGTACTCTATTGAGTGCTATTAAAAGTCTAACTTACTAGTTTCGCCTTTGTGCCACTTCTCGTAAGGTAACGACGTGAATAGACCAAGTTATGTCTCAAAATGTAGAATAACGTGAGAAGCTCTTCTGTGGAAATGGTTGAACAATTTCAAAGCATCAATGTGGACCGTTGTAATCTACTGAGTGCTCTTAAAAGTCTAACTTGCTAGTTAAGCCTTCGTGCCACGTTTCGTAAGGTAAAGATGCGAATAGACCAAGTTATGTTTGAAATTGCACAAAAACGTGAAAAGCTCCTCTATCGAGAGAGTTGAGCAATTTCCAAGCATCAATGTGGACCGTTGTACTCTATTTAGTCTTTTTAAATGTCTAACTTGCTAGTTTTGCCTTCGTCCCACGTTTCGTAAGGTAAAGACGAGAATAGACCAAGTTATGTCTCAAATTGCACAAAAACGTGAAAAGCTCCTCTACGGAGAGAGTTGAACAACTCCGAAGCATCAATGTGGACCGTTGTACTCTATTGAGTGCTTTTACAAGTCTACCTTGCTAGTTGAGCCTTCGTGCCACGTTTCGTAAGGTAAAGACGCGAATAGACCAAGTTATGTCTCAAATTGCACAAAAACGTGAAAAGCTCCTCTGTGGAGAGAGTTGAACAACTCCAATGCATCAATGTGGACCGTTGTACTCTATTGAGTGCTCTTAAAATTCTAACTTGCTAGTTTCGCCTTCGTGCCACGTTTTGTAAGGTAAAGACGTGAATAGACCAAGTTATGTTTCAAATTGCACAAAAACTGAAAAGCTCCTCTATGGAGAGAGTTGAACAACTCCAAAGCATCAATGTACACCGTTGTACCCTATTGAGTGCTCTTACTAGTCTACCTTGCTAGTTGAGCCTTCGTGCCACGTTTCGTAAGGTAAAGGCATGAATAGACCAAGTTATGTCTCAAATTGCTCAAAGTCGTTAAAAGCTCCTCTATAGAGAGAGTTGAGCAATTCCAAAGCCTCAATGATGACCGTTGTACTCTATTTAGTGCTCTTAAAAGTCTAACTTGCTAGTTGAGCCTTCGTGTCACGTTTCGTAAGGTAAAGATGCGAATAGACCAAGTTATGTTTGAAATTGCACAAAAACGTGAAAAGCTCCTCTATGGAGAGAGTTGAGAAATTCCAAAGCGTCAATGTGGACCGTTGTACTCTATATGGTGCTCTTAAAAGTCTAACTTGCTAGTTGACCCTTCGTGCCACGTTTCGTAAGGTAAAGACGCGAATAGACCAAGTTATGTCTCAAATTGCACAAAAACGTGAAAAGCTCCTCTATGGAGAGAGTTGAACAACTCCAAAGCATCAATGTGGACCGTTGTACTCTATTGAGTGCTCTTAAAAGTATAACTTGCTAGTTGAGCCTTCGTGCCACATTTCGTAAGGTAAAGGCGCGAATAGACCAAGTTATGTCCCAAATTGCACAAAAACGTGAAAAGCTCCTCTGTGGAGAGAGTTGAGCAATTCCAAAGCATCAATGTGAACCGTTGTACTCTATTGAGTGCTTTTAAAAGTCTAAGTTGCTAGTTGAGCCTTCGTGCCACGTTTCGTAAGGTAAACATGCGAATAGACCAAGTTATGTCTCAAATTGCACAAAAACGTGAAAAGCTCCTCTGTGGAGAGAGTTGAACAACTCCAACGTATCAATGTGGACCGTTGTACTCTATTGAGTGCTCTTAAAAGTCTAACTTGCTAGTTTCGCCTTCGTGCCACGTTTCGTAAGGCTAAGACGTGAATAGACCACGTTATGTCTCAAATTGCACAAAAACGTGAAAAGCTCCTCTATGGAGAGAGTTGAACAACTCCAAAGCATCAATGTGGACCGTTGTACTCTGAAGCCTCAATGTTGACCGTTGTACTCTATTTAGTGCTCCTAAAAGTCTATTTTTTCTAGTTGAGCCGTCGTGCCACGTTTCGTAAGGTAAAGACGCGAATAGACCAAATTATGTCTCAAGTTGCACAAAAACGTGAGAAACTCTTCTGTGGAGAGAGTTGAAAAATTCCAAAGCATCAATGTCGACCGTTGTACTCTATTGAGTGCTCTTAAAAGTATAACTTGCTAGTTTCGCCTTCGTGCCACGTTTCGTAAGGTAAAGATGCGAATAGACCAAGTTATGTTTGAAATTGCACAAAAAAGTGAAAAGCTCCTCTGTGGAGAGAGTTGAGAAATTCCAAAGCATCAATGTGGACCGTCGCACTCTATTTAGTGCTCTTAAAAGTCTAACTTGCTAGTTGAGCCTTCGTGCCACGTTTCATAAGGTAAAGACGCGAATAGACCAAGTTACGTCTGAAATTGCACAAAAACGTGAAAAGCTCCCCTGTGGAGAGAGTTGAACAATTCCAAAGCATCAATGTGGACCGTTGTACTCTATTGAGTGCTCTTAAAAGTCTAACATGCTAATTGAGCCTTCTTGCCACGTTTCGTAAGCCAAAGATGCGGATAGACCACGTTATGTTTGAAATTGCACAAAAATGAGAAATGCTCTTCTATGGAGAGAGTTGAGCAATTCCAAAGCATCAATGTGGACCGTTGTACTCTATTGAGTGCTATTAAAAGTCTAACTTACTAGTTTCGCCTTTGTGCCACTTCTCGTAAGGTAACGACGCGAATAGACCAAGTTATGTCTCAAATTGTAGAATAACGTGAGAAGCTCTTCTGTGGAAATGGTTGAACAATTCCAAAGCATCAATGTGGACTGTTGTACTCTACTGAGTGCTCTTAAAAGTCTAACTTGCTAGTTAAGCCTTCGTGCCACGTTTCGTAAGGTAAAGATGCGAATAGACCAAGTTATGTTTGAAATTGCACAAAAACGTGAAAAGCTCCTCCATCGAGAGAGTTGAGCAATTTCCAAGCATCAATGTGGACCGTTGTACTCTATTTAGTCCTTTTAAATGTCTAACTTGCTAGTTTTGCCTTCGTCCCACGTTTCGTAAGGTAAAGACGCGAATAGACCAAGTTATGTCTCAAATTGCACAAAAACGTGAAAAGCTCCTCTATGGAGAGAGTTGAACAACTCCGAAGCATCAATGTGGACCGTTGTACTCTATTGAGTGCTTTTACAAGTCTACCTTGCTAGTTGAGCCTTCGTGCCACGTTTCGTAAGGTAAAGACGCGAATAGACCAAGTTATGTCCCAAATTGCACAAAAACGTCAAAAGCTCCTCTGTGGAGAGAGTTGAACAACTCCAATGCATCAATGTGGACCGTTGTACTCTATTGAGTGCTCTTAAAATTCTAACTTGCTAGTTTCGCCTTCGTGCCACGTTTTGTAAGGTAAAGACGCGAATAGACCAAGTTATGTTTCAAATTGCACCAAAACTGAAAAGCTCCTCTATGGAGAGAGTTGAACAACTGCAAAGCATCAATGTACACCGTTGTACCCTATTGAGTGCTCTTACTAGTCTACCTTGCTAGTTGAGCCTTCGTGCCACGTTTCGTAAGGTAAAGGCATGAATAGACCAAGTTATGTCTCAAATTGCTCAAAGACGTTAAAAGCTCCTCTATGGAGAGAGTTGAGCAATTCCAAAGCCTCAATGATGACCGTTGTACTCTATTTAGTGCTCTTAAAAGTCTAACTTGCTAGTTGAGCCTTCGTGCCACGTTTCGTAAGGTAAAGATGCGAATAGACCAAGTTATGTTTGAAATTGCACAAAAACGTGAAAAGCTCCTCTATGGAGAGAGTTGAGAAATTCCAAAGCGTCAATGTGGACCGTTGTACTCTATATGGTGCTCTTAAAAGTCTAACTTGCTAGTTGACCCTTCGTGCCACGTTTCGTAAGGTAAAGACGCGAATAGACCAAGTTATGTCTCAAATTGCACAAAAACGTGAAAAGCTCCTCTGTGGAGAGAGTTGAACAACTCCAACGCGTCAATGTGGACCGTTGTACTCTATTGAGTGCTCTTAAAAGTCTAACTTGCTAGTTTCGCCTTCGTGCCATGTTTCGTAAGGCTAAGACGCGAATAGACCACGCTATGTCTCAAATTGCACAAAAACGTGAAAAGCTCCTCTATGGAGAGAGTTGAACAACTCCAAAGCATCAATGTGGACCGTTGTACTCTAAAGCCTCAATGTTGACCGTTGTACTCTATTTAGAGCTCCTAAAAGTCTATTTTTTCTAGTTGAGCCGTCGTCCCACGTTTCGTAAGGTAAAGACGCGAATAGACCAAATTATGTCTCAAATTGCACAAAAACGTGAGAAACTCTTCTGTGGAGAGAGTTGAAAAATTCCAAAGCATCAATGTCGACCGTTGTACTCTATTGAGTGCTCTTAAAAGTCTAACTTGCTAGTTTCGCCTTCGTGCCACGTTTCGTAAGGTAAAGACGCGAATAGACCAAGTTATGTCTCGAATTGCACAAAAACGTGAAAAGCTCCTCTATGGAGAGAGTTGAACAACTCCAAAGCATCAATGTGGACCATTGTACACTATTGAGTGCTCTTAAAAGTCTACCTTACTAGTTGAGCCTTCGTGCCACGTTTCCTAACGTAAAGATGCGAATAGGCCAAGTTATGTCTCAAATTGCACAAAAACATGAAAAGCTCCTCTGTGGAGAGAGTTGAACAACTCCAAAGCATCAATGTGGACCGTTGTACCCTATTGAGTGCTCTTAAAAGTCTAACTTGCTTGTTTCACCTTCGTGACCCGTTTCGCAAGATAAAGATGCGAATAGACCAAGTTATGTCTCAAATTGCCCAAAAACGTGAAAAGCTCCTCTATGGGGAGAGTTGAACAACTCCAAAGCATCAATGTGGACCGTTGTACTCTATTGTGTGCTCTTAAAAGTCTACCTTGCAAGTTGAGCCTTCGTGCCAGTTTCGTAAGGCAAAGGCATGAATAGACCAAGTTATGTCTCAAATTGCTCAAAGACGCGAAAAGCTCCTCTATGGAGAGAGTTAAGCAATTCCAAAGCCTCAATGTGGACCGTTGAACTCTATTTAGTGCTCCTAAAAGTCTAACTTGCTAGTTGAGCCTTCGTGCCACGTTTCGTAAGGTAAAGACGCGAATAGACCAAGTTATGTCTCGAATTGCATAAAAAAGTGAAAAGCTCCTCTATGGAGAGAGTTGAACAACACCAAAGCATCAATGTGGAGCATTGTACTCTATTGAGTGCTCTTAAAAGTCTACCTTGCTAGTTGAGCCTTCGTGCCACTTTTCGTAAGGTAAAGGCATGAAAAGACCAAGTTATGTCTCAAATTGCTCAAAGACGTGAAAAGCTCCTCTATGGAGAGAGTTGAGAAATTCCAAAGCCTAAATGTGGATCGTTGTACTCTATTTAGTGCTCTTAAAAGTCTAACTTGCTAGTTGAGCCTTCGTGCCAGTTTCGTAAGGGAAAGGCATGAATAGACCCAGTTATGTCTCAAATTGCTCAAAGACGTGAAAAGCTCCTCTATGGAGAGAGTTGAGCAATTCCAAAACCTCAATGTTGACCGTTGTACTCTATTTAGTGCTCCTAAAAGTCTATTTTTTCTAGTTGAGCCGTCGTGCCACGTTTCGTAAGGTAAAGACGCGAATAGACCAATTTATGTCTCAAATTGCACAAAAACGTAAGAAACTCTTCTGTGGAGAGAGTTGAAAAATTCCAAAGCATCAATGTCGACCGTTGTACTCTATTGAGTGCTCTTAAAAGTCTAACTTGCTAGTTTCGCCTTCGTGCCACGTTTCGTAAGGTAAAGACGCGAATAGACCAAGTTATGTCTCGAATTGCACAAAAAAGTGAAAAGCTCCTCTATGGAGAGAGTTGAACAACTCCAAAGCATCAATGTGGACCATTGTACTCTATTGAGTGCTCTTAAAAGTCTACCTTGCTAGTTGAGCCTTCGTGCCACGTTTCCTAACGAAAAGATGCGAATAGACCAAGTTATGTCTCAAATTGCACAAAAACATGAAAAGCTCCTCTGTGGAGAGAGTTGAACAACTCCAAAGCATCAATGTGGACCGTTGTACCCTATTGAGTGCTCTTAAATGTCTAACTTGCTTGTTTCACCTTCGTGACCCGTTTCGCAAGGTAAAGATGCGAATAGACCAAGTTATGTCTCGAATTGCCCAAAAACGTGAAAAGCTCCTCTATGGAGAGAGTTGAACAACTCCAAAGCATCAATGTGGACCGTTGTACTCTATTGTGTGCTCTTAAAAGTCTACCTTGCAAGTTGAGCCTTCGTGCCAGTTTCGTAAGGCAAAGGCATGAATAGGCCAAGTTATGTCTCAAATTGCTCAAAGACGCGAAAAGCTCCTCTATGGAGAGAGTTGAGCAATTCCAAAGCCTCAATGTGGACCGTTGAACTCTATTTAGTGCTCCTAAAAGTCTAACTTGCTAGTTGAGCCTTCGTGCCACGTTTCGTAAGGTAAAGACACGAATAGACCAAGTTATGTCTCGAATTGCACAAAAATGTGAAAAGCTTCTCTATGGAGAGAGTTGAACAACACCAAAGCATCAATGTGGACCATTGTACTCTATTGAGTGCTCTTAAAAGTCTACCTTGCTAGTTGAGCCTTCGTGCCACTTTTCGTAAGGTAAAGGCATGAATAGACCAAGTTATGTCTCAAATTGCTCAAAGACGTGAAAAGCTCCTCTATGGAGAGAGTTGAGAAATTCCAAAGCCTCAATGTGGATCGTTGTACTCTATTTAGTGCTCTTTAAAGTCTAACTTGCTAGTTGAGCCTTCGTGCCACGTTTCGTAAGGTAAAGACGCGAATACAACAAGTTATGTTTGAAATTGCACAAAAATGAGAAAAGCTCTTCTATGGAGAGAGCTGAGCAATTCCAAAGCATCAATGTGGACCATTATACTCTATTTAGTGCTCTTAAAAGTCTAACTTGCTAGTTTCGCCTTCGTACCACGTTTCCCAAGGTAAAGACGCGAATAGATCAAGTTATGTCTCAAATTGCAGAAAAACGTGAAAAGCTCCTCTACGGAGAGAGTTGAACAACTCCAAAGCATCAATGTGGACCGTTGTACTCTATTGAGTGCTCTTAAAAGTCTAACTTGCTAGTTGAGCCTTCGTGCCACGTTTCGTAAGGTAACGATGCGAATAGACCAAGTTTTGTCTCAAATTGCACAAAAACCTGAAAAGCTCCTCTGTGTAGACAGTTGAACAACTCCAACGCATCAATGTGGACCGTTGTACCCTATTGAGTGCTCTTAAAAGTCTAACTTGCTAGTTTCGCCTTCGTGCCACGTTTCGTAAGGTAAAGACACGAATAGACCAAGTTATGTCTCAAATTGCACAACAACGTGAAAAGCTCATCTATGGAGAGAGTTGAACGACTCCAAAGCATCAATGTGGACCGTTGTACTCTATTTAGCGCTCTTTAAAGTCTAACTTGCTAGTTGAGCCTTCGTGCCACGTTTCGTAAGGTAAAGACGCGAATACAACAAGTTATGTTTGAAATTGCACAAAAATGAGAAAAGCTCTTCTATGGAGAGAGCTGAGCAATTCCAAAGCATCAATGTGGACCGTTATACTCTATTTAGTGCTCTTAAAAGTCTAACTTGCTAGTTTCGCCTTCGTACCACGTTTCCCAAGGTAAAGACGCGAATAGATCAAGTTATGTCTCAAATTGCAGAAAAACGTGAAAAGCTCCTCTACGGAGAGAGTTGAACAACTCCAAAGCATCAATGTGGACCGTTGTACTCTATTGAGTGCTCTTAAAAGTCTAACTTGCTAGTTGAGCCTTCGTGCCACGTTTCGTAAGGTAACGATGCGAATAGACCAAGTTTTGTCTCAAATTGCACAAAAACCTGAAAAGCTCCTCTGTGTAGACAGTTGAACAACTCCAACGCATCAATGTGGACCGTTGTACTCTATTGAGTGCTCTTAAAAGTCTACCTTGCTAGTTGAGCCTTCGTGCCACGTTTCGTAAGGTAAAGACGCGAATAGACCAAGTTATGTCTCAAATTGCACAAAAACATGAAAAGCTCCTCTGTGGAGAAAGTTGAACAACTCCAAAGCATCAATGTGGACCGTTGTACTCTATTCAGTGCTCTTAAAAGTCTACCTTGCTAGTTGAGCCTTCGTGCCACGTTTCGTAAGGTAAAGATGCGAATAGACCAAGTTATGTCTCAAATTGCACAGAAACGTGAAAAGCTCCTCTGTAGAGAGAGTTGAACAACTCCAACGCATCAATGTGGACCGTTGTACTCTATTGAGTGCTCTTAAAAGTCTACCTTGCTAGTTGAGCCTTCGTGCCACGTTTCGTAAGGTAAAGACGCGAAGAGACCAAGTTATGTCTCAAATTGCACAAAAACATGAAAACCTCCTCTGTGGAGAAAGTTGAACAACTCCAAGGCATCAATGTGCACCGTTGTACTCTATTGAGTGCTCTTAAAAGTCTACCTTGCTAGTTGAGCCTTCGTGCCACGTTTCGTAAGGTAAAGGCATGAATAGACCAAGTTATGTCTCAAATTGCTCAAAGACGTGAAAAGCTATTCTATGGAGAGAGTTGAGCAATTCCAAAGCCTCGATGTGGACCGTTGTACTATATTTAGTGCTCTTAAAATTCTAACTTGCTAGTTTTGCCTTCGTGCCACGTTTCCTAAGGTAAAGACGCGAATAGACCAAGTTATGTCTCAAATTGCAGAAAAACGTGAAAAGCTCCTCTACGGAGAGAGTTGAACAACTCCAAAGCATCAATGTGGACCGTTGTACTCTATTGAGTGCTCTTAAAAGTCTAACTTGCTAGTTGAGCCTTCGTGCCACGTTTCGTAAGGTAACGATGCGAATAGACCAAGTTTTGTCTCAAATTGCACAAAAACCTGAAAAGCTCCTCTGTGTAGACAGTTGAACAACTCCAACGCATCAATGTGGACCGTTGTACCCTATTGAGTGCTCTTAAAAGTCTAACTTGCTAGTTTCGCCTTCGTGCCACGTTTCGTAAGGTAAAGACACGAATAGACCAAGTTATGTCTCAAATTGCACAACAACGTGAAAAGCTCATCTATGGAGAGAGTTGAACGACTCCAAAGCATCAATGTGGACCGTTGTACTCTATTTAGCGCTCTTTAAAGTCTAACTTGCTAGTTGAGCCTTCGTGCCACGTTTCGTAAGGTAAAGACGCGAATACAACAAGTTATGTTTGAAATTGCACAAAAATGAGAAAAGCTCTTCTATGGAGAGAGCTGAGCAATTCCAAAGCATCAATGTGGACCGTTATACTCTATTTAGTGCTCTTAAAAGTCTAACTTGCTAGTTTCGCCTTCGTACCACGTTTCCCAAGGTAAAGACGCGAATAGATCAAGTTATGTCTCAAATTGCAGAAAAACGTGAAAAGCTCCTCTACGGAGAGAGTTGAACAACTCCAAAGCATCAATGTGGACCGTTGTACTCTATTGAGTGCTCTTAAAAGTATAACTTGCTAGTTGAGCCTTCGTGCCACGTTTCGTAAGGTAACGATGCGAATAGACCAAGTTTTGTCTCAAATTGCACAAAAACCTGAAAAGCTCCTCTGTGTAGACAGTTGAACAACTCCAACGCATCAATGTGGACCGTTGTACTCTATTGAGTGCTCTTAAAAGTCTACCTTGCTAGTTGAGCCTTCGTGCCACGTTTCGTAAGGTAAAGACGCGAATAGACCAAGTTATGTCTCAAATTGCACAAAAACATGAAAAGCTCCTCTGTGGAGAAAGTTGAACAACTCCAAAGCATCAATGTGGACCGTTGTACTCTATTCAGTGCTCTTAAAAGTCTACCTTGCTAGTTGAGCCTTCGTGCCACGTTTCGTAAGGTAAAGATGCGAATAGACCAAGTTATGTCTCAAATTGCACAGAAACGTGAAAAGCTCCTCTGTAGAGAGAGTTGAACAACTCCAACGCATCAATGTGGACCGTTGTACTCTATTGAGTGCTCTTAAAAGTCTACCTTGCTAGTTGAGCCTTCGTGCCACGTTTCGTAAGGTAAAGACGCGAATAGACCAAGTTATGTCTCAAATTGCACAAAAACATGAAAACCTCCTCTGTGGAGAAAGTTGAACAACTCCAAGGCATCAATGTGCACCGTTGTACTCTATTGAGTGCTCTTAAAAGTCTACCTTGCTAGTTGAGCCTTCGTGCCACGTTTCGTAAGGTAAAGGCATGAATAGACCAAGTTATGTCTCAAATTGCTCAAAGACGTGAAAAGCTATTCTATGGAGAGAGTTGAGCAATTCCAAAGCCTCGATGTGGACCGTTGTACTATATTTAGTGCTCTTAAAAGTCTAACTTGCTAGTTTTGCCTTCGTGCCACGTTTCCTAAGGTAAAGACGCGAATAGACCAAGTTATGTCTCAAATTGCAGAAAAACGTGAAAAGCTCCTCTACGGAGAGAGTTGAACAACTCCAAAGCATCAATGTGGACCGTTGTACTCTATTGAGTGCTCTTAAAAGTCTAACTTGCTAGTTGAGCCTTCGTGCCACGTTTCGTAAGGTAACGATGCGAATAGACCAAGTTTTGTCTCAAATTGCACAAAAACCTGAAAAGCTCCTCTGTGTAGACAGTTGAACAACTCCAACGCATCAATGTGGACCGTTGTACCCTATTGAGTGCTCTTAAAAGTCTAACTTGCTAGTTTCGCCTTCGTGCCACGTTTCGTAAGGTAAAGACACGAATAGACCAAGTTATGTCTCAAATTGCACAACAACGTGAAAAGCTCATCTATGGAGAGAGTTGAACGACTCCAAAGCATCAATGTGGACCGTTGTACTCTATTCAGTGCTCTTAAAAGTCTACCTTGCTAGTTGAGCCTTCGTGCCACGTTTCGTAAGGTAAAGATGCGAATAGACCAAGTTATGTCTCAAATTGCACAAAAACGTGAAAAGCTCCTCTGTAGAGAGAGTTGAACAACTCCAACGCATCAATGTGGACCGTTGTACTCTATTGAGTGCTCTTAAAAGTCTACCTTGATAGTTGAGCCTTCGTGCCACGTTTTGTAAGGTAAAGACGCGAATAGACCAAGTTATGTCTCAAATTGCACAAAAACATGAAAAGCTCCTCTACGGAGAGAGTTGAACAACTCCAAGGCATCAATGTGCACCGTTGTACTCTATTGAGTGCTCTTAAAAGTCTACCTTGCTAGTTGAGCCTTCGTGCCATGTTTTGTAAGGTAAAGGCATGAATAGACCAAGTTATGTCTCAAATTGCTCAAAGACGTGAAAAGCTATTCTATGGAGAGAGTTGAGCAATTCCAAAGCCTCGATGTGGACCGTTGTACTATATTTAGTGCTCTTAAAAGTATAACTTGCTAGTTTTGCCTTCGTGCCACGTTTCCTAAGGTAAAGACGCGAATAGACCAAGTTATGTCTCAAATTGCACAAAAACGTGAAAAGCCCCCCTGTGGAGAGAGTTGAACAACTCCAAAGCATCAATGTGGACTGTTGTACTCTATTGAGTGCTTTTACAGGTCTAACTTGCTAGTTGAGCCTTCGTGCCACGTTTCGTACGGTAAAGACGCGAATAGACCAAGTTATGTCTCAAATTGCGCAAAAACGTTAAAAGCTCCTCTGTGTAGAGAGTTGAACAACTCCAAAGCATCAATGTGGACCGTTGTACTCTATTGAGTGCTCTTAAAAGTCTAACTTGCTAGTTTCGCTTTCGTGCCCCGTTTCGCAAGATAAAGATGCGAATAGACCAAGTTATGTCTCAAATTGCACGAAAACGTGAAAAGCTCCTCTGTGGAGAGAGTTGAACAACTCCAAAGTATCAATGTGGACCGTTGTACTCTATTGAGTGCTTTTACAGGTCTACCTTGCTAGTTGAGCCTTCGTGCCACATTTCGTACGGTAAAGACGCGAATAGACCAAATTATGTCTCAAATTTCACAAAAAAGTGAAAAGCTCCTCTGTGGAGAGAGTTGAGAAATTCCAAAGCATCAATGTTGACTGTTGTACTGTATTTAGTGCTCCTAAAAGTCTATTTTTTCTAGTTGAGCCGTCGTGCCACGTTTCGTAAGGTAAAGACGCGATTGGACCAAGTTATGTCTCAAATTGCACAAAAACGTGAGAAACTCTTCTGTGGAGAGAGTTGAACAATTCCAAAGCATCAATGTCGACCGTTGTACTCTATTGAGTGCTCTTCAAAGTCTAACTTGCTAGTTTCACCTTCGTGCCACGTTTCGTAAGGTAAAGACGCGAATAGACCAAGTTATGTCTCGAATTGCAGAAAAACGTGAAAAGCTCCTCTATGGAGAGAGTTGAACACCTCCAAAGCATCAATGTGGACCATTGTACTTTATTGAGTGCTCTTAAAAGTCTACCTTGCTAGTTGAGCCTTCGTGCCACGTTTCCTAACGTAAAGATGCGAATAGACCAAATTATGTCTCAAATTGCATAAAAACATGAAAAGCTCCTCTGTGGAGAGAGTTGAACAACTCCAAAGCATCAATGTGGACCGTTGTACCCTATTGAGTGCTCTTAAAAGTCTAACTTGCTTGTTTCACCTTCGTGACCCGTTTCGCAAGGTAAAGATGCGAATAGACCAAGTTATGTCTCAAATTGCCCAAAAACGTGAAAAGCTCCTCTATGGAGAGAGTTGAACAACTCCAAAGCATCAATGTGGACCGTTGTACTCTATTGTGTGCTCTTAAAAGTCTACCTTGCAAGTTGAGCCTTCGTGCCAGTTTCGTAAGGCAAAGGCATGAATAGACCAAGTTATGTCTCAAATTGCTCAAAGACGCGAAAAGCTCCTCTATGGAGAGAGTTGAGCAATTCCAAAGCCTCAATGTGGACCGTTGAACTCTATTTAGTGCTCCTAAAAGTCTAACAAGCTAGTTGAGCCTTCGTGCCACGTTTCGTAAGGTAAAGACGCGAATAGACCAAGTTATGTCTCGAATTGCATAAAAACGTGAAAAGCTCCTCTACGGAGAGAGTTGAACAACACCAAAGCATCAATGTGGACCATTGTACTCTATTGAGTGCTCTTAAATGTCTACCTTGCTAGTTGAGCCTTCGTGCCACTTTTCGTAAGGTAAAGGCATGAATAGACCAAGTTATGTCTCAAATTGCTCAAAGACGTGAAAAGCTCCTCTATGGAGAGAGTTGAGAAATTCCAAAGCCTCAATGTGGATCGTTGTACTCTATTTAGTGCTCTTTAAAGTCTAACTTGCTAGTTGAGACTTCGTGCCACGTTTCGTAAGGTAAAGACGCGAATACAACAAGTTATGTTTGAAATTGCACAAAAATGAGAAAAGCTCTTCTATGGAGAGAGCTGAGCAATTCCAAAGCATCAATGTGGACCGTTGTACTCTATTTAGTGCTCTTAAAAGTCTAACTTGCTAGTTTCGCCTTCGTACCACGTTTCGCAAGGTAAAGACGCGAATAGTCCAAGTTATGTCTCAAATTGCACAAAAACGTGAAAAGCTCCTCTACGGAGAGAGTTGAACAACTCCAAAGCATCAATGTGGACCGTTGTACTCTATTGAGTGCTCTTAAAAGTCTAACTTGCTAGTTGAGCCTTCGTGCCACGTTTCGTAAGGTAACGGCGCGAATAGACCAAGTTATGTCTCAAATTGCGCAAAAACGTGAAAAGGTCCTCTGTGGAGAGAGTTGACCAAGTCCAAAGCATCAATGTGGACCGTTGTACTCCATTGAGTGCTCTTAAAAGTCTAACTTGCTAGATGAGCCTTCGTGCCACGTTTCGTAAGGTAAAGATGCGAATAGACCAAGTTATGTCTCAAATTGCACAAAAACGTGAAAAGCTCCTCTGTGGAGAGAGTTGAACAACTCCAACGCATCAATGTGGACCGTTGTACTCTATTGAGTGCTCTTAAAAGTCTAACTTGCTAGTTTCGCCTTCGTGCCACGTTTCGTAAGGTAAAGACGCGAATAGACCAAGTTATGTCTCAAATTGCACAACAACGTGAAAAGGTCGTCTATGGAGAGAGTTGAACGACTCCAAAGCATCAATGTGGACCGTTGTACTCTATTCAATGCTCTTAAAAGTCTACCTTGCTAGTTGAGCCTTCGTGCCACGTTTCGTAAGGTAAAGATGCGAATAGACCAAGTTATGTCTCAAATTGCACAAAAACATGAAAAGCTCCTCTGTGGAGAGAGTTGAACAACTCCAAGGCATCAATCTGCACCGTTGTACTCTATTGAGTGCTCCTAAAAGTCTACCTTGCTAGTTGAGCATTCGTGCCACGTTTCGTAAGGTAAAGGCATGAATAGACCAAGTTATGTCTCAAATTGCTCAAAGACGTGAAAAGCTCTTCTATGGAGAGAGTTGAGCAATTCCAAAGCCTCGATGTGGACCGTTGTACTCTATTTAGTGTTCTTAAAAGTATAACTTGCTAGTTTTGCCTTCGTGTCACGTTTCGTAAGGTAAAGACGCGAATAGACCAAGTTATGTCTCAAATTGCACAAAAACGTGAAAAGCTCCTCTGTGGAGAGAGTTCAACAACTCCAAAGTATCAATGTGGACCGTTGTACTCTATTGAGTGCTCTTAAAAGTCTAACTTGCTAGTTGAGCCTTCGTGCCACGTTTCGTAAGGTAAAGATGCGAATAGACCAAGTTATGTCTCAAATTGCACAAAAACATGAAAAGCTCCTCTGTGGAGAGAGTTGAACAACTCCAAGGCATCAATGTGGACCGTTGTACTCTATTGAGTGCTCTTGAAAGTCTAACTTGCTTGTTTCACCTTCGTGCCCCGTTTCGCAAGGTAAAGATGCGAATAGACCAAGTTATGTCTCAAATTGCACAAAAACGTGAAAAGCTCCTCTATGGGGAAAGTTGAACAACTCCAAAGCATCAATGTGGACCGTTGTACTCTATGGAGTGCTCTTAAAAGTCTACCTTGCTAGTTGAGCCTTCGTGCCAGTTTCGTAAGGGAAAGGCATGAATAGACCAAGTTATGTCTCAAATTGTTCAAAGACGTGAAAAGCTCCTCTATGGAGAGAGTTGAGCAATTCCAAAGCCTCAATGTTGACTGTTGTACTGTATTTAGTGCTCCTAAAAGTCTATTTTTTCTAGTTGAGCCGTCGTGCCGCGTTTCGTAAGGTAAAGACGCGAATGGACCAAGTTATGTCTCAAATTGCACAAAAACGTGAAAAGCTCCTCTGTGGAGAGAGTTGAACAATTACAAAGCATCAATGTCGACCGTTGTACTCTATTGAGTGCTCTTAAAAGTCTAACTTGCTAGTTTCGCCTTCGTGCCACGTTTCGTAAGGTAAAGACGCGAATAGACCAAGTTATGTCTCGAATTGCACAAAAACGTGAAAAGCTCCTCTATGGAGAGAGTTGAACAACTCCAAAGCATCAATGTGGACCATTGTACTTTATTGAGTGCTCTTAAAAGTCTACCTTGCTAGTTGAGCCTTCGTGCCACGTTTCCTAACGTAAAGATGCGAATAGACCAAGTTATGTCTCAAATTGCACAAAAACATGAAAAGCTCCTCTGTGGAGAGAGTTGAACAACTCCAAAGCATCAATGTGGACCGTTGTACCCTATTGAGTGCTCTTAAAAGTCTAACTTGCTTGTTTCACCTTCGTGACCCGTTTCGCAAGGTAAAGATGCGAATAGACCAAGTTATGTCTCAAATTGCCCAAAAACGTGAAAAGCTCCTCTATGGAGAGAGTTGAACAACTCCAAAGCATCAATGTGGACCGTTGTACTCTATTGTGTGCTCTTAAAAGTCTACCTTGCAAGTTGAGCCTTCGTGCCAGTTTCGTAAGGCAAAGGCATGAATAGACCAAGTTATGTCTCAAATTGCTCAAAGATGGGAAAAGCTCCTGTATGGAGAGAGTTGAGCAATTCCAAAGCCTCAATGTGGACCGTTGAACTCTATTTAGTGCTCCTAAAAGTCTAACTTGCTAGTTGAGCCCTCGTGCCACGTTTCGTAAGGTAAAGACGCGAATAGACCAAGTTATGTCTCGAATTGCATAAAAACGTGAAAAGCTCCTCTATGGAGAGAGTTGAACAACTCCAAAGCATCAATGTGGACCATTGTACTCTATTGAGTGGTCTTAAAAGTCTACCTTGCTAGTTGAGCCTTCGTGCCACTTTTCGTAAGGTAAAGGCATGAATAGACCAAGTTATGTCTCAAATTGCTCAAAGACGTGAAAAGGTCCTCTATGGAGAGAGTTGAGAAATTCCAAAGCCTCAATGTGGATCGTTGTACTCTATTTAGTGCTCTTTAAAGTCTAACTTGCTAGTTGAGCCTTCGTGCCACGTTTCGTAAGGTAAAGACGCGAATACAACAAGTTATGTTTGAAATTGCACAAAAATGAGAAAAGCTCTTCTATGGAGAGAGCTGAGCAATTCCAAAGCATCAATGTGGACCGTTGTACTCTATTTACTGCTCTTAAAAGTCTAACTTGCTAGTTTCGCTTTCGTGCCACGTTTCGTAAGGTAAAGACGCGAATATACCAAGTTATGTCTCAAAGTGCAACAAAACGTGAAAAGCTCCTCTGTGTAGAGAGTTGAACAATTCCAAAGCATCAATGTGGACCGTTGTACTCTATTGAGTGCTCTTAAAAGTCTAACTAGCTAGTTGAGCATTCGTGCCACGTTTCGTAAGCTAAAGATGCGAATAGACCATGTTATGTTTGAAATTGCACAAAAACGAGAAAAGTTGTTCTATGGAGAGAGTTGAGCAATTCCAAAGCATCAATGTGGATGTTGTACTCTATTGAGTGCTATTAAAAGTCTAACTTACTAGTTTCGCCTTCGTGCCACATTTCGTAAGGTAACGACGCGAATAGACCAAGTTATGTCTCAAATTGCACAAAAACGTGAAAAGCTCTTCTGTGGAGAGAGTTGAACAACTCCAAACATCAATGTGGACCGTTGTACTCTATTGAGTGCTCATACAAGTCTAACTTGCTAGTTGGGCCTTCGTGCCACGTTTCATACGGTAAAGACGCGAATAGACCAAGTTATGTCTCAAATTGCACAAAAACGTGAAAAGCTCCTCTGTGGAGAGAGTTGAACAATTCCAAAGCATCAATGTGGACCGTTGCACTCTATTGAGTGCTCTTAAAAGTCTAACTTGCTAGTTGAGCCTTCGTACCACGTTTCATAAGGTAAAGACGCGAATAGACCAAGTTATGTCTCAAATTGCACTAAAACGTGAAAAGCTCCTCTGTGGAGAGAGTTCAACAACTCCAAAGCATCAATGTGGACCGTTGTACTCTATTGAGTGCTCTTAAACGTCTAACTTGCTAGTTGAGCCTTTGTGCCACGTTTCGTAAGGTAAAGATGCGAATAGACCATGTTATGCTTGAAATTGCACAAAAATGAGAAAAGCACTTCTATGGAGAGAGTTGAGCAATTCCAAAGCCTCAATGTGGACCGTTGTACTCTATTTAGTGCTCTTAAAAGTCCAACTTGCTAGTTGAGCCTTTGCGCCACGTTTCGTATGGTAAAGACGCGAATAGACCAAGTTATGTTTGAAATTGCACAAAAACGAGAAAAGCTCCTCTATGGAGAGAGTTAAGCAATTCCAAAGCATCAATGTGGACTGTTGTACTCTATTTAGTGCTCTTAAAAGTATAACTTGCTAGTTTCGCCATCGTGCCACGTTTCGTAAGGTAAAGACGCGAATAGACCAAGTTACGTCTCAAATTGCACTAAAACGTGAAAAGCTCCTCTGTGGAGTGACTTGAACAACTCCAAAGCATCAATGTGAACCGTTGTACTCTATTTAGTGCTTTTGAACGTCTAACTTGCTAGTTGAGCCTTCGTGCCACGTTTGGTAAGGTAAACATGCGAATACGCCATGTTATTTTTGAAATTCCACAAAAAAGAGAAAAGCACTTCTATGGAGATAGTTGAGCAAATCCAAAGCCTCAATGTGGACCGTTGTACTCTATTTAGTGCTCTTAAAAGTCTAACTTGCTAGTTAAGCCTTTGTGCCACGTTTCGTAAGGTAAAGACGCGAATAGACCAAGTTATGTTTGAAATTGCACAAAAACGAGAAAAGCTCCTCTATGGAGAGAGTTGAGCAATTCCAAAGCATCAATGTGGACCGTTGGACTCTATTTAGTGCTCTTAAAAGTCTAACTTCCTAGTTTTGCCTTCGTGCCACGTTTCGTAAGCTAAAGACGCGAATAGACCAAGTTATGTCTCAAATTGCACAAAAACGTGAAAAGCTCCTCTGTGGAGAGAGTTGAACAATTCCAAAGCATCAATGTGGACCGTTGTACTCTATTGAGTGCTCTTAAAAGTCTAACTTGCTAGTTGAGCCTTCGTGCCACGTTTCGTAAGGTAAAGATGCGAATAGACCATGTTATGTTTGAAATTGCACAAAAACGAGAAAAGCTCTTCTAAGGAGAGAGCTGAGCAATTCCAAAGCATCAATGTGGACCGTTGTACTCTATTTACTGCTCTTAAAAGTCTAACTTGCTAGTTTCGCTTTCGTGCCACGTTTCGTAAGGTAAAGACGCGAATATACCAAGTTATGTCTCAAATTGCAACAAAACGTGACAAGCTCCTCTGTGCAGAGAGTTGAACAATTCCAAAGCATCAATGTGGACCGTTGTACTCTATTGAGTGCTCTTAAAAGTCTAACTAGCTAGTTGAGCATTCGTGCCACGTTTCGTAAGCTAAAGATGCGAATAGACCATGTTATGTTTGAAATTGCACAAAAACGAGAAAAGTTGTTCTATGGAGAGAGTTGAGCAATTCCAAAGCATCAATGTGGATGTTGTACTCTATTGAGTGCTATTAAACGTCTAACTTACTAGTTTCGCCTTCGTGCCACATTTCGTAAGGTAACGACGCGAATAGACCAAGTTATGTCTCAAATTGCACAAAAACGTGAGAAGCTCTTCTGTGGAGAGAGTTGAACAATTCCAAAGCATCAATGTCGAACGTTGTACTCTATTGAATGCTCGTAAAAGTCTAACTTGCTAGTTGAGCCTTCGTGCCACATTTCGTAAGGTAACGACGCGAATAGACCAAGTTATGTCTCAAATTGCACAAAAACGTGAAAAGCTCTTCTGTGGAGAGAGTTGAACAGCTCCAAACATCAATGTGGACCGTTGTACTCTATTGAGTGCTCATACAAGTCTAACTTGCTAGTTGGGCCTTCGTGCCACGTTTCATACGGTAAAGACGCGAATAGACCAAGTTATGTCTCAAATTGCACAAAAACGTGAAAAGCTCCTCTGTGGAGAGAGTTGAACAATTCCAAAGCATCAATGTGGACCGTTGCACTCTATTGAGTGCTCTTAAAAGTCTAACTTGCTAGTTGAGCCTTCGTACCACGTTTCATAAGGTAAAGACGCGAATAGACCAGGTTATGTCTC
The DNA here is from genome assembly GCF_013401445.1 of Tripterygium wilfordii. Lineage (NCBI taxonomy): Eukaryota > Viridiplantae > Streptophyta > Magnoliopsida > Celastrales > Celastraceae > Tripterygium > Tripterygium wilfordii. The sequence goes on from NC_052250.1 coordinate 6,762,767, forward strand.
AAATTGCACAAAGACATGAAAAGCTCCTCTATGGAGTGAGTTTAACAACTCCAAAGCAGCAATGTGGACCGTTGTACTCTATTGAGTGCTCTTAAAAGTCTAACTTGATAGTTTCGCTTTCGTGCCACGTTTCGTAAGATAAAGACTCGAATAGACCAAGTTATGTCTCAAATTGCACAAAAACGTGAAAAGCTCCTCTGTGGAGAGAGTTGAACAATTCCAAAGCATCAATGTGGACCGTGGTACTCTATTGAGTGCTCTTAAAAGTCTAACTTGCTAGTTGAGCCTTCGTGCCACGTTTCGTAAGGTAAAGATGCGAATAGACCATGTTATGTTTGAAATTGAACAAAAACGAGAAAAGCTCTTCTATGGAGAGAGCTGAGCAATTCCAAAGCATCAATGTGGACCGTTGTACTCTATTTACTGCTCTTAAAAGTCTAACTTGCTAGTTTCGCTTTCGTGCCACGTTTTGTAAGGTAAAGACGCGAATATACCAAGTTATGTCTCAAATTGCAACAAAACGTGAAAAGCTCCTCTGTGCAGAGAGTTGAACAATTCCAAAGCATCAATGTGGACCGTTGTACTCTATTGAGTGCTCTTAAAAGTCTAACTAGCTAGTTGAGCATTCGTGCCACGTTTCGTAAGCTAAAGATGCGAATAGACCATGTTATGTTTGAAATTGCACAAAAACGAGAAAAGTTGTTCTATGGAGAGAGTTGAGCAATTCCAAAGCATCAATGTGGATGTTGTACTCTATTGAGTGCTATTAAAAGTCTAACTTACTAGTTTCGCCTTCGTGCCACATTTCGTAAGGTAACGACGCGAATAGACCAAGTTATGTCTCAAATTGCACAAAAACGTGAGAAGCTCTTCTGTGGAGAGAGTTGAACAATTCCAAAGCATCAATGTCGAACGTTGTACTCTACTGAATGCTCGTAAAAGTCTAACTTGCTAGTTGAGCCTTCGTGCCACATTTCGTAAGGTAACGACGCGAATAGACCAAGTTATGTCTCAAATTGCACAAAAACGTGAAAAGCTCTTCTGTGGAGAGAGTTGAACAGCTCCAAACATCAATGTGGACCGTTGTACTCTATTGAGTGCTCATACAAGTCTAACTTGCTAGTTGGGCCTTCGTGCCACGTTTCATACGGTAAAGACGCGAATAGACCAAGTTATGTCTCAAATTGTACAAAAACGTGAAAAGCTCCTCTGTGGAGAGAGTTGAACAATTCCAAAGCATCAATGTGGACCGTTGCACTCTATTGAGTGCTCTTAAAAGTCTAACTTGCTAGTTGAGCCTTCGTACCACGTTTCATAAGGTAAAGACGCGAATAGACCAGGTTATGTCTCAAATTGCACAAAGACATGAAAAGCTCCTCTATGGAGTGAGTTTAACAACTCCAAAGCAGCAATGTGGACCGTTGTACTCTATTGAGTGCTCTTAAAAGTCTAACTTGATAGTTTCGCTTTCGTGCCACGTTTCGTAAGATAAAGACTCGAATAGACCAAGTTATGTCTCAAATTGCACAAAGACATGCAAAGCTCCTCTATGGTGATAGTTTAACAACTCCAAAGCATCAATGTGGACCGTTGTACTCTACTGAGTGCTCTTAAAAGTCTACCTTGCTAGTTGAGCCTTCGTGCCACGTTTCGTAAGGTAAAGGCATGAATAGACCAAGTTATGTCTCAAATTGCACTAAAACGTGAAAAGCTCCTCTGTGGAGAGAGTTCAACAACTCCAAAGCATCAATGTGGACCGTTGTACTCTATTGAGTGCTCTTAAACGTCTAACTTGCTAGTTGAGCCTTTGTGCCACGTTTCGTAAGGTAAAGATGCGAATAGACCATGTTATGTTTGAAATTGCACAAAAATGAGAAAAGCACTTCTATGGAGAGAGTTGAGCAAATCCAAAGCCTCAATGTGGACCGTTGTACTCTATTTAGTGCTCTTAAAAGTCCAACTTGCTAGTTGAGCCTTTGCGCCACGTTTCGTAAGGTAAAGACGCGAATAGACCAAGTTATGTTTGAAATTGCACAAAAACGAGAAAAGCTCCTCTATGGAGAGAGTTGAGCAATTCCAAAGCATCAATGTGAACTGTTGTACTCTATTTAGTGCTCTTAAAAGTATAACTTGCTAGTTTCGCCATCGTGCCACGTTTCGTAAGGTAAAGACGCGAATAGACCAAGTTACGTCTCAAATTGCACTAAAACGTGAAAAGCTCCTCTGTGGAGTGACTTGAACAACTCCAAAGCATCAATGTGAACCGTTGTACTCTATTGAGTGCTTTTAAACGTCTAACTTGCTAGTTGAGCCTTCGTGCCACGTTTGGTAAGGTAAACATGCGAATACGCCATGTTATTTTTGAAATTCCACAAAAACGAGAAAAGCTCTTCTATGGAGAGAGTTGAGCAAATCCAAAGCCTCAATGTGGACCGTTGTACTCTATTTAGTGCTCTTAAAAGTCTAACTTGCTAGTTAAGCCTTTGGGCCACGTTTCGTAAGGAAAAGACGCGAATAGACCAAGTTATGTTTGAAATTGCACAAAAACGAGAAAAGCTCGTCTATGGAGAGAGTTGAGCAATTCCAAAGCATCAATGTGGACCGTTGGACTCTATTTAGTGCTCTTAAAAGTCTAACTTCCTAGTTTCGCCTTCGTGCCACGTTTCGTAAGGTAAAGACGCGAATAGGCCAAGTTATGTCTCAAATTGCACAAAAACGTGAAAAGCTCCTCTGTGGAGAGAGTTGAACAATTCCAAAGCATCAATGTCGACCGTTGTACTCTATTGAGTGCTCTTAAAAGTCTAACTTGCTAGTTGAGCCTTCGTGCCACGTTTCGTAAGGTAAAGATGCGAATAGACCATGTTATTTTTGAAATTGCACAAAAACGAGAAATGCTCTTCTATGGAGAGAGTTGAGCAATTCCAAAGCATCAATGTGGACCGTTGTACTCTATTGAGTGCTATTAAAAGTCTAACTTACTAGTTTCGCCTTCGTGCCACGTTTCGTAAGGTAACGACGCGAATAGACCAAGTTATGTCTCAAATTGCACAAAAACGTGAGAAGCTCTTATGTGGAGAGAGTTGAACAATTCCAAAGCATCAATGTGGACCGTTGTACTCTATTGAGTGCTCTTAAAAGTCTAACTTGCTAGTTGAGCCTTCGTGACACGTTTCGTAAGGTAAAGACGCGAGTAGACCAAGTTATGTCTCAAATTGCACAGAAACGTGAAAAGCTCCTCTGTGGAGAGAGTTGAACAACTCCAAACATCAATGTGGACCGTTGTACTCTATTGAGTGCTATTAAAAGTCTAACTTGGTAGTTTCGCCTTCGTGCCACGTTTCGTAAGGTAACGACGCGAATAGACCAAGTTATGTCTCAAATTGCACAAAAAAGTGAAAAGCTCCTCAGTGGAGAGAGTTGAACAATTCCAAAGCAACAATGTGGACCGCTGTACTCTATTCAGTGCTCTTAGAACTCTAACTTGCTAGTTGAGCCTTCGTGCCACGTTTCGTAAGGTAAAGACGTGAATAGACCAAGTTATGTCTCAAATTACACAAAAACGTGAAAGGCTACTCTGTGGAGAGAGTTGAACAATTCCTAAGTATCAATGTGGACCGTTGTACTCTATTGAGTGCTCTTAAAAGTCTAACTTGCTAGTTGAGCCTTCGTGCCACGTTTCGTAAGGTAGAGATGCGAATAGACCATGTTATCTTTGAAATTGCACAAAAACGAGAAAAGCTCTTCTATGGAGAGAGTTGAGCAATTCCAAATCATCAATGTGGACTGTTGTACTCTATTGAGAGCCATTAAAAGTCTAACTTAGTAGTTTCACCTTCGTGCCACGTTTCGTAAGGTAACGACGCGAATAGACGAAGTTATGTCTCAAATTGCAAAAAATCGTGAGAAGCTCTTATGTGGAGAGAGTTGAACAATTTCAAAGCATCAATGTGGACCGTTGTACTCTATTGAGTGCTCTTAAAAGTCTAACTTGCTAGTTGAGCCTTCGTGCCACGTTTCGTACGGTAAAGATGCGAATAGACCAACTTGTGTTTGAAATTGCATAAAAACGTGAAAAGCTCCTCTATGGAGAGAGTTGAGCAATTCCAAAGCATCAATGTGGACCGTTGCACTCTATTTAGTGCTCTTAGAAGTCTAACCTGCTAGTTGAGCCTTCGTGCCACGTTTCGTAAGGTAAAGATGCGAATAGACCAAGTTATATCTCAAATTGCACAAAAACGTGAAAAGCTCCTCTATGGAGAGAGTTGAACAACTCCAAAGCATCAATGTGGACCTTTGTACTCTATTGAGTGCTATTAAAAGTCTAACTTGCTAGTTTCGCCTTCATGCCACGTTTCGTAAGGTAACGACGCGAATAAACCTAGTTATGTCTCAAATTGCACAAAAGCGTGAGAAACTCTTCTGTAGACAGAGCTGAACAATTCCAAAGCTTCAATGTGGACCGTTGTACTCTATTGAGTGCTCTTAAAAGTCTAACTTGCTAGTTGAGCCTTCGTGCCACGCTTCGTAAGGTAAAGACGCGAATAGGCCAAGTTATGTCTCAAATTGCACAAAAAAGTGAAAAGCTTCTCAGTGCAGAGAGTTGAACAATTCCAAAGCATCAATGTGGACCGTTGCACTCTATTGAGTGCTCTTAAAAGTCTAACTTGCTAGTTGAGCCTTCGTGCCACGTTTCATAAGGTAAAGACGCGAATAGACCAGGTTATGTCTCAAATTGCACAAAGACATGAAAAGCTCCTCTATGGAGGGAGTTTAACAACTCCAAAGCAGCAATGTAAACCGTTGTACTCTATTGAGTGCTCTTAAAAGTCTCACTTGCTAGTTTCGCTTTCGTGCCACGTTTCGTAAGATAAAGACTCGAATAGACCAAGTTATGTCTCAAATTGCACAAAGACATGCAAAGCTCCTCTATGGTGATATTTTAACAACTCCAAAGCATCAATGTGGACCGTTGTACTCTACTGAGTGCTCTTAAAAGTCTACCTTGCTAGTTGAGCCTTCGTGCCACGTTTCGTAAGGTAAAGGCATGAATAGACCAAGTTATGTCTCAAATTGCGCTAAAACGTGAAAAGCTCCTCTGTGGAGAGAGTTCAACAACTCCAAAGCATCAATGTGGACCGTTGTACTCTATTGAGTGCTCTTAAACGTCTAACTTGCTAGTTGAGCCTTTGTGCCACGTTTCGTAAGGTAAAGATGCGAATAGACCATGTTATGTTTGAAATTGCACAAAAATGAGAAAAGCACTTCTATGGAGAGAGTTGAGCAATTCCAAAGCCTCAATGTGGACCGTTGTACTCTATTTAGTGCTCTTAAAAGTCTAACTTGCTAGTTGAGCCTTTGCGCCACGTTTCGTAAGGTAAAGACGCGAATAGACCAAGTTATGTTTGAAATTGCACAAAAACGAGAAAAGCTCCTCTATGGAGAGAGTTGAGCAATTCCAAAGCATCAATGTGGACCGTTGTACTCTATTTAGTGCTCTTAAAAGTATAACTTGCTAGTTTCGCCATCGTGCCACGTTTCGTAAGGTAAAGACGCGAATAGACCAAGTTACGTCTCAAATTGCACTAAAACGTGAAAAGCTCCTCTGTGGAGTGACTTGAACAACTCCAAAGCATCAATGTGAACCGTTGTACTCTATTGAGTGTTTTTAAACGTCTAACTTGCTAGTTGAGCCTTCGTGCCACGTTTGGTAAGGTAAACATGCGAATAGGCCATGTTATTTTTGAAATTCCACAAAAACGAGAAAAGCTCTTCTATGGAGAGAGTTGAGCAAATCCAAAGCCTCAATGTGGACCGTTGTACTCTATTTAGTGCTCTTAAAAGTCTAACTTGCTAGTTAAGCCTTTGTGCCACGTTTCAAAAGGTAAAGACGCGAATAGACCAAGTTATGTTTGAAATTGCACAAAAAGGAGAAAAGCTCCTCTATGGAGAGAGTTGAGCAATTCCAAAGCATCAATGTGGACCGTTGGACTCTATTTAGTGCTCTTAAAAGTCTAACTTCCTAGTTTCGCCTTCGTGCCACGTTTCGTAAGGTAAAGACGCGAATAGACCAAGTTCTGTCTCAAATTGCACAAAAACGTGAAAAGCTCCTCTGTGGAGAGAGTTGAACAATTCCAAAGCATCAATGTGGACCGTTGTACTCTATTGAGTGCTCTTAGAACTCTAACTTGCTAGTTGAGCCTTCGTGCCACGTTTCGTAAGGTAAAGACGCGAATAGACCAAGTTATGTCTCAAATTACACAAAAACGTGAAAGGCTACTCTGTGGAGAGAGTTGAACAATTCCTAAGTATCAATGTGGACCGTTGTACTCTATTGAGTGCTCTTAAAAGTCTAACTTGCTAGTTGAGCCTTCGTGCCACGTTTCGTAAGGTAGAGATGCGAATAGACCATGTTATCTTTGAAATTGCACAAAAACGAGAAAAGCTCTTCTATGGAGAGAGTTGAGCAATTCCAAATCATCAATGTGGACTGTTGTACTCTATTGAGAGCTATTAAAAGTCTAACTTAGTAGTTTCACCTTCGTGCCACGTTTCGTAAGGTAACGACGCGAATAGACGAAGTTATGTCTCAAATTGCACAAAATCGTGAGAAGCTCTTATGTGGAGAGAGTTGAACAATTTCAAAGCATCAATGTGGACCGTTGTACTCTATTGAGTGCTCTTAAAAGTCTAACTTGCTAGTTGAGCCTTCGTGCCACGTTTCGTACGGTAAAGATGCGAATAGACCAACTTGTGTTTGAAATTGCACAAAAACGTGAAAAGCTCCTCTATGGAGAGAGTTGAGCAATTCCAAAGCATCAATGTGGACCGTTGCACTCTATTTAGTGCTCTTAGAAGTCTAACTTGCCAGTTGAGCCTTCGTGCCACGTTTCGTAAGGTAAAGATGCGAATAGACCAAGTTATGTCTCAAATTGCACAAAAACGTGAAAAGCTCCTCTATGGAGAGAGTTGAACAACTCCAAAGCATCAATGTGGACCTTTGTACTCTATTGAGTGCTATTAAAAGTCTAACTTGCTAGTTTCGCCTTCATGCCACGTTTCGTAAGGTAACGACGCGAATAAACCTAGTTATGTCTCAAATTGCACAAAAGCGTGAGAAACTCTTCTGTAGACAGAGCTGAACAATTCCAAAGCATCAATGTGGACCGTTGTACTCTATTGAGTGCTCTTAAAAGTCTAACTTGCTAGTTGAGCCTTCGTGCCACGCTTCGTAAGGTAAAGACGCGAATAGGCCAAGTTATGTCTCAAATTGCACAAAAAAGTGAAAAGCTTCTCAGTGCAGAGAGTTGAACAATTCCAAAGCATCAATGTGGACCGTTGCACTCAATTGAGTGCTCTTAAAAGTCTAACTTGCTAGTTGAGCCTTCGTGCCACGTTTCATAAGGTAAAGACGCGAATAGACCAGGTTATGTCTCAAATTGCACAAAGACATGAAAAGCTCCTCTATGGAGGGAGTTTAACAACTCCAAAGCAGCAATGTGGACCGTTGTACTCTATTGAGTGCTCTTAAAAGTCTCACTTGCTAGTTTCGCTTTCGTGCCACGTTTCGTAAGATAAAGACTCGAATAGACCAAGTTATGTCTCAAATTGCACAAAGACATGCAAAGCTCCTCTATGGTGATATTTTAACAACTCCAAAGCATCAATGTGGACCGTTGTACTCTACTGAGTGCTCTTAAAAGTCTACCTTGCTAGTTGAGCCTTCGTGCCACGTTTCGTAAGGTAAAGGCATGAATAGACCAAGTTATGTCTCAAATTGCGCTAAAACGTAAAAAGCTCCTCTGTGGAGAGAGTTCAACAACTCCAAAGCATCAATGTGGACCGTTGTACTCTATTGAGTGCTCTTAAACGTCTAACTTGCTAGTTGAGCCTTTGTGCCACGTTTCGTAAGGTAAAGATGCGAATAGACCATGTTATGTTTGAAATTGCACAAAAATGAGAAAAGCACTTCTATGGAGAGAGTTGAGCAATTCCAAAGCCTCAATGTGGACCGTTGTACTCTATTTAGTGCTCTTAAAAGTCTAACTTGCTAGTTGAGCCTTTGCGCCACGTTTCGTAAGGTAAAGACGCGAATAGACCAAGTTATGTTTGAAATTGCACAAAAACGAGAAAAGCTCCTCTATGGAGAGAGTTGAGCAATTCCAAAGCATCAATGTGGACCGTTGTACTCTATTTAGTGCTCTTAAAAGTATAACTTGCTAGTTTCGCCATCGTGCCACGTTTCGTAAGGTAAAGACGCGAATAGACCAAGTTACGTCTCAAATTGCACTAAAACGTGAAAAGCTCCTCTGTGGAGTGACTTGAACAACTCCAAAGCATCAATGTGAACCGTTGTACTCTATTGAGTGTTTTTAAACGTCTAACTTGCTAGTTGAGCCTTCGTGCCACGTTTGGTAAGGTAAACATGCGAATAGGCCATGTTATTTTTGAAATTCCACAAAAACGAGAAAAGCTCTTCTATGGAGAGAGTTGAGCAAATCCAAAGCCTCAATGTGGACCGTTGTACTCTATTTAGTGCTCTTAAAAGTCTAACTTGCTAGTTAAGCCTTTGTGCCACGTTTCAAAAGGTAAAGACGCGAATAGACCAAGTTATGTTTGAAATTGCACAAAAACGAGAAAAGCTCCTCTATGGAGGGAGTTGAGCAATTCCAAAGCATCAATGTGGACCGTTGGACTCTATTTAGTGCTCTTAAAAGTCTAACTTCCTAGTTTCGCCTTCGTGCCACGTTTCGTAAGGTAAAGACGCGAATAGACCAAGTTATGTCTCAAATTGCACAAAAACGTGAAAAGCTCCTCTGTGGAGAGAGGTTACCAATTCCAAAGCATCAATGTGGACCGTTGTACTCTATTGAGTGCTCTTAGAACTCTAACTTGCTAGTTGAGCCTTCGTGCCACGTTTCGTAAGGTAAAGACGTGAATAGACCAAGTTATGTCTCAAATTACACAAAAACGTGAAAGGCTACTCTGTGGAGAGAGTTGAACAATTCCTAAGTATCAATGTGGACCGTTGTACTCTATTGAGTGCTCTTAAAAGTCTAACTTGCTAGTTGAGCCTTCGTGCCACGTTTCGTAAGGTAGAGATGCGAATAGACCATGTTATCTTTGAAATTGCACAAAAACGAGAAAAGCTCTTCTATGGAGAGAGTTGAGCAATTCCAAATCATCAATGTGGACTGTTGTACTCTATTGAGAGCTATTAAAAGTCTAACTTAGTAGTTTCATCTTCGTGCCACGTTTCGTAAGGTAACGACGCGAATAGACGAAGTTATGTCTCAAATTGCACAAAATCGTGAGAAGCTCTTATGTGGAGAGAGTTGAACAATTTCAAAGCATCAATGTGGACCGTTGTACTCTATTGAGTGCTCTTAAAAGTCTAACTTGCTAGTTGAGCCTTCGTGCCACGTTTCGTACGGTAAAGATGCGAATAGACCAACTTGTGTTTGAAATTGCACAAAAACGTGAAAAGCTCCTCTATGGAGAGAGTTGAGCAATTCCAAAGCATCAATGTGGACCGTTGCACTCTATTTAGTGCTCTTAGAAGTCTAACTTGCCAGTTGAGCCTTCGTGCCACGTTTCGTAAGGTAAAGATGCGAATAGACCAAGTTATGTCTCAAATTGCACAAAAACGTGAAAAGCTCCTCTATGGAGAGAGTTGAACAACTCCAAAGCATCAATGTGGACCTTTGTACTCTATTGAGTGCTATTAAAAGTCTAACTTGCTAGTTTCGCCTTCATGCCATGTTTCGTAAGGTAACGACGCGAATAAACCTAGTTATGTCTCAAATTGCACAAAAGCGTGAGAAACTCTTCTGTAGACAGAGTTGAACAATTCCAAAGCATCAATGTAGACCGTTGTACTCTATTGAGTGCTCTTAAAAGTCTAACTTGCTAGTTGAGCCTTCGTGCCACGCTTCGTAAGGTAAAGACGCGAATAGGCCAAGTTATGTCTCAAATTGCACAAAAAAGTGAAAAGCTTCTCAGTGCAGAGAGTTGAACAATTCCAAAGCATCAATGTGGACCGTTGTACTCTATTGAGTCCTCTTAGAAGTCTAAATTGCTAGTTTAGCCTTCGTGCCACGTTTCGTAAGGTAAAGATGCGAATAGACCAAGTTATGTCTCAAATTGCACAAAAACGTGAAAAGCTCCTCTGTGGAGAGAGTTGAACAACTCCAAAGCATCAATGTGGACCGTTATACTCTATTGAGTGCTCTTAAAAGTCTAACTTGCTAGTTTCACCTTCGTGCCATGTTTTGTAAGGTAAAGACGCGAATAAACCAAGTTCTGTCTCAAATTGCACAAAAACGTGAAAAGCTCCTCTATGGAGAGAGTTGAACAACTCCAAAGCATCAATGTGGACCGTTGTACTCTATTGAGTGCTCTTAAAAGTCTACCTTGCTAGTTGAGCCTTTGTGCCACGTTTCGTAAGGTAAAGGCATGAATAGACCAAGTTATGTCTCAAATTGCTCAAAGACGTGAAAAGCTCCTCAATGGAAAGAGTTGAGCAATTCCAAAGCATCAATGTGGACCTTTGTACTCCATTGAGTGCTATTAAAAGTCTAACTTGCTAGTTTCACCTTCATGCCACGTTTCGTAAGGTAACGACGCGAATAAACCTAGTTATGTCTCAAATTGCACAAAAGCGTGAGAAACTCTTCTGTAGACAGAGTTGAACAATTCCAAAGCATCAATGTGGACCGTTGTACTCTATTGAGTGCTCTTAAAAGTCTAACTTGCTAGTTGAGCCTTCGTGCCACGCTTCGTAAGGTAAAGACGCGAATAGGCCAAGTTATGTCTCAAATTGCACAAAAAAGTGAAAAGCTTCTCAGTGCAGAGAGTTGAACAATTCCAAAGCATCAATGTGGACCGTTGTACTCTATTGAGTCCTCTTAGAAGTCTAAATTGCTAGTTTAGCCTTCGTGCCACGTTTCGTAAGGTAAAGATGCGAATAGACCAAGTTATGTCTCAAATTGCACAAAAACGTGAAAAGCTCCTCTATGGAGAGAGTTGAGCAATTCCAAAGCATCAATGTGGACCGTTGTACTATATCTAGTGCTCTTAAAAGTATAACTTCCTAGTTTCTCCTTCGTGCCACGTTTCGTAAGGTAAAGATGTGAATAGACCAAGTCATGTCATAAATTACATAAAAACGTGAAAAGCACCTCTGTGGAGAGAGTTGAGCAATTCCAAAGCCTCAATGTGGACCGTTGTACTCTATTTAGTGCACTTAAAAGTCTAACTTGCTAGTTGAGCCTTCGTGCCACATTTCGTAAGGTCAAGACGCGAATAGACCAAGTTATGTTGAAAATTACACAAAAACGAGAAAAGCTCCTCTATGGAGAGAGTTGAGCAATTCAAAAGCATCAATGTGGACCGTTGTACTCTATCTAGTGCTCTTAAAAGCATAACTTCCTAGTTTCGCCTTCGTGCCACGTTTCGTAAGGTAAAGATGTCAATAGACCAAGTCATGTCTGAAATTGCACAAAAACGTGAAAAACACCTCTGTGGAGAGAGTTGAACAACTCCAAAGCATCAATGTGGACCGTTGTACTCTATTGAGTGCTCATAAAAGTCTAACTTTCTAGTTTCGCCTTCGTGCCACGTTTCGTAAGGTAAAGACGCGAATAGACCAAGTTATGTCTGAAATTGCACTAAAACGTGAAAAGCTCTTCTATGGAGAGAGTTGAACAACTCCAAAGCATCGATGTGGACCGTTGTACTCTATTGAGTGCTCTTAAATGTCTAACTTTCTAGTTGAGCCTTTGTGCCACGTTTCGTAAGGTAAAGATGCGAATAGACCATGTTATGTTTGAAATTGCACAAAAATGAGAAAAGCACTTCTATGGAAAGAGTTGAGCAATTCCAAAGCCTCAATGTGGACCGTTGTACTCTATTTAGTGCTCTTAAAAGTCTAACTTGCTAGTTGAGCCTTCGTGCCACGTTTCGTAAGGTCAAGACGCGAATAGACCAACTTATGTTAAAAATTACACAAAAACGAGAAAAGCTTCTCTATGGAAAGAGTTGAGCAATTCCAAAGCATCAATGTGGACCGTTGTACTCTATCTAGTGCTCTTAAAAGTATAACTTCCTAGTTTCTCCTTCGTGCCACGTTTCGTAAGGTAAAGATGTGAATAGACCAAGTCATGTCTCAAATTGCACAAAAACGTGAAAAGCACCTCTGTGGAGAGAGTTGAACAACTCCAAAGCATCAATGTGGACCGTTGTACTCTATTGAGTGCTCATAAATGTCTAACTTGCTAGTTTCGCATTCGTGCCACGTTTCGTAAGGTAAAGACGCGAATAGACCAAGTTATGTCTGAAATTGCACTAAAACGTGAAAAGCTCCTCTGTGTAGAGAGTTGAACAACTCCAAAGCATCAATGTGGACCGTTGTACTCTATTGAGTGCTCTTAAATGTCTAACTTGCTAGTTGAGCCTTTGTGCCACGTTTCGTAAGGTAAAGATGCGAATAGACCATGTTATGTTTGAAATTGCACAAAAATGAGAAAAGCACTTCTATGGAGAGAGTTGAGCAATTCCAAAGCCTCAATTTGGACCTTTGTACTCTATTTAGTGCTCTTAAAAGTCTAACTTGCTAGTTGAGCCTTCGTGCCACGTTTCGTAAGGTCAAGACGCAAATAGACCAAGTTATGTTAAAAATTACCCAAAAACGAGAAAAGCTCCTCTATAGAGAGAGTTGAGCAATTCCAAAGCATCAATGTGGACCGTTGTACTCTATTTAGTGCTCTTAAAAGTATAACTTGCCAGTTTCGGCTTCGTGCCACGTTTCGTAAGGTGAAGACGCGAATAGACCAAGTTATGTCTCAAATTGCACTAAAACGTGAAAAGCTCCTCTGTGCAGAGAGTTGAACAACTCCAAAGCATCAATGTGGACCGTTGTACTCTATTGAGTGATCTTAAACGTCTAAATTGCTAGTTGAGCCTTCGTGCCACGTTTCGTAAGGTAAAGACGCGAATAGACCAAGTTCTGTTTGAAATTGCACAAAAACGCGAAAAGCTCCTCTATGGAGAGAGTTGAGCAATTCCAAAGCATCAATGTGGACCGTTGGACTCTATTTAGTGCTCTTAAAAGTCTAACTTGCTAGTTTCGCCTTCGTGCCACGTTTCGTGAGGTAAAGACGCGAATAGACCAAGTTATATCTTAAATTGCACAAAAACGTGAAAAGCTCCTCTATGGAGAGAGTTGAACAATTCCAAAGCATCAATGTGGACCGTTGTACTCTATTCAGTGCTCTTAAAAGTCTAACTTGCTAGTTGAGCCTTCGTGCCACATTTCGTAAGGTAAAGATGCGAATAGACCATGTTATGTTTGAAATTGCACAAAAATGAGAAAAGCACTTCTATGGAGAGAGTTGAGCAATTCCAAAGCCTCAATGTGGAGCGTTGTACTCTATTGAGTGCTATTAAAAGTCTAACTTACTAGTTTCGCCTTCGTGCCACGTTTCGTAAGGTAACGACGCGAATAGACCAAGTTATGTCTCAAATTGCACAAAAACGTGAGAAGCTCTTATGAGGAGAGAGTTGAACAATTCCAAAGCATCAATGTGGACCGTTGTACTCTATTGAGTGCTCTCAAAAGTCTAACTTGCTAGTTGAGCCTTCGTGCCACATTTTGTAAGGTAAAGATGCGAGTAGACCAAGTTGTGTTTGAAATTGCACAAAAACGTGAAAAGCTCCTCTAGGGAGAGAGTTGAGCAATTGCAAAGCATCAATGTGGACCGTTGCACTCTATTTAGTGCTCTTAAAAATCTAACTTGCTAGTTGAGCCTTCGTGCCACGTTTCGTGAGGTAAAGACGCGAATAGACCAAGTTATGTCTCAAATTACAAAAAAACGTGACAAGCTCCTCTGTGGAGAGAGTTGAACAATTCCTAAGCATCAATGTGGACCGTTGTACTCTATTGATTGCTCTTAAAAGTCCAACTTCTAGTTGAGCCTTCGTGCCACGTTTCGTAAGGTAAAGATGCGAATAGACCATGTTATGTTTGAAATTGCACAAAAACGCGAAAAGCTCTTCTATGGAGAGAGTTGAGCAAATCCAAAGCATCAATATGGACCGTTGTACTCTATTGAGTGCTATCAGAAGTCTAACTTACTAGTTTCTCCTTCGTGCCACGTTTCGTAAGGCAACGACGCGAATAGACCAAGTTATGTCTCAAATTGCACAAAAACGTGAGAAGCTCTTACGTGGAGAGAGTTGAACAATTCCCAAGCATCAATGTGGACCGTTGTACTCTATTGAGTGCTCTTAAAAGTCTAACTTGCTAGTTGAGCCTTCGTGCCACGTTTCGTAAGGTAAAGACGCGAATAGACCAAGTTGTGTTTGAAATTGCACAAAAACGTGAAAACTCCTCTATGGGCAGAGTTGAGAAATTCCAAAGCATCAATGTGGACCGTTGCATTCTATTTAGTGCTCTTAGAAATCTAACTTGCTAGTTCAGCCTTCGTGCCACGTTTCGTAAGGTAAACATGAGAATAGACCAAGTTATGTCTCAAATTGCACAAAAACGTGAAAAGCTCCTCTGTGGAGAGAGTTGAACAACTCCAAAGCATCAATGTGGACCGTTGTACTCTATTGAGTGCTATTAAAAGTATAACTTGCTAGTTTCGCCTTCGTGTCACGTTTCGTAAGGTAACGACGCGAATAAACCTAGTTATGTCTCAAATTGCACAAAAACGTGAGAAACTCTTCTGTAGAGAGAGTTGAACAATTCCAAAGCATCAATGTGGACCGTTGTACTCCATTGAGTGCTCTTAAAATTCTAACTTGCTAGTTGAGCCATCGTGCCACGTTTCGTAAGGTAAAGACGCGATTAGACGAAGTTATGTCTCAAATTGCACAAAAAAGTGAAAAGCTCCTCAGTGGAGAGAGTTGAGCAATTCCAAAGCATCAATGTGGACCGTTGTACTCTATTGAGTGCTCTTAGAAGTCTAACTTGCTAGTTGAGCCTTCATGCCACATTTCGTAAGGTAAAGATGCGAATAGACCAAGTTATGTCTCAAATTGCACAAAAACGTGAAAAGCTCCTCTGTGGAGAGAGTTGAACAACTCCAAAGCATCAATGTAAACCGTTGTACTCTATTGAGTGCTATTAAAAGTCTAACTTACTAGTTTCGCCTTCGTGCCACGTTTCGTAAGGTAAAAACGCGAATAGACCAAGTTATGTGTCAAATTGCACAAAAACGTGAGAAGCTCTTATGAGGAGAGAGTTGAACAATTCCAAAGCATCAATGTGGACCGTTGTACTCTATTGAGTGCTCTCAAAAGTCTAACTTGCTAGTTGAGCCTTCGTGCCACATTTTGTAAGGTAAAGATGCGAGTAGACCAAGTTGTGTTTGAAATTGCACAAAAACGTGAAAAGCTCCTCTAGGGAGAGAGTTGAGCAATTGCAAAGCATCAATGTGGACCGTTGCACTCTATTTAGTGCTCTTAAAAATCTAACTTGCTAGTTGAGCCTTCGTGCCACGTTTCGTGAGGTAAAGACGCGAATAGACCAAGTTATGTCTCAAATTACAAAAAAACGTGACAAGCTCCTCTGTGGAGAGAGTTGAACAATTCCTAAGCATCAATGTGGACCGTTGTACTCTATTGATTGCTCTTAAAAGTCCAACTTCTAGTTGAGCCTTCGTGCCACGTTTCGTAAGGTAAAGATGCGAATAGACCATGTTATGTTTGAAATTGCACAAAAACGCGAAAAGCTCTTCTATGGAGAGAGTTGAGCAAATCCAAAGCATCAATATGGACTGTTGTACTCTATTGAGTGCTATCAGAAGTCTAACTTACTAGTTTCTCCTTCGTGCCACGTTTCGTAAGGCAACGACGCGAATAGACCAAGTTATGTCTCAAATTGCACAAAAACGTGAGAAGCTCTTACGTGGAGAGAGTTGAACAATTCCCAAGCATCAATGTGGACCGTTGTACTCTATTGAGTGCTCTTAAAAGTCTAACTTGCTAGTTGAGCCTTCGTGCCACGTTTCGTAAGGTAAAGACGCGAATAGACCAAGTTGTGTTTGAAATTGCACAAAAACGTGAAAACTCCTCTATGGGCAGAGTTGAGAAATTCCAAAGCATCAATGTGGACCGTTGCATTCTATTTAGTGCTCTTAGAAATCTAACTTGCTAGTTCAGCCTTCGTGCCACGTTTCGTAAGGTAAACATGAGAATAGACCAAGTTATGTCTCAAATTGCACAAAAACGTGAAAAGCTCCTCTGTGGAGAGAGTTGAACAACTCCAAAGCATCAATGTGGACCGTTGTACTCTATTGAGTGCTATTAAAAGTATAACTTGCTAGTTTCGCCTTCGTGTCACGTTTCGTAAGGTAACGACGCGAATAAACCTAGTTATGTCTCAAATTGCACAAAAACGTGAGAAACTCTTCTGTAGAGAGAGTTGAACAATTCCAAAGCATCAATGTGGACCGTTGTACTCCATTGAGTGCTCTTAAAATTCTAACTTGCTAGTTGAGCCATCGTGCCACGTTTCGTAAGGTAAAGACGCGATTAGACGAAGTTATGTCTCAAATTGCACAAAAAAGTGAAAAGCTCCTCAGTGGAGAGAGTTGAGCAATTCCAAAGCATCAATGTGGACCGTTGTACTCTATTGAGTGCTCTTAGAAGTCTAACTTGCTAGTTGAGCCTTCATGCCACATTTCGTAAGGTAAAGATGCGAATAGACCAAGTTATGTCTCAAATTGCACAAAAACGTGAAAAGCTCCTCTGTGGAGAGAGTTGAACAACTCCAAAGCATCAATGTAAACCGTTGTACTCTAATGAGTGCTCTTAAAAGTCTAACTTGCTAGTTTTGCCTTCGTGCCACGTTTCGTAAGGTAAAAACGCGAATAGACCAAGTTATGTGTCAAATTGCACAAAAACGTGAAAAGCTCCTATATGGAGAGAGTTGAACAACTCCAAAGCATCAATGTGGACCGTTGTACTCTATTGAGTGCTCTTAAAAGTCTACCTTGCTAGTTGAGCCTTCGTGCCACGTTTCGTAAGGTAAAGGCATGAATAGACCAAGTTATGTCTCAAATTGCTCAAAGATGTGAAAAGCTCCTCTATGGAAAGTGTTGAGCAATCCCAAAGCCTCAAAGTGGACCGTTGTACTCTATTTAGTGCTCTTAAAACTCTAACTTGCTAGTTTCGCCTTCGTGCCACGTTTCGTGAGGTAAAGACGCGAATAGACCAAGTTATATCTTAAATTGCACAAAAACGTGAAAAGCTCCTCTATGGAGAGAGTTGAACAATTCCAAAGCATCAATGTGGACCGTTGTACTCTATTCAGTGCTCTTAAAAGTCTAACTTGCTAGTTGAGCCTTCGTGCCACATTTCGTAAGGTAAAGATGCGAATAGACCATGTTATGTTTGAAATTGCACAAAAATGAGAAAAGCACCTCTATGGAGAGAGTTGAGCAATTCCAAAGCCTCAATGTGGAGCGTTGTACTCTATTGAGTGCTATTAAAAGTCTAACTTACTAGTTTCGCCTTCGTGCCACGTTTCGTAAGGTAACGACACGAATAGACCAAGTTATGTCTCAAATTGCACAAAAACGTGAGAAGCTCTTATGAGGAGAGAGTTGAACAATTCCAAAGCATCAATGTGGACCGTTGTACTCTATTGAGTGCTCTCAAAAGTCTAACTTGCTAGTTGAGCCTTCGTGCCACA
This sequence comes from Tripterygium wilfordii, assembly GCF_013401445.1. Lineage (NCBI taxonomy): Eukaryota > Viridiplantae > Streptophyta > Magnoliopsida > Celastrales > Celastraceae > Tripterygium > Tripterygium wilfordii. The sequence goes on from NC_052250.1 coordinate 6,780,465, forward strand.
TTTTGTAAGGTAAAGATGCGAGTAGACCAAGTTGTGTTTGAAATTGCACAAAAACGTGAAAAGCTCCTCTAGGGAGAGAGTTGAGCAATTGCAAAGCATCAATGTGGACCGTTGCACTCTATTTAGTGCTCTTAAAAATCTAACTTGCTAGTTGAGCCTTCGTGCCACGTTTCGTGAGGTAAAGACGCGAATAGACCAAGTTATGTCTCAAATTACAAAAAAACGTGACAAGCTCCTCTGTGGAGAGAGTTGAACAATTCCTAAGCATCAATGTGGACCGTTGTACTCTATTGATTGCTCTTAAAAGTCCAACTTCTAGTTGAGCCTTCGTGCCACGTTTCGTAAGGTAAAGATGCGAATAGACCATGTTATGTTTGAAATTGCACAAAAACGCGAAAAGCTCTTCTATGGAGAGAGTTGAGCAAATCCAAAGCATCAATATGGACCGTTGTACTCTATTGAGTGCTATCAGAAGTCTAACTTACTAGTTTCTCCTTCGTGCCACGTTTCGTAAGGCAACGACGCGAATAGACCAAGTTATGTCTCAAATTGCACAAAAACGTGAGAAGCTCTTACGTGGAGAGAGTTGAACAATTCCCAAGCATCAATGTGGACCGTTGTACTCTATTGAGTGCTCTTAAAAGTCTAACTTGCTAGTTGAGCCTTCGTGCCACGTTTCGTAAGGTAAAGACGCGAATAGACCAAGTTGTGTTTGAAATTGCACAAAAACGTGAAAACTCCTCTATGGGCAGAGTTGAGAAATTCCAAAGAATCAATGTGGACCGTTGCATTCTATTTAGTGCTCTTAGAAATCTAACTTGCTAGTTCAGCCTTCGTGCCACGTTTCGTAAGGTAAACATGAGAATAGACCAAGTTATGTCTCAAATTGCACAAAAACGTGAAAAGCTCCTCTGTGGAGAGAGTTGAACAACTCCAAAGCATCAATGTGGACCGTTGTACTCTATTGAGTGCTATTAAAAGTATAACTTGCTAGTTTCGCCTTCGTGTCACGTTTCGTAAGGTAACGACGCGAATAAACCTAGTTCTGTCTCAAATTGCACAAAAACGTGAGAAACTCTTCTGTAGAGAGAGTTGAACAATTCCAAAGCATCAATGTGGACCGTTGTACTCCATTGAGTGCTCTTAAAATTCTAACTTGCTAGTTGAGCCATCGTGCCACGTTTCGTAAGGTAAAGACGCGATTAGACGAAGTTATGTCTCAAATTGCACAAAAAAGTGAAAAGCTCCTCAGTGGAGAGAGTTGAGCAATTCCAAAGCATCAATGTGGACCGTTGTACTCTATTGAGTGCTCTTAGAAGTCTAACTTGCTAGTTGAGCCTTCATGCCACATTTCGTAAGGTAAAGATGCGAATAGACCAAGTTATGTCTCAAATTGCACAAAAACGTGAAAAGCTCCTCTGTGGAGAGAGTTGAACAACTCCAAAGCATCAATGTAAACCGTTGTACTCTATTGAGTGCTATTAAAAGTCTAACTTACTAGTTTCGCCTTCGTGCCACGTTTCGTAAGGTAAAAACGCGAATAGACCAAGTTATGTGTCAAATTGCACAAAAACGTGAGAAGCTCTTATGAGGAGAGAGTTGAACAATTCCAAAGCATCAATGTGGACCGTTGTACTCTATTGAGTGCTCTCAAAAGTCTAACTTGCTAGTTGAGCCTTCGTGCCACATTTTGTAAGGTAAAGATGCGAGTAGACCAAGTTGTGTTTGAAATTGCACAAAAACGTGAAAAGCTCCTCTAGGGAGAGAGTTGAGCAATTGCAAAGCATCAATGTGGACCGTTGCACTCTATTTAGTGCTCTTAAAAATCTAACTTGCTAGTTGAGCCTTCGTGCCACGTTTCGTGAGGTAAAGACGCGAATAGACCAAGTTATGTCTCAAATTACAAAAAAACGTGACAAGCTCCTCTGTGGAGAGAGTTGAACAATTCCTAAGCATCAATGTGGACCGTTGTACTCTATTGATTGCTCTTAAAAGTCCAACTTCTAGTTGAGCCTTCGTGCCACGTTTCGTAAGGTAAAGATGCGAATAGACCATGTTATGTTTGAAATTGCACAAAAACGCGAAAAGCTCTTCTATGGAGAGAGTTGAGCAAATCCAAAGCATCAATATGGACCGTTGTACTCTATTGAGTGCTATCAGAAGTCTAACTTACTAGTTTCTCCTTCGTGCCACGTTTCGTAAGGCAACGACGCGAATAGACCAAGTTATGTCTCAAATTGCACAAAAACGTGAGAAGCTCTTACGTGGAGAGAGTTGAACAATTCCCAAGCATCAATGTGGACCGTTGTACTCTATTGAGTGCTCTTAAAAGTCTAACTTGCTAGTTGAGCCTTCGTGCCACGTTTCGTAAGGTAAAGACGCGAATAGACCAAGTTGTGTTTGAAATTGCACAAAAACGTGAAAACTCCTCTATGGGCAGAGTTGAGAAATTCCAAAGCATCAATGTGGACCGTTGCATTCTATTTAGTGCTCTTAGAAATCTAACTTGCTAGTTCAGCCTTCGTGCCACGTTTCGTAAGGTAAACATGAGAATAGACCAAGTTATGTCTCAAATTGCACAAAAACGTGAAAAGCTCCTCTGTGGAGAGAGTTGAACAACTCCAAAGCATCAATGTGGACCGTTGTACTCTATTGAGTGCTATTAAAAGTATAACTTGCTAGTTTCGCCTTCGTGTCACGTTTCGTAAGGTAACGACGCGAATAAACCTAGTTATGTCTCAAATTGCACAAAAACGTGAGAAACTCTTCTGTAGAGAGAGTTGAACAATTCCAAAGCATCAATGTGGACCGTTGTACTCCATTGAGTGCTCTTAAAATTCTAACTTGCTAGTTGAGCCATCGTGCCACGTTTCGTAAGGTAAAGACGCGATTAGACGAAGTTATGTCTCAAATTGCACAAAAAAGTGAAAAGCTCCTCAGTGGAGAGAGTTGAGCAATTCCAAAGCATCAATGTGGACCGTTGTACTCTATTGAGTGCTCTTAGAAGTCTAACTTGCTAGTTGAGCCTTCATGCCACATTTCGTAAGGTAAAGATGCGAATAGACCAAGTTATGTCTCAAATTGCACAAAAACGTGAAAAGCTCCTCTGTGGAGAGAGTTGAACAACTCCAAAGCATCAATGTAAACCGTTGTACTCTAATGAGTGCTCTTAAAAGTCTAACTTGCTAGTTTTGCCTTCGTGCCACGTTTCGTAAGGTAAAAACGCGAATAGACCAAGTTATGTGTCAAATTGCACAAAAACGTGAAAAGCTCCTATATGGAGAGAGTTGAACAACTCCAAAGCATCAATGTGGACCGTTGTACTCTATTGAGTGCTCTTAAAAGTCTACCTTGCTAGTTGAGCCTTCGTGCCACGTTTCGTAAGGTAAAGGCATGAATAGACCAAGTTATGTCTCAAATTGCTCAAAGATGTGAAAAGCTCCTCTATGGAAAGTGTTGAGCAATCCCAAAGCCTCAATGTGGACCGTTGTACTCTATTTAGTGCTCTTAAAACTCTAACTTGCTAGTTTCGCCTTCGTGCCACGTTTTGTAAGGTAAAGATGCGAATAGACCAAGTTGTGTTTGAAATTGCACAAAAACGGGAAAAGCTCCTCTATGGAGAGAGTTGAGCAATTCCAAAGCATCAATGTGGACCGTTGCACTCTATTTAGTGCTCTTAAAATTCTGACTTGCTAGTTGAGTCTTCGTGCCACGTTTCGTAAGGTAAAGACGCGAATAGACCAAGTTATGTCTCAAATTGCCCAAAAACGTGAAAAGCTCCTCTGTGGAGAGAGTTGAACAACTCCAAACATCAATGTGGACCGTTGTACTCTATTGAGTGCTATTAAAAGTCTAACTTGCTAGTTTCGCCTTCGTGCCACGTTTCGTAAGGTAATGACGCAAATAGACCTAGTTATGTCTCAAATTGCACAAAAACGTGAGAAACTATTCTGTGGAGAGAGTTGAACAATTCCAAAGCATCAATGTGGACCGTTGTACTCTATTGAGTGCTCTTAAAAGTCTAAATTGCTAGTTGAGCCTTCGTGCCACGTTTTGTAAGGTAAAGACCCCCGAACCTATTTTTTGCTAGTCTTCGAGCAAAAAAAAAATAAATCGAACAAATTAAAAAATACCTAACTCACTTTTGTAGGAATCACGGTTACATTCAGCGTATGTAACAAGCCTTTAAACCCCTAGGTGTCCCTAGTGGACGAGTTATAGTCTCGTGAGGGTTTACCAGAACGATACCCACAAACATTTATTTACACAAATCATCATAATGTCATCATCTAAAAGCAGCAACAGAAGATAATTTAGAGATGTATTCACACAATTTAGTTCAAGCATTCAAACTCCACAATTCACATCTTTAGCCACTTCAACCAAGTTCTCATACCATCTACTCCATTAGTGTCATTATGTATTTTGTGCATGAATCACACATGAATATTTGACTTTCAATTGATCATAACACAAGTATTGTAGTATCACAAGAATCATTGGAACCATCAAGTGAAATAACAAGGCATATATTTTTTTTCTTTTTCACTTTTTTTTTTCCAGATTTTTTTTCATTTTTTTTCCTCATGACTTGTGCAATGCTAAACCTCATTAAGCTTTCTAATTGACCCATGTAACGAGCTTTCAGCCAATAACTCCCAACCACTTGGCTTAGGGCATTAGGTGTAGAGACACCCCTACGAGTTTAATGACTCGAGTCAAAAAGGCTACGAGGCTTCGCTTGTCATGCAATTATTCATCTCGGTCTCTCTACCTTTTTATGCGAAACTCACTGCTTGCTAGGCAAGAGGCCCGGTTACTCAGTAGAAAAAACCAAAGACAAACACACAATTATTTTGCATATACTTATTGATTTTTCTTTTCTTTTCTGTTTTTCTTTTTTTTTTCTTTCTTTGTTTTTTTTTTTCATGCCAAGGTATCTAACTCAACAAATTCCAAATCCTCTTAAAACACCAGCAACATTCATGATTAATCTCAAATGACATACCCCACAAACATGTGTAATGTGCAAGTATAATTGTTAACTAAACAGAGTAGATGAAACAAAACTCAGTTTAAAGAAACCTAGATAAGAATGCGTGTTCTTAACTTGAATTCATCTGTGTGATAACAAAACAAAATTACTTCATATGTACTTGCAAAAGAGATGACACATGACAATAAATTTTTCTTCTTCTTTTTTTTTTTCCGAAAATTTTCTCATCCATAATGTATCCCACCCCCACACTTCAAATGTGCATTGTCCTCAATGCAATTGATCACAATAAAATCACAATCACACAATAAGAAGGGAAGGAACAGATACAACCTGATATTTGAGGGGTCTTTGGACAAGCTTTCCATTCAAGTCCTCCAAGAAAAAATGTTTAGCTCGAGCTAAATCTACAGCTGTCTCAATGAATCATCATGTGAAACTTTCGTAGCTCGAGCTAATTTTAACCCTGTCCAATAGATCCTACAGGAAACAAAATCGAAATATCAAGATTTATATCTAAGCACTAAGTAAAGAAAAAAAAAATAGAATGAAAAGGAGAGCTTGGGTTGCCTCCCAAGAAGCGCTTTATTTAACGTCTAGGCAAGACGTAAAGCAATGCATTCATTCATGTAATGGACTTGGCAGCATCATAGCCAACTTCAAGATATGGTTTCAGACGATGTATGTCAACTTTAAACTCTTTGTCCCTCTGTAAGTTTTGACTATCAACAGCTCCATTGAGATAGACTTGTGCAACTTGAAAAGGACCGTGCCTTCTTGAACGTAATTTCCATGGAAATAGCTTGAGCGTAGAGTTGTTCAAAAGGACTTTGTGGCCTGGAGAGAACTCTTTCCGTCCAATTGGCATGTCATGAGTGGGCAGCAATTTAAGTTGCAGTTTAGGAGTTTGTTGTATGGATGGTACTGCTCGTGGACTTGGAGGCCCTAAAAGTTCAGTAGTTCGTATCCATTTAAGAGGCGGAGTAGAATTTAGCACAGCCACCACGTCTGACACTTCATCAGCTATAGCTCGAGTCAAATCGGGATGCTCAATACTGGTTTTTAATTCATCATTACCAGCTTCAGCGGTGAAATTGCTTTGTACAAGCTGATCAATTATGTCCAATCGGTTGCACTCCTCTATGTCCATTGGTCTCTTCATGGTTGCAAATACTCGAAATTCCACTGATTCTCCTTCAACATTCATTGTCAATAACCCCTTTTTTACATCAATTATTGTTCCAGCAGTGGCCAAAAATGGTCTTCCCATAATGATGGGAATATCTCGATCTTCTTCCATGTCCAAAATAATAAAGTCTGCTGGCAGCAAGAACCGATCCACTTTTATTAAAATATCTTCAATAATCCCAAGTGGGAATTTTATGGAACGATCTGCAAGTTGTAAGCTTATTGATGTTGGTTGCATCTTTCCGACTCCAAGTTGCTGAAAAACAGATAATGGCATTAAGTTAATACTAGCTCCTAAATCAATCAAAGCTTTTTCAATTTGTAAATTGCCAATAACACAAGGGATTGTAAAACTCCCTGGATCTTTCAACTTTGGAGGCAATTTGTTGAGGAGAACGGCACTGCACTCTTCGGATAGCATCACTTTCTCATGTTCCATGAACTTTCTTTTGTTAGTGCAAATATCTTTGAGGAATTTGGCATACGATGGTACTTGTTTGATTGCATCTAACAAAGGAATGTTTTTATGAACTTTCTTCAACAGCTCCATGATATCCAACATATGTCTATCCTTCTTTTGCTTCTGAAATTGTTGAGGGAAAGGAAGTGGAGGTACGTAAACTCTATCCTTTAATGGTGCTTCTGGTGTTGTATTCGGAGAAGTTCTTTCAGCCAGCTTTGGTTCTTCTGGTTGGCTCTCTCTTGCTTCGACAGATGGTGATTTTTCTGCTGTATCTTCAGCTGTTGTAACCTCCATATTATCGCCAGGGTCTTCATCTCTTATGTCATAAGGCTTTCCACTACGTAAGGTTTTAATTGCCTTTGCTTGTTCTCTCCCTCTTGGATTTGCTTCAGATTGACTAGGGAATTCACCCTGCTTCTTCTCACTCATCACATTAGCTAACTGTCCTATCTGCATCTCAAGTTTCTGGATTGAAGCCTGTGTAACTTGCATGAATTGAGCAAGTACGTCTTCAATCGGAGACTGTTTGGGCTCAGGTGTTTGTGGCGGTTGTGGAATTTTGGAGAACTGTCCTTGCTGATTTTTCCATGAAAAATTTGGATGATCTCTCCAGCCCGGATTGTAAGTGTTAGAATAAGGATTGTATCCTGCTCTATTCTGTGAATATATTCCAAATGTAGATTCTTCTTGTCCTATAGGATTGTTTGGACACATCTCAATAGTATGCATAGTGCTAGAACACATAGCACATATCTCCTTCTTTCCAGCTAGTAGTTTCAGCTCATGTCTCAATTTTGCCACTTCCGCCTCAAGAATTGAGTTAGAATTAATCTCGTAGACACCTCGCTGTTTAGGGGCTGCTACTTTCTCTTCTGAATTTATGTCCCATTGTTGTGAATTCAAGCACATGGTTTCAAATATTTCAGTAGCTTCAGCTGAAGTCTTCATCGACAAACTACCTCCAACCGTAGCATCTACGGTTTGACGAGTTTGAGGTGTTAATCCTTCGTAGAAAAATTGGACCTTCTTATACTCATTAAAACCATGATGAGGGCAGCGAATAAACAAGTCATTGTACCGATCCCAACATTCATAGAATGGTTCCCCTTCGTTCTGAGCAAAGTTACGAATCTCCCTCTTCAAAGCATTGGTTTTCTGAGCTGGAAAAAACTTAAGAAGAAACTTTTTAACCAGTTCATCCCATGTATTGATTGATCGAGGAGGAAGGGAATTTAGCCATGCTTTTTCTTTGTCTTTCAATGAAAACGGGAAAAGACGGAGTCTCACTTGTTCATCTGAAATCCCTGTGTAGTGAAAAGTAGAACATAAATCAAAGAATTCCTTCACATGAAGATATGGATCATTATTGCCATCTCCTCTGAACATGTTCAACATCTGGATATGTTGTATCTTTAACTCGAATTGTCCAGTTGCTGGAGCAAGAACAATACATGATGGAGCATTGTATACTATCGGTGTTGTGTAATCACCAAGAAGTCTTCTTTCAGGTCGTTCTTGGTCAGCCATGTCTTCCTTAATGTCCCCTTTATTAAGCTCGTCTCGTTCTTCTCTTTGCTTCCTTCTTATATCCCGAAGTTTAAGCTCAATTTCAGGTTCAAATTCAATCAGCTCGTTTCCCCTCGGTCGAAGACCAGTCATCCACAAAAGGAATCTGTTCGTTGGTCGTATTAGCACGAGCTATAGAATTTTGACTCGAGCTAAAACGCACTAATTTTTCCACTGCAAAGAAAAATTTAACAAAATTAAAACTAAGAAAAGCACAATTAATTAATCAAATTGAATAAAACAATCCCCGGCAACGGCGCCAAAAACTTGATAGCAATTTTCGATCGCTTAAAATAAGCAAACAAAAATCCCAAATTAAAATACTCGCAAGCGCACAAGACCGTAGTAGAATAGGCTATGCAAGAACGAGGTCGAACCACAAGGATTGGATAAACAATACGATTAACTACTATACTAAACTTAGCAAAAGGAATAATTATTGGGAGCTGATTGATTTTGGATAGCAAGTAACGAAATTAAAGCAACGAAGTAAAGGAAACACAAACTTGTTGATTTTGGTTGTGAAAGCAAATTTATGAAAGCACTAGGACAATGAATCCATCTTAATAATCCTCTCTAGTTGTTCATTACCTCACTTTTAATCCACTCAATTGATGTTGTTGGCGAATCCACTAAGGCGTGAATTACCTATGGTATCTAGGCTAATTCCTTTATCTTAACATGCAATTTGGTTATGGTATCTAACTCAAATATGAACATGCAAGATGTCCTTAAGTTCAAGAATTCATTAACATGCCATGTAAACCCTAGGAGTATGGTATCTACCCTAGGCGTTCCCAATTCCTAATCACAAGAAGCTGGTCCCAAACCCCGTATGGTATCTACGTGAGCTTGCATCAGATTACTTAATTGAAAACTTAGTTGGCGGCCAATCATCCAAGCAATCAAACAAGTATATAGCACGGTGATTAGAAATCCAACATCAAAAGAGCAATCAAAGATAAGAACAATAAACAAACTAGAGAATCATATTAAGACTTCATCAAGCCCTAGCAAAAACGTTTAGTTACACATAGTTATGAATGAAAACCACAAGAAAGGTTGGAGAACACCCTAGAAAAGTCGGCTGAATATCTGAGTGTCTGAACCCCCCGGAAGTTCCTCAGAATCCTATGAAGTCCTCCTTAAATAGCTCTCTCAACCCTAGACTTCCTCTACAACAATTACTAAAACTCCAAGGAAATTTACCCTTGGTTTCCAAAACAATAAACCCAACAAAAAGGAAAGAGGTTGACTTCTTCTTTGATTAGGAAACTGGACTGCTGGATGTCTCGGACGTTTTTCCCATGTTACGCCCTTTAGAAAACTCTCCAAAAATATGTAAATTGAAGCTTGATGTCTTAGCTTTCCAGGGCGATCTCACACGGCTCTAGTAAAATTCGGTGGAATCTTCTAGACCCACTTCTTCACAGATAACGCAGTTCTCCCGAGATCATATTTAGGGGTCAACTTGTCTTCAAAATATGGGTCAATCGGCTTCACCGAAAATTCCCAAAATATTCTCCAACTTTCTTCAAGGTCTTAGCTTTATTCTCCAATTTACGGTTCTTCAAAATGCTCAAAATATACCCTTTTCCATCAAAAACCATCAAAGTGCTCGAGAAACCTGAAAATGAGGAAAACAAAATAATAAGTCCTTTTTAAAGCCAATCCTCTAACAAAAACCAAATTTAAAGAATACTAAAATGAGTGAATATATGAGCTTATCAGACGCGAATAGACCAAGTTATGTCTCAAATTGCACAAAAAAGTGAAAAGCTCATCAGTGGAGAGAGTTGAACAATTCCAAAGCATCAATGTGGACCGTTGTACTCTATTGAGTGCTCTTAGAAGTCTAACTTGCTAGTTGAGCCTTCGTGCCACGTTTCGTAAGGTAAAGACGCGAATAGACCAAGTTATGTCTCAAATTACACAAAAACGTGAAAAGCTTCTCTGTGGAGAGAGTTGAACAATTCCTAAGCATCAATGTGGACCGTTGTACTCTATTGAGTGCTCTTAAAAGTCTAACTTGCTAGTTGAGCCTTCGTGCCACGTTTCGTAAGGTAAAGATGATAATATACCAAGTTATGTCTCAAATTGCACAAAAACGTGGAAAGCTCCTCTGTGGAGAGAGTTGAACAACTCCAAGGCATCAATGTGGTCCGTTGTACTCTATTGAGTGCTCTTAAAAGTCTAGCTTACTAGTTTCACCTTCGTGCCACGTTTTGTAAGGTAACGACGCGAATAGACCAAGTTACGTCTCAAATTGCACAGAAACGTGAGAAGCTCTTATGTGGATAGAGTTGAACAATTCTAAAGCATCAATGTGGACCGTTATACTCTATTGAGTGCTCTTAAAAGTCTAACTTGCTAGTTGAGCCTTCGTGCCACGTTTCATAAGGTAAAGACGTGAATAGACCAAGTTATGTCTCAAATTGCACAAAAAAGTGAAAAGCTCCTCTGTGGAGAGAGCTGAAAAATTCCAAAGCATCAATGTGGACCGTTGTACTCTATCGAGTGCTCTTAGAAGTCTAACTTGCTAGTTGAGCCTTCGTGCCACGTTTCGTAAGGTAAAGATGCGAATAGACCAAGTTATTGTTGGACCTATGGTCCTATATGTCTAATTTTGATGATATTAAATCATTTATAAATCATAATGAAACATTAAAGCAATATTTGATTTATATGAATTGAATTTAAATGACTATATATTTTTTAGATAGTGCTGGAAATTAAGTTTTGAAAACAAACATACATGGACTAAGTTAGAGCATCAATTTTCCAATTATCATATCTTAACCAACTTAGGTCCAAATGACTTGAAACTTGAATCACATATACATGAAGGTTTAATATATGTTCTAGGACTATAATCATGAGAAATTAAGTGCATCACATATATATTTGGTCATATGCTTAAATTCCGCCAAAACTAGGTTTTACCTAATTTTGTGCATATGTGTTCTTTGTGAACGTGGTGAACCAAATGAACTCCGATTTAAATGAAATTTCGTGTGCATCTTAGTTTCATCACTATGAACATATTTGATTTAGTAAAGTTCAAGAGAAAAAGTCATTTACACTGAGTTAGCAAAATGACTTTGAATTTACACTTAGAATTTATCGGTTTCACTATTAGTGATCAAATTGCTTGGTTGAGTGACCAAACGATTTCCGATTGTTATGAAATTTTACATGGACATTCTAATACATATAAAATGATTTATCATGCAGTAATATGAATTTTCTGGGTTGTTTTTCTAATATAATTAACCTATGCGCTCTATATGAAGCTCTTTGAGCTTACATGCAATTGGGGAGTTCTACCTCCTATTTCCTTGTAGGTTAATCATCATTGTGGTCTCATATGGCTCAGAATTCAGTATGTGCAAGAGTGGTCGAAGTCCAGTTTCTAAGAATGAGCTTGGAGCTCTAGGAAACTATGAAAAATCCTATATTTGCCAACTTTCCACTAAGGCACTTAATCAAGTTGAATGAATCAAACATTGAGGCTATTGGTTGTGGTCTTCATGGAGATACAACTCTTTTCAAACATGTGGGACAAACCTTGTCCTCTCTATCATTAGTGATATATTCTTGTTTGACATTTTCACTCAAGACATGTGCTACCAAGAAAGTTAGGTTGGTGCAATCAAACAAGATCCTTGACATTTTCACTCAAGACATGTGCTACCAAGAAAGTTATGTTGGTGCAATCAAACAAGATCCTTGACATTTTCACTCAAGACATGTGCTACCAAGAAAGTTATGTTGGTGCAATCAAACAAGATCCTTGACTAAGGGATCACTTTTGAAGTCTTTGATTCAAAATGAAGGGACAAGATGGCATAGTACAATCTACATCCATGGCTGAGAATTAAAGAGAGTTTGAATGGTCAAGATTTGAAGACATACATTGATCAAATGGTTGTGCATAAGACAACTTTCTTGCTTGCAATTTTTGACTTAAAAAAAGGAGCATGTGCAACGTCTATATGCTCTATGGTGGAGATTTGTTTGCTCAAATCATCAATGACCAAGATTAGGAGCTGCAATGGATGGTAGAGATCAACTCTTGAAGTTTGATCCAATGGCTACAAGCATAGGAGAGAATTGCCTTTAAAAGAGGATCTTCCCTTTCATACAACTTGGAGAAGCAAATTGAAAATTATCCTTGAGAGAAACCTCTTGCTATCAAGTTCATCAATCATCAAGCTTTCTTGCTATTTGCTACAACAATCTTCTCCAATACAAGCCTCTACAATCAAGGACTTCTCACTACTCTTGCTTTTACAAAAGGGAAGTTCCTATATCCTTTAGGCTTTGTTTACTTACAATCTAAACCTCTCTTGTTCTTAAAATCCTATCTTTGAGAGTGTTGCTGTAATCTTGAGAGTTCCATACCAAATACCTTTGAGGTAACCTGTGAGAACCTTGGCTGAAAATCCCATTGAGAAATTCCCTGTGTTAGGGGAAATTGTAAACATTGAAGTTTGAGGGAGTTCTTAGAAACCCTTGGTGTAAGGAGTTTTGTGGGTCTCTTAAAACCACACCTTAGTGGAGTTGGGAAAATCCTAGGTTGGTGAATCTAGGTAGTAGACGTAGGAGAAGGGTCTCCGAACTACTATAAATCGCTGTGTTGATTTCTTTGTTTACTTGTTTATATTTACTACTTGTTTCAAACTGCAGGATTTTCAAAACCCTAATCTGTCCGAGATTAGCAGACTGCCTTAAACTTTGAATTTTAATCTGAAATTTTGATATAGTGTTTATTAAGGTGTTGTGACATTGCATATAACATTTCGTTGCATTTTGACATCATTTGATACGTAAAATCTGAGTTGAAAAATCTGTGTGCAGTGTGTTGCTTGAAAATCTGTTTTGTCCAATTCTTGATTATTTGATATTTGGTCATTCACTATATTGTATCACATCTTGCATTGGATTGAATATTGATTAGGAAAATCATTAGAGTCCAAATTTGTGTGCTACTTGTTAATTGCCATTAATTTGTTTAAATTGAAAAAGGGATTCCAATTGGAATTTGGGGACACAATTCACCCCCCCTCTTGTGTTAAACTCGATCCGTCAGTTATGTCTCAAATTACAGAAAAACATGAAAAGCACCTTTGTGGAGAGAGTTGAACAACTCTGAAGCCTCAATGTGGACCGTTGTACTCAATTTAGTGCTCTTAAAAGTCTAACTTGCTAGTTGAGCCTTCGTGCCACGTTTCGTAAGGTAAAGATGCGAATAGACCAAGTTATGTCTCAAATTGCACAAAAACGTGAAAAGCACCTCTGTGGAGAGAGTTGAACAACTCCAAAGCATCAATGTGGACCGTTGTACTCTATTGAGTGCTTTTAAAAGTCTAACTTGCTAGTTGAGCCATCGTGCCACGTTTCGTAAGGTAAAGACATGAATAGACCAAGTTATGTCTCAAATTGCACAAAAAAGTGAAAAGCTCCTCAGTGGAGAGAGTTGAACAATTCCAAAGCATCACTATGGACCGTTGTACTCTATTGAGTGCTCTTAGAAGTCTAACTTGCTAGTTGAGCCTTCGTGCCACGTTTCGTAAGGTAAAGATGCGAATAGACCAAGTTATGTCTCAAATTGCAAAAAAACGTGAAAAGCACCTTTCTGGAAAGAGTTGAACAACTCTGAAGCCTCAATGTGGACCGTTGTACTCAATTTAGTGCTCTTAAAAGTCTAACTTGCTAGTTGAGCCTTCGTGCCACGTTTCGTAAGGTAAAGATGCGAATAGACCAAGTTATGTCTCAAATTGCACAAAAACGTGAAAAGCACCTCTGTGGAGAGAGTTGAACAACTCCAAAGCATCAATGTGGACCGTTGTACTCTATTGAGTGCTCTTAAAAGTCTAACTTGCTAGTTGAGCCATCGTGCCACGTTTCGTAAGGTAAAGACATGAATAGACCAAGTTATGTCTCACATTGCACAAAAAAGTGAAAAGCTCCTTAGTGGAGAGAGTTGAACAATTCCAAAGCATCACTGTGGACCGTTGTACTCTATTGAGTGCTCTTAGAAGTCTAACTTGCTAGTTGAGCCTTCGTGCCACGTTTCGTAAGGTAAAGATGCGAATAGACCAAGTTATGTCTCAAATTGCACAAAAACGTGAAAAGCACCTCTGTGGAGAGAGTTGAACAACTCCAAAGCATCAATGTGGACCGTTGTACTCTATTGAGTGCTCTTCAAAGTCTAACTTGCTAGTTGAGCCTTCGTGCCACGTTTCGTAAGGTAAAGATGCGAATAGACCAAGTTATGTCTCAAATTGCACAAAAACGTGAAAAGCACCTTTGTGGAGAGAGTTGAACAACTCCGAAGCCTCAATGTGGACCGTTGTACTCTATTGAGTGCTTTTAAAAGTCTAACTTGCTAGTTGAGCCATCGTGCCACGTTTCATAAGGTAAAGACATGAATAGACCAAGTTATGTCTCAAATTGCACAAAAAAGTGAAAAGCTCCTCAGTGGAGAGAGTTGAACAATTCCAAAGCATCACTGTGGATCGTTGTACTCTATTGAGTGCTCTTAGAAGTCTAACTTGCTAGTTGAGCCTTCGTGCCACGTTTCGTAAGGTAAAGATGCGAATAGACCAAGTTATGTCTCAAATTGCAAAAAAATGTGAAAAGCACCTTTGTGGAGAGAGTTGAACAACTCTGAAGCCTCAATGTGGACCGTTGTACTCAATTTAGTGCTCTTAAAAGTCTAACTTGCTAGTTGAGCCTTCGTGCCACGTTTCGTAAGGTAAAGATGCGAATAGACCAAGTTATGTCTCAAATTGCACAAAAACGTGAAAAGCACCTCTGTGGAGAGAGTTGAACAACTCCAAAGCATCAATGTGGACCGTTGTACTCTACTGAGTGCTCTTAAAAGTCTAACTTGCTAGTTGAGCCATCGTGCCACGTTTCGTAAGGTAAAGACATGAATAGACCAAGTTATGTCTCAAATTGCACAAAAA
This sequence comes from Tripterygium wilfordii, assembly GCF_013401445.1. NCBI lineage: Eukaryota > Viridiplantae > Streptophyta > Magnoliopsida > Celastrales > Celastraceae > Tripterygium > Tripterygium wilfordii. The sequence goes on from NC_052250.1 coordinate 6,795,652, forward strand.
AGTGAAAAGCTCCTCAGTGGAGAGAGTTGAACAATTCCAAAGCATCACTGTGGATCGTTGTACTCTATTGAGTGCTCTTAGAAGTCTAACTTGCTAGTTGAGCCTTCGTGCCACGTTTCGTAAGGTAAAGATGCGAATAGACCAAGTTATGTCTCAAATTGCAAAAAAATGTGAAAAGCACCTTTGTGGAGAGAGTTGAACAACTCTGAAGCCTCAATGTGGACCGTTGTACTCAATTTAGTGCTCTTAAAAGTCTAACTTGCTAGTTGAGCCTTCGTGCCACGTTTCGTAAGGTAAAGATGCGAATAGACCAAGTTATGTCTCAAATTGCACAAAAACGTGAAAAGCACCTCTGTGGAGAGAGTTGAACAACTCCAAAGCATCAATGTGGACCGTTGTACTCTATTGAGTGCTCTTAAAAGTCTAACTTGCTAGTTGAGCCATCATGCCACGTTTCGTAAGGTAAAGACATGAATAGACCAAGTTATGTCTCAAATTGCACAAAAAAGTGAAAAGCTCCTTAGTGGAGAGAGTTGAACAATTCCAAAGCATCACTGTGGACCGTTGTACTCTATTGAGTGCTCTTAGAAGTCTAACTTGCTAGTTGAGCCTTCGTGCCACGTTTCGTAAGGTAAAGATGCGAATAGACCAAGTTATGTCTCAAATTGCACAAAAACGTGAAAAGCTCCTCTGTGGAGAGAGTTGAACAACTCCAAAGCATCAATGTGGACCGTTGTACTCTATTGAGTGCTCTTAGAAGTCTAACTTGCTAGTTGAGCCTTCGTGCCACGTTTCGTAAGGTAAAGATGCGAATAGACCAAGTTATGTCTCAAATTGCACAAAAACGTGAAAAGCTTCTCTGTGGAGAGAGTTGAACAACTCCAAAGCATCAATGTGGACCGTTGTACTCTATTGAGTGCTCTTAAAAGTCTAACTAGCTAGTTGAGCCTTCGTGCCACGTTTCGTAAGGTAAAGATGCGAATAGACCAAATTATGTCTTAAATTGCACAAAAACGTGAAAAGCACCTTTGTGGAGAGAGTTGAACAACTCCGAAGCCTCAATGTGGACCGTTGTACTCTATTTAGTGCTTATAAAAGTCTAACTTTCTAGTTGAGCCTTCGTGCCACGTTTCGTAAGGTAAAGACGCGAATAGACCAAGTTATGTCTCAAATTGCACAAAAACGTGAAAAGCTGCTCTATGGAGAGAGTTGAACAACTCCAAAGCTTCAATGTGGTCCGTTGTACTCTATTCAGTGGTCTTAAAAGTCTACCTTGCGAGTTGAGCCTTCGTGCCACGTTTCGTAAGGGAAAGACATGAATAGACCAAGTTATGTCTCAAATTGCACAAAGACGTGAAATGCTCCTCTATGGAAAGAGTTGAGCAAATCCAAAGCCTCAATGTGGACCGTTGTACTCTATTTAGTGCTCTTAAAAGTCTAACTTGCTAGTTGAGCCTTCGTGCCACGTTTCGTAAGGTGAAGACGCGAATAGACCAAGTTATGTTTGAAATTGCACAAAAACGAGAAAAGCTTTTCTATGGAGAGAGTTGAGCAATTCCAAACCATCAATGTGGACCGTTGTACTCTATTTAGTGCTCTTAAAACTCTAACTTGCTAGTTTCACCTTCGTGCCACGTTTTGTAAGGTAAAGACGCGAATAGACCAAGTTATGTCTCAAATTGCACAAAAACGTGAAAAGCACCTCTGTGGAGAGAGTTGAACAACTCCAAAGCATCAATGTGGACCGTTGTACTCTACTGAGTGCTCTTAAAAGTCTAACTTGCTAGTTGAGCCATCGTGCCACGTTTCGTAAGGTAAAGACATGAATAGACCAAGTTATGTCTCAAATTGCACAAAAAAGTGAAAAGCTCCTCAGTGGAGAGAGTTGAACAATTCCAAAGCATCACTGTGGATCGTTGTACTCTATTGAGTGCTCTTAGAAGTCTAACTTGCTAGTTGAGCCTTCGTGCCACGTTTCGTAAGGTAAAGATGCGAATAGACCAAGTTATGTCTCAAATTGCAAAAAAATGTGAAAAGCACCTTTGTGGAGAGAGTTGAACAACTCTGAAGCCTCAATGTGGACCGTTGTACTCAATTTAGTGCTCTTAAAAGTCTAACTTGCTAGTTGAGCCTTCGTGCCACGTTTCGTAAGGTAAAGATGCGAATAGACCAAGTTATGTCTCAAATTGCACAAAAACGTGAAAAGCACCTCTGTGGAGAGAGTTGAACAACTCCAAAGCATCAATGTGGACCGTTGTACTCTATTGAGTGCTCTTAAAAGTCTAACTTGCTAGTTGAGCCATCATGCCACGTTTCGTAAGGTAAAGACATGAATAGACCAAGTTATGTCTCAAATTGCACAAAAAAGTGAAAAGCTCCTTAGTGGAGAGAGTTGAACAATTCCAAAGCATCACTGTGGACCGTTGTACTCTATTGAGTGCTCTTAGAAGTCTAACTTGCTAGTTGAGCCTTCGTGCCACGTTTCGTAAGGTAAAGATGCGAATAGACCAAGTTATGTCTCAAATTGCACAAAAACGTGAAAAGCTCCTCTGTGGAGAGAGTTGAACAACTCCAAAGCATCAATGTGGACCGTTGTACTCTATTGAGTGCTCTTAGAAGTCTAACTTGCTAGTTGAGCCTTCGTGCCACGTTTCGTAAGGTAAAGATGCGAATAGACCAAGTTATGTCTCAAATTGCACAAAAACGTGAAAAGCTTCTCTGTGGAGAGAGTTGAACAACTCCAAAGCATCAATGTGGACCGTTGTACTCTATTGAGTGCTCTTAAAAGTCTAACTAGCTAGTTGAGCCTTCGTGCCACGTTTCGTAAGGTAAAGATGCGAATAGACCAAATTATGTCTTAAATTGCACAAAAACGTGAAAAGCACCTTTGTGGAGAGAGTTGAACAACTCCGAAGCCTCAATGTGGACCGTTGTACTCTATTTAGTGCTTATAAAAGTCTAACTTTCTAGTTGAGCCTTCGTGCCACGTTTCGTAAGGTAAAGACGCGAATAGACCAAGTTATGTCTCAAATTGCACAAAAACGTGAAAAGCTGCTCTATGGAGAGAGTTGAACAACTCCAAAGCTTCAATGTGGTCCGTTGTACTCTATTCAGTGGTCTTAAAAGTCTACCTTGCGAGTTGAGCCTTCGTGCCACGTTTCGTAAGGGAAAGACATGAATAGACCAAGTTATGTCTCAAATTGCACAAAGACGTGAAATGCTCCTCTATGGAAAGAGTTGAGCAAATCCAAAGCCTCAATGTGGACCGTTGTACTCTATTTAGTGCTCTTAAAAGTCTAACTTGCTAGTTGAGCCTTCGTGCCACGTTTCGTAAGGTGAAGACGCGAATAGACCAAGTTATGTTTGAAATTGCACAAAAACGAGAAAAGCTTTTCTATGGAGAGAGTTGAGCAATTCCAAACCATCAATGTGGACCGTTGTACTCTATTTAGTGCTCTTAAAACTCTAACTTGCTAGTTTCACCTTCGTGCCACGTTTTGTAAGGTAAAGACGCGAATAGACCAAGTTATGTCTCAAATTGCACAAAAACGTGAAAAGCTCCTCTGTGGAGAGAGTTGAACAACTCCAAAGCATCAATGTGGATCGTTGTACTCTATTGAGTGCTCTTAAAAGTCTAACTTGCTAGTTGAGCCATCGTGCCACGTTTCGTAAGGTAAAGACACGAATAGACCAAGTTATGTCTCAAATTGCACAAAAAAGTGAAAAGCTCGTCAGTGGAGAGAGCTGAACAATTCCAAAGCATCACTGTGGAGCGTTGTACTCTATTGAGTGCTCTTAGAAGTCTAACTTGCTAGTTGAGCCTTCGTGTCACGTTTCGTAAGGTAAAGATGCGAATAGACCAAGTTATGTCTCAAATTGCACAAAAACGTGAAAAGCTCGTCTGTGGAGAGAGTTGAACAACTCCAAAGAATCAATGTGGACCGTTGTACTCTATTGAGTGCTCTTAAAAGTCTAACTTGCTAGTTTCGCCTTCGTGCCACGTTTCGTAAGGTAAAGACGCGAATAGACCAAGTTATGTCTCAAATTGCACAAAAACGTGAAAAGCACCTCTGTGGAGAGAGTTGAACAACTCCAAAGCATCAATGTGGACCGTTGTACTCTATTGAGTGCTCTTCAAAGTCTAACTTGCTAGTTTCGCCTTCGTGCCACGTTTCGTAAGGTAAAGACGCGAATAGACCAAGTTTTGTCTCAAATTGCACAAAAACGTGAAAAGCTCCTCTGTGGAGAGAGTTGAACAACTCCAAAGCATCAATGTGGACCGTTGTACTCTATTGAGTGCTCTTAAAAGTCTAACTTGCTAGTTGAGCCTTCGTGCCACGTTTCGTAAGGTAAAGATGCGAATAGACCAAGTTATGTCTCAAATTGCAGAAAAACGTGAAAAGCACCTTTGTGGAGAGAGTTGAACAACTCCGAAGCCTCAATGTGGACCGTTGTACTCAATTTAGTGCTTTTAAAAGTCTAACTTGCTAGTTGAGCCTTCGTGCCACGTTTCGTAAGGTAAAGATGCGAATAGACCAAGTTATGTCTCAAATTGCATAAAAACGTGAAAAGCTCCTCTGTGGAGAGAGTTGAACAACTCCAAAGCATCAATGTGGACTGTTGTACTCTATTGAGTGCTCTTAAAAGTCTAACTTGCTAGTTGAGCCTTCGTGCCACGTTTCGTAAGGTAAAGATGCGTATAGACCAAGTTATGTCTCAAATTGCACAAAAACGTGAAAAGCACCTTTGCGGAGAGAGTTGAACAACTCCGAAGCCTCAATGTGGACCGTTGTACTCTATTCAGTGCTCTTAAAAGTCTAACTTGCTAGTTGAGCCTTCGTGCCACGTTTCGTAAGGTAAAGACGCGAATAGACCAAGTTATGTCTCAAATTGCACAAAAACGTGAAAAGCTCCACTATGGAGAGAGTTGAACAACTCCAAAGCTTCAATGTGGACCGTTGTACTCTATTGAGTGGTCTGAAAAGTCTACCTTGCGAGTTGAGCCTTCGTGCCACGTTTCGTAAGGGAAAGACATGAATAGACCAAGTTATGTCTCAAATTGCTCAAATACGTGAAAAGCTCCTCTATGGAAAGATTTGAGCAATTCCAAAGCATCAATGTGGACCGTTGTACTCTATTGAGTGCTCTTAAAAGTCTAACTTGCTAGTTTCGCCTTCGTGCCACGTTTCGTAAGGTAAAGACGCGAATAGACCAAGTTATGTCTCAAATTGCACAAAAACGTGAAAAGCACCTCTGTGGAGAGAGTTGAACAACTCCAAAGCATCAATGTGGACCGTTGTACTCTATTGAGTGCTCTTCAAAGTCTAACTTGCTTGTTTCGCCTTCGTGCCACGTTTCGTAAGGTAAAGACGCGAATAGACCAAGTTTTGTCTCAAATTGCACAAAAACGTGAAAAGCTCCTCTGTGGAGAGAGTTGAACAACTCCAAAGCATCAATGTGGACCGTTGTACTCTATTGAGTGCTCTTAAAAGTCTAACTTGCTAGTTGAGCCTTCGTGCCACGTTTCGTAAGGTAAAGATGCGAATAGACCAAGTTATGTCTCAAATTGCAGAAAAACGTGAAAAGCACCTTTGTGGAGAGAGTTGAACAACTCCGAAGCCTCAATGTGGACCGTTGTACTCAATTTAGTGCTTTTAAAAGTCTAACTTGCTAGTTGAGCCTTCGTGCCACGTTTCGTAAGGTAAAGATGCGAATAGACCAAGTTATGTCTCAAATTGCATAAAAACGTGAAAAGCTCCTCTGTGGAGAGAGTTGAACAACTCCAAAGCATCAATGTGGACTGTTGTACTCTATTGAGTGCTCTTAAAAGTCTAACTTGCTAGTTGAGCCTTCGTGCCACGTTTCGTAAGGTAAAGATGCGTATAGACCAAGTTATGTCTCAAATTGCACAAAAACGTGAAAAGCACCTTTGCGGAGAGAGTTGAACAACTCCGAAGCCTCAATGTGGACCGTTGTACTCTATTTAGTGCTCTTAAAAGTCTAACTTGCTAGTTGAGCCTTCGTGCCACGTTTCGTAAGGTAAAGACGCGAATAGACCAAGTTATGTCTCAAATTGCACGAAAACGTGAAAAGCTCCTCTGTGGAGAGAGTTGAACAACTCCAAAGCATCAATGTGGACCGTTGTACTCTATTTAGTGCTCTTAAAAGTCTACCTTGCGAGTTGAGCCTTCGTGCCACGTTTGGTAAGGTAAAGACGCGAATAGACCAAGTTATGTCTCAAATTGCACAAATACGTGAAAAGCTCCTCTATGGAGAGAGTTGAGCAATTCCAAAGCCTCAATGTGGACCGTTGTACTCTATTGAGTGGTCTTAAAAGTCTACCTTGCGAGTTGAGCCTTCGTGCCACGTTTCGTAAGGGAAAGACATGAATAGACCAAGTTATGTCTCAAATTGCACAAAAACGTGAAAAGCTCCTCTGTGGAGAGAGTTGAACAACTCCAAAGCATCAATGTGGATCGTTGTACTCTATTGAGTGCTCTTAAAAGTCTAACTTGCTAGTTGAGCCATCGTGCCACGTTTCGTAAGGTAAAGACACGAATAGACCAAGTTATGTCTCAAGTTGCACAAAAAAGTGAAAAGCTCCTCAGTGGAGAGAGCTGAACAATTCCAAAGCATCACTGTGGACCGTTGTACTCTATTGAGTGCTCTTAGAAGTCTAACTTGCTAGTTGAGCCTTCGTGCCACGTTTCGTAAGGTAAAGATGCGAATAGACCAAGTTATGTCTCAAATTGCAGAAAAACGTGAAAAACACCTTTGTGGAGAGAGTTGAACAACTCCGAAGCCTCAATGTGGACCGTTGTACTCAATTTAGTGCTCTTAAAAGTCTAACTTGCTAGTTGAGCCTTCGTGCCACGTTTCGTAAGGTAAAGATGCGAATAGACCAAGTTATGTCTCAAATTGCACAAAAACGTGAAAAGCTGCTCTATGGAGAGAGTTGAACAACTCCAAAGCTTCAATGTGGACCGTTGTACTCTATTGAGTGGTCTGAAAAGTCTACCTTGCGAGTTGAGCCTTCGTGCCACGTTTCGTAAGGGAAAGACATGAATAGACCAAGTTATGTCTCAAATTGCTCAAATACGTGAAAAGCTCCTCTATGGAAAGATTTGAGCAATTCCAAAGCATCAATGTGGACCGTTGTACTCTATTGAGTGCTCTTAAAAGTCTAACTTGCTAGTTTCGCCTTCGTGCCACGTTTCGTAAGGTAAAGACGCGAATAGACCAAGTTATGTCTCAAATTGCACAAAAACGTGAAAAGCACCTCTGTGGAGAGAGTTGAACAACTCCAAAGCATCAATGTGGACCGTTGTACTCTATTGAGTGCTCTTCAAAGTCTAACTTGCTTGTTTCGCCTTCGTGCCACGTTTCGTAAGGTAAAGACGCGAATAGACCAAGTTTTGTCTCAAATTGCACAAAAACGTGAAAAGCTCCTCTGTGGAGAGAGTTGAACAACTCCAAAGCATCAATGTGGACCGTTGTACTCTATTGAGTGCTCTTAAAAGTCTAACTTGCTAGTTGAGCCTTCGTGCCACGTTTCGTAAGGTAAAGATGCGAATAGACCAAGTTATGTCTCAAATTGCAGAAAAACGTGAAAAGCACCTTTGTGGAGAGAGTTGAACAACTCCGAAGCCTCAATGTGGACCGTTGTACTCAATTTAGTGCTTTTAAAAGTCTAACTTGCTAGTTGAGCCTTCGTGCCACGTTTCGTAAGGTAAAGATGCGAATAGACCAAGTTATGTCTCAAATTGCATAAAAACGTGAAAAGCTCCTCTGTGGAGAGAGTTGAACAACTCCAAAGCATCAATGTGGACTGTTGTACTCTATTGAGTGCTCTTAAAAGTCTAACTTGCTAGTTGAGCCTTCGTGCCACGTTTCGTAAGGTAAAGATGCGTATAGACCAAGTTATGTCTCAAATTGCACAAAAACGTGAAAAGCACCTTTGCGGAGAGAGTTGAACAACTCCGAAGCCTCAATGTGGACCGTTGTACTCTATTTAGTGCTCTTAAAAGTCTAACTTGCTAGTTGAGCCTTCGTGCCACGTTTCGTAAGGTAAAGACGCGAATAGACCAAGTTATGTCTCAAATTGCACGAAAACGTGAAAAGCTCCTCTGTGGAGAGAGTTGAACAACTCCAAAGCATCAATGTGGACCGTTGTACTCTATTTAGTGCTCTTAAAAGTCTACCTTGCGAGTTGAGCCTTCGTGCCACGTTTGGTAAGGTAAAGACGCGAATAGACCAAGTTATGTCTCAAATTGCACAAATACGTGAAAAGCTCCTCTATGGAGAGAGTTGAGCAATTCCAAAGCCTCAATGTGGACCGTTGTACTCTATTGAGTGGTCTTAAAAGTCTACCTTGCGAGTTGAGCCTTCGTGCCACGTTTCGTAAGGGAAAGACATGAATAGACCAAGTTATGTCTCAAATTGCACAAAAACGTGAAAAGCTCCTCTGTGGAGAGAGTTGAACAACTCCAAAGCATCAATGTGGATCGTTGTACTCTATTGAGTGCTCTTAAAAGTCTAACTTGCTAGTTGAGCCATCGTGCCACGTTTCGTAAGGTAAAGACACGAATAGACCAAGTTATGTCTCAAGTTGCACAAAAAAGTGAAAAGCTCCTCAGTGGAGAGAGCTGAACAATTCCAAAGCATCACTGTGGACCGTTGTACTCTATTGAGTGCTCTTAGAAGTCTAACTTGCTAGTTGAGCCTTCGTGCCACGTTTCGTAAGGTAAAGATGCGAATAGACCAAGTTATGTCTCAAATTGCAGAAAAACGTGAAAAACACCTTTGTGGAGAGAGTTGAACAACTCCGAAGCCTCAATGTGGACCGTTGTACTCAATTTAGTGCTCTTAAAAGTCTAACTTGCTAGTTGAGCCTTCATGCCACGTTTCGTAAGGTAAAGATGCGAATAGACCAAGTTATGTCTCAAATTGCACAAAAACGTGAAAAGCTCCTCTGTGGAGAGAGTTGAACAACTCCAAAGCATCAATGTGGACCGTTGTACTCTATTGAGTGCTCTTAAAAGTCTAACTTGCTAGTTGAGCCTTCGTGCCACGTTTCGTAAGGTAAAGATGCGTATAGACCAAGTTATGTCTCAAATTGCACAAAAACGTGAAAAGCACCTTTGTGGACAGAGTTGAACAACTCCGAAGCCTCAATGTGGACGGTTGTACTCTATTTAGTGCTTTTAAAGTCTAACTTGCTAGTTGAGCCTTCGTGCCACGTTTCGTAAGGTAAAGACGCGAATAGACCAAGTTATGTCTCAAATTGCACGAAAACGTGAAAAGCTCCTCTGTGGAGAGAGTTGAACAACTCCAAAGCATCAATGTGGACCGTTGTACTCTATTTAGTGCTCTTAAAACTCTAACTTGCTAGTTTCACCTTCGTGCCACGTTTGGTAAGGTAAAGACGCGAATAGACCAAGTTATGTCTCAAATTGCACAAAAACGTGAAAAGCTCCTCTGTGGAGAGAGTTGAACAACTCCAAAGCATCAATGTGGATCGTTGTACTCTATTGAGTGCTCTTAAAAGTCTAACTTGCTAGTTGAGCCATCGTGCCACGTTTCGTAAGGTAAAGACACGAATAGACCAAGTTATGTCTCAAATTGCACAAAAAAGTGAAAAGCTCCTCAGTGGAGAGAGTTGAACAACTCCAAAGCATCAATGTGGACCGTTGTACTCTATTGAGTGCTCTTAAAAGTCTAACTTGCTAGTTGAGCCATCGTGCCACGTTTCGTAAGGTAAAGACACGAATAGACCAAGTTATGTCTCAAATTGCACAAAAAAGTGAAAAGCTCCTCAGTGGAGAGAGCTGAACAATTCCAAAGCATCACTGTGGACCGTTGTACTCTATTGAGTGCTCTTAGAAGTCTAACTTGCTAGTTGAGCCTTCGTGCCACGTTTCGTAAGGTAAAGATGCGAATAGACCAAGTTATGTCTCAAATTGCAGAAAAACGTGAAAAGCACCTTTGTGGAGAGAGTTGAACAACTCCGAAGCCTCAATGTGGACCGTTGTACTCAATTTAGTGCTCTTAAAAGTCTAACTTGCTAGTTGAGCCTTCATGCCACGTTTCGTAAGGTAAAGATGCGAATAGACCAAGTTATGTCTCAAATTGCACAAAAACGTGAAAAGCTCCTCTGTGGAGAGAGTTGAACAACTCCAAAGCATCAATGTGGACCGTTGTACTCTATTGAGTGCTCTTAAAAGTCTAACTTGCTAGTTGAGCCTTCGTGCCACGTTTCGTAAGGTAAAGATGCGTATAGACCAAGTTATGTCTCAAATTGCACAAAAACGTGAAAAGCACCTTTGTGGACAGAGTTGAACAACTCCGAAGCCTCAATGTGGACCGTTGTACTCTATTTAGTGCTTTTAAAGTCTAACTTGCTAGTTGAGCCTTCGTGCCACGTTTCGTAAGGTAAAGACGCGAATAGACCAAGTTATGTCTCAAATTGCACGAAAACGTGAAAAGCTCCTCTATGGAGAGAGTTGAACAACTCCAAAGCTTCAATGTGGACCGTTGTACTCTATTTAGTGCTCTTAAAAGTCTACCTTGCGAGTTGAGCATTCGTGCCACGTTTCGTAAGGTAAAGACATGAATAGACCAAGTTATGTCTCAAATTGCTCAAAGACGTGAAAAGCTCCTCTATGGAGAGAGTTGAACAACTCCAAAGCATCAATGTGGATCGTTGTACTCTATTGAGTGCTCTTAAAAGTCTAACTTGCTAGTTGAGCCATCGTGCCACGTTTCGTAAGGTAAAGACACGAATAGACCAAGTTATGTCTCAAATTGCACAAAAAAGTGAAAAGCTCGTCAGTGGAGAGAGCTGAACAATTCCAAAGCATCACTGTGGAGCGTTGTACTCTATTGTGTGCTCTTAGAAGTCTAACTTGCTAGTTGAGCCTTCGTGTCACGTTTGGTAAGGTAAAGATGCGAATAGACCAAGTTATGTCTCAAATTGCACAAAAACGTGAAAAGCTCGTCTGTGGAGAGAGTTGAACAACTCCAAAGCATCAATGTGGACCGTTGTACTCTATTGAGTGCTCTTAAAAGTCTAACTTGCTAGTTTCGCCTTCGTGCCACGTTTCGTAAGGTAAAGACGCGAATAGACCAAGTTATGTCTCAAATTGCACAAAAACGTGAAAAGCACCTTTGTGGACAGAGTTGAACAACTCCGAAGCCTCAATGTGGACCGTTGTACTCAATTTAGTGCTCTTAAAAGTCTAACTTGCTAGTTGAGCCTTCATGCCACGTTTCGTAAGGTAAAGATGCGAATAGACCAAGTTATGTCTCAAATTGCACAAAAACGTGAAAAGCTCCTCTGTGGAGAGAGTTGAACAACTCCAAAGCATCAATGTGGACCGTTGTACTCTATTGAGTGCTCTTAAAAGTCTAACTTGCTAGTTGAGCCTTCGTGCCACGTTTCGTAAGGTAAAGATGCGTATAGACCAAGTTATGTCTCAAATTGCACAAAAACGTGAAAAGCACCTTTGTGGACAGAGTTGAACAACTCCGAAGCCTCAATGTGGACCGTTGTACTCTATTTAGTGCTTTTAAAGTCTAACTTGCTAGTTGAGCCTTCGTGCCACGTTTCGTAAGGTAAAGACGCGAATAGACCAAGTTATGTCTCAAATTGCACGAAAACGTGAAAAGCTCCTCTGTGGAGAGAGTTGAACAACTCCAAAGCATCAATGTGGACCGTTGTACTCTATTTAGTGCTCTTAAAACTCTAACTTGCTAGTTTCACCTTCGTGCCACGTTTGGTAAGGTAAAGACGCGAATAGACCAAGTTATGTCTCAAATTGCACAAAAACGTGAAAAGCTCCTCTGTGGAGAGAGTTGAACAACTCCAAAGCATCAATGTGGATCGTTGTACTCTATTGAGTGCTCTTAAAAGTCTAACTTGCTAGTTGAGCCATCGTGCCACGTTTCGTAAGGTAAAGACACGAATAGACCAAGTTATGTCTCAAATTGCACAAAAAAGTGAAAAGCTCCTCAGTGGAGAGAGTTGAACAACTCCAAAGCATCAATGTGGACCGTTGTACTCTATTGAGTGCTCTTAAAAGTCTAACTTGCTAGTTGAGCCATCGTGCCACGTTTCGTAAGGTAAAGACACGAATAGACCAAGTTATGTCTCAAATTGCACAAAAAAGTGAAAAGCTCCTCAGTGGAGAGAGCTGAACAATTCCAAAGCATCACTGTGGACCGTTGTACTCTATTGAGTGCTCTTAGAAGTCTAACTTGCTAGTTGAGCCTTCGTGCCACGTTTCGTAAGGTAAAGATGCGAATAGAACAAGTTATGTCTCAAATTGCAGAAAAACGTGAAAAACACCTTTGTGGAGAGAGTTGAACAACTCCGAAGCCTCAATGTGGACCGTTGTACTCAATTTAGTGCTCTTAAAAGTCTAACTTGCTAGTTGAGCCTTCATGCCACGTTTCGTAAGGTAAAGATGCGAATAGACCAAGTTATGTCTCAAATTGCACAAAAACGTGAAAAGCTCCTCTGTGGAGAGAGTTGAACAACTCCAAAGCATCAATGTGGACCGTTGTACTCTATTGAGTGCTCTTAAAAGTCTAACTTGCTAGTTGAGCCTTCGTGCCACGTTTCGTAAGGTAAAGATGCGTATAGACCAAGTTATGTCTCAAATTGCACAAAAACGTGAAAAGCACCTTTGTGGACAGAGTTGAACAACTCCGAAGCCTCAATGTGGACCGTTGTACTCTATTTAGTGCTTTTAAAGTCTAACTTGCTAGTTGAGCCTTCGTGCCACGTTTCGTAAGGTAAAGACGCGAATAGACCAAGTTATGTCTCAAATTGCACGAAAACGTGAAAAGCTCCTCTGTGGAGAGAGTTGAACAACTCCAAAGCATCAATGTGGACCGTTGTACTCTATTTAGTGCTCTTAAAACTCTAACTTGCTAGTTTCACCTTCGTGCCACGTTTGGTAAGGTAAAGACGCGAATAGACCAAGTTATGTCTCAAATTGCACAAAAACGTGAAAAGCTCCTCTGTGGAGAGAGTTGAACAACTCCAAAGCATCAATGTGGATCGTTGTACTCTATTGAGTGCTCTTAAAAGTCTAACTTGCTAGTTGAGCCATCGTGCCACGTTTCGTAAGGTAAAGACACGAATAGACCAAGTTATGTCTCAAATTGCACAAAAAAGTGAAAAGCTCGTCAGTGGAGAGAGCTGAACAATTCCAAAGCATCACTGTGGAGCGTTGTACTCTATTGAGTGCTCTTAGAAGTCTAACTTGCTAGTTGAGCCTTCGTGTCACGTTTGGTAAGGTAAAGATGCGAATAGACCAAGTTATGTCTCAAATTGCACAAAAACGTGAAAAGCTCGTCTGTGGAGAGAGTTGAACAACTCCAAAGCATCAATGTGGACCGTTGTACTCTATTGAGTGCTCTTAAAAGTCTAACTTGCTAGTTTCGCCTTCGTGCCACGTTTCGTAAGGTAAAGACGCGAATAGACCAAGTTATGTCTCAAATTGCACAAAAACGTGAAAAGCACCTCTGTGGAGAGAGTTGAACAACTCCAAAGCATCAATGTGGACCGTTGTACTCTATTGAGTGCTCTTCAAAGTCTAACTTGCTAGTTTCGCCTTCGTGCCACGTTTCGTAAGGTAAAGACGCGAATAGACCAAGTTTTGTCTCAAATTGCACAAAAACGTGAAAAGCTCCTCTGTGGAGAGAGTTGAACAACTCCAAAGCATCAATGTGGACCGTTGTACTCTATTGAGTGCTCTTAAAAGTCTAACTTGCTAGTTGAGCCTTCGTGCCACGTTTCGTAAGGTAAAGATGCGAATAGACCAAGTTATGTCTCAAATTGCAGAAAAACGTGAAAAGCACCTTTGTGGAGAGAGTTGAACAACTCCGAAGCCTCAATGTGGACCGTTGTACTCAATTTAGTGCTTTTAAAAGTCTAACTTGCTAGTTGAGCCTTCGTGCCACGTTTCGTAAGGTAAAGATGCGAATAGACCAAGTTATGTCTCAAATTGCATAAAAACGTGAAAAGCTCCTCTGTGGAGAGAGTTGAACAACTCCAAAGCATCAATGTGGACTGTTGTACTCTATTGAGTGCTCTTAAAAGTCTAACTTGCTAGTTGAACCTTCGTGCCACGTTTCGTAAGGTAAAGATGCGTATAGACCAAGTTATGTCTCAAATTGCACAAAAACGTGAAAAGCACCTTTGCGGAGAGAGTTGAACAACTCCGAAGCCTCAATGTGGACCGTTGTACTCTATTTAGTGCTCTTAAAAGTCTAACTTGCTAGTTGAGCCTTCGTGCCACGTTTCGTAAGGTAAAGACGCGAATAGACCAAGTTATGTCTCAAATTGCACAAAAACGTGAAAAGCTCCACTATGGAGAGAGTTGAACAACTCCAAAGCTTCAATGTGGACCGTTGTACTCTATTGAGTGGTCTGAAAAGTCTACCTTGCGAGTTGAGCCTTCGTGCCACGTTTCGTAAGGGAAAGACATGAATAGAAAAAGTTATGTCTCAAATTGCTCAAATACGTGAAAAGCTCCTCTATGGAAAGAGTTGAGCAATTCCAAAGCCTCAATGTGGACCGTTGTACTCTATTGAGTGGTCTTAAAAGTCTACCTTGCGAGTTGAGCCTTCGTGCCACGTTTCGTAAGGGAAAGACATGAATAGACCAAGTTATGTCTCAAATTGCACAAAAACGTGAAAAGCTCCTCTGTGGAGAGAGTTGAACAACTCCAAAGCATCAATGTGGATCGTTGTACTCTATTGAGTGCTCTTAAAAGTCTAACTTGCTAGTTGAGCCATCGTGCCACGTTTCGTAAGGTAAAGACACGAATAGACCAAGTTATGTCTCAAATTGCACAAAAAAGTGAAAAGCTCCTCAGTGGAGAGAGCTGAACAATTCCAAAGCATCACTGTGGACCGTTGTACTCTATTGAGTGCTCTTAGAAGTCTAACTTGCTAGTTGAGCCTTCGTGCCACGTTTCGTAAGGTAAAGATGCGAATAGACCAAGTTATGTCTCAAATTGCAGAAAAACGTGAAAAACACCTTTGTGGAGAGAGTTGAACAACTCCGAAGCCTCAATGTGGACCGTTGTACTCAATTTAGTGCTCTTAAAAGTCTAACTTGCTAGTTGAGCCTTCATGCCACGTTTCGTAAGGTAAAGATGCGAATAGACCAAGTTATGTCTCAAATTGCACAAAAACGTGAAAAGCTCCTCTGTGGAGAGAGTTGAACAACTCCAAAGCATCAATGTGGACCGTTGTACTCTATTGAGTGCTCTTAAAAGTCTAACTTGCTAGTTGAGCCTTCGTGCCACGTTTCGTAAGGTAAAGATGCGTATAGACCAAGTTATGTCTCAAATTGCACAAAAACGTGAAAAGCACCTTTGTGGACAGAGTTGAACAACTCCGAAGCCTCAATGTGGACCGTTGTACTCTATTTAGTGCTTTTAAAGTCTAACTTGCTAGTTGAGCCTTCGTGCCACGTTTCGTAAGGTAAAGACGCGAATAGACCAAGTTATGTCTCAAATTGCACGAAAACGTGAAAAGCTCCTCTATGGAGAGAGTTGAACAACTCCAAAGCTTCAATGTGGACCGTTGTACTCTATTTAGTGCTCTTAAAAGTCTACCTTGCGAGTTGAGCATTCGTGCCACGTTTCGTAAGGTAAAGACATGAATAGACCAAGTTATGTCTCAAATTGCTCAAAGACGTGAAAAGCTCCTCTATGGAAAGAGTTGAGCAATTCCAAAGCCTAAATTTGGACTGTTGTACTCTATTTAGTGCTCTTAAAAGTCTAACTTGCTAGTTGAGCCTTCGTGCCACGTTTCGTAAGGTAAAGACGCGAATAGACCAAGTTATGTTTGAAATTGCACAAAAACGAGAAAAGCTTTTCTATGGAGAGAGTTGAGCAATTCCAAACCATCAATGTGGACCGTTGTACTCTATTTAGTGCTCTTAAAACTCTAACTTGCTAGTTTCACCTTCGTGCCACGTTTGGTAAGGTAAAGACGCGAATAGACCAAGTTATGTCTCAAATTGCACAAAAACGTGAAAAGCTCCTCTGTGGAGAGAGTTGAACAACTCCAAAGCATCAATGTGGATCGTTGTACTCTATTGAGTGCTCTTAAAAGTCTAACTTGCTAGTTGAGCCATCGTGCCACGTTTCGTAAGGTAAAGACACGAATAGACCAAGTTATGTCTCAAATTGCACAAAAAAGTGAAAAGCTCGTCAGTGGAGAGAGCTGAACAATTCCAAAGCATCACTGTGGAGCGTTGTACTCTATTGAGTGCTCTTCAAAGTCTAACTTGCTAGTTGAGCCTTCGTGTCACGTTTGGTAAGGTAAAGATGCGAATAGACCAAGTTATGTCTCAAATTGCACAAAAACGTGAAAAGCTCGTCTGTGGAGAGAGTTGAACAACTCCAAAGCATCAATGTGGACCGTTGTACTCTATTGAGTGCTCTTAAAAGTCTAACTTGCTAGTTTCGCCTTCGTGCCACGTTTCGTAAGGTAAAGACGCGAATAGACCAAGTTATGTCTCAAATTGCACAAAAACGTGAAAAGCACCTCTGTGGAGAGAGTTGAACAACTCCAAAGCATCAATGTGGACCGTTGTACTCTATTGAGTGCTCTTCAAAGTCTAACTTGCTAGTTTCGCCTTCGTGCCACGTTTCGTAAGGTAAAGACGCGAATAGACCAAGTTTTGTCTCAAATTGCACAAAAACGTGAAAAGCTCCTCTGTGGAGAGAGTTGAACAACTCCAAAGCATCAATGTGGACCGTTGTACTCTATTGAGTGCTCTTAAAAGTCTAACTTGCTAGTTGAGCCTTCGTGCCACGTTTCGTAAGGTAAAGATGCGAATAGACCAAGTTATGTCTCAAATTGCAGAAAAACGCGAAAAGCACCTTTGTGGAGAGAGTTGAACAACTCCGAAGCCTCAATGTGGACCGTTGTACTCAATTTAGTGCTTTTAAAAGTCTAACTTGCTAGTTGAGCCTTCGTGCCACGTTTCGTAAGGTAAAGATGCGAATAGACCAAGTTATGTCTCAAATTGCATAAAAACGTGAAAAGCTCCTCTGTGGAGAGAGTTGAACAACTCCAAAGCATCAATGTGGACTGTTGTACTCTATTGAGTGCTCTTAAAAGTCTAACTTGCTAGTTGAGCCTTCGTGCCACGTTTCGTAAGGTAAAGATGCGTATAGACCAAGTTATGTCTCAAATTGCACAAAAACGTGAAAAGCACCTTTGCAGAGAGAGTTGAACAACTCCGAAGCCTCAATGTGGACCGTTGTACTCTATTTAGTGCTCTTAAAAGTCTAACTTGCTAGTTGAGCCTTCGTGCCACGTTTCGTAAGGTAAAGACGCGAATAGACCAAGTTATGTCTCAAATTGCACAAAAACGTGAAAAGCTCCACTATGGAGAGAGTTGAACAACTCCAAAGCTTCAATGTGGACCGTTGTACTCTATTGAGTGGTCTGAAAAGTCTACCTTGCGAGTTGAGCCTTCGTGCCACGTTTCGTAAGGGAAAGACATGAATAGACCAAGTTATGTCTCAAATTGCTCAAATACGTGAAAAGCTCCTCTATGGAAAGAGTTGAGCAATTCCAAAGCCTCAATGTGGACCGTTGTACTCTATTGAGTGGTCTTAAAAGTCTACCTTGCGAGTTGAGCCTTCGTGCCACGTTTCGTAAGGGAAAGACATGAATAGACCAAGTTATGTCTCAAATTGCACAAAAACGTGAAAAACACCTTTGTGGAGAGAGTTGAACAACTCCGAAGCCTCAATGTGGACCGTTGTACTCAATTTAGTGCTCTTAAAAGTCTAACTTGCTAGTTGAGCCTTCATGCCACGTTTCGTAAGGTAAAGATGCGAATAGACCAAGTTATGTCTCAAATTGCACAAAAACGTGAAAAGCTCCTCTGTGGAGAGAGTTGAACAACTCCAAAGCATCAATGTGGACCGTTGTACTCTATTGAGTGCTCTTAAAAGTCTAACTTGCTAGTTGAGCCTTCGTGCCACGTTTCGTAAGGTAAAGATGCGTATAGACCAAGTTATGTCTCAAATTGCACAAAAACGTGAAAAGCACCTTTGTGGAGAGAGTTGAACAACTCCGAAGCCTCAATGTGGACCGTTGTACTCTATTTAGTGCTTTTAAAGTCTAACTTGCTAGTTGAGCCTTCGTGCCACGTTTCGTAAGGTAAAGACGCGAATAGACCAAGTTATGTCTCAAATTGCACGAAAACGTGAAAAGCTCCTCTATGGAGAGAGTTGAACAACTCCAAAGCTTCAATGTGGACCGTTGTACTCTATTTAGTGCTCTTAAAAGTCTACCTTGCGAGTTGAGCATTCGTGCCACGTTTCGTAAGGTAAAGACATGAATAGACCAAGTTATGTCTCAAATTGCTCAAAGACGTGAAAAGCTCCTCTATGGAAAGAGTTGAGCAATTCCAAAGCCTAAATTTGGACTGTTGTACTCTATTTAGTGCTCTTAAAAGTCTAACTTGCTAGTTGAGCCTTCGTGCCACGTTTCGTAAGGTAAAGACGCGAATAGACCAAGTTATGTTTGAAATTGCACAAAAACGAGAAAAGCTCCTCTATGGAGAGAGTTGAGCAATTCCAAACCATCAATGTGGACCGTTGTACTCTATTTAGTGCTCTTAAAACTCTAACTTGCTAGTTTCACCTTCGTGCCACGTTTGCTAAGCTAAAGACGCGAATAGACCAAGTTATGTGTCAAATTGCACAAAAACGTGAAAAGCTCCTCTGTGGAGAGACTTGAACAACTCCAAAGCATCAATGTTGATCGTTGTACTCCATTGAGTGCTCTTAAAAGTCTAACTTGCTAGTTGAGCCATCGTGCCACGTTTCGTATGGTAAAGACACGAATAGACCATGTTATGTCTCAAATTGCACAAAAAAGTGAAAAGCTCCTCAGTGGAGAGAGCTGAACAATTCCAAAGCATCAATGTGGACCGTTGTACTCTATTGAGTGCTCTTAGAAGTCTAACTTGCTAGTTGAGCCTTCGTGCCACGTTTCGTAAGGTAAAGATGCGAATAGACCAAGTTATGTCTCAAATTGCAACAAAACGTGAAAAGCTCCTCTGTGGAGAGAGTTGAACAACTCCAAAGCATCAATGTGGACCGTTGTACTCTATTGAGTGCTCTTAAAAGTCTAACTTGCTAGTTTCGCCTTCGTGCCACGTTTCGTAAGGTAAAGACGTGAATAGACCAAGTTATGTCTCAAATTGCACAAAAACGTGAAAAGCACCTCTGTGGAGAGAGTTGAACAACTCCAAAGCATCAATGTGGACCGTTGTACTCTATTGAGTGCTCTTAAAAGTCTAACTTGCTAGTTTCGCCTTCGTGCCACGTTTCGTAAGGTAAAGACGCGAATAGACCAAGTTATGTCTCAAATTGCACAAAAACGTGAAAAGCTCCTCTGTGGAGAGAGTTGAACAACTCCAAAGCATCAATGTGGACCGTTGTACTCTATTGAGTGCTCTTAAAAGTCTAACTTGCTAGTTGAGCCTTCGTGCCACGTTTCGTAAGGTAAAGATGCGAATAGACCAAGTTATGTCTCAAATTGCAGAAAAACGTGAAAAGCACCTTTGTGGAGAGAGTTGAACAACTCCGAAGCCTCAATGTGGACCGTTGTACTCAATTTAGTGCTCTTGAAAGTCTAACTTGCTAGTTGAGCCTTCGTGCCACATTTCGTAAGGTAAAGATGCGAGTAGACCAAGTTATGTCTCGAATTGCTCAAAAACGTGAAAAGCTCCTCTGTGGAGAGAGTTGAACAACTCCAAAGCATCAATGTGGACCGTTGTACTCTATTGAGTGCTCTTAAAAGTCTAACTTGCTAGTTGAGCCTTCGTGCCACGTTTCGTAAGGTAAAGATGCGAATAGACCAAGTTATGTCTCAAATTGCACAAAAACGTGAAAAGCACGTTTGTGGAGAGAGTTGAACAACTCCGAAGCCTCAATGTGGACCGTTGTACTCTATTTAGTGCTTTTAAAGTCTAACTTGCTAGTTGAGCCTTCGTGCCACGTTTCGTAAGGTAAAGACGCGAATAGACCAAGTTATGTCTCAAATTGCACGAAAACGTGAAAAGCTCCTCTATGGAGAGAGTTGAACAACTCCAAAGCTTCAATGTGGACCGTTGTACTCTATTTAGTGCTCTTAAAAGTCTACCTTGCGAGTTGAGCCTTCGTGCCACGTTTCGTAAGGGAAAGACATGAATAGACCAAGTTATGTCTCAAATTGCTCAAATACGTGAAAAGCTCCTCTATGGAAAGAGTTGAGCAATTCCAAAGCCTCAATGTGGACCGTTGTACTCTATTGAGTGGTCTTAAAAGTCTACCTTGCGAGTTGAGCCTTCGTGCCACGTTTCGTAAGGGAAAGACATGAATAGACCAAGTTATGTCTCAAATTGCACAAAAACGTGAAAAACACCTTTGTGGAGAGAG
Source organism: Tripterygium wilfordii (assembly GCF_013401445.1). Classification (NCBI taxonomy): domain Eukaryota; kingdom Viridiplantae; phylum Streptophyta; class Magnoliopsida; order Celastrales; family Celastraceae; genus Tripterygium; species Tripterygium wilfordii. Next base: position 6,816,120 of record NC_052250.1, read on the forward strand.
TTGAACAACTCCGAAGCCTCAATGTGGACCGTTGTACTCAATTTAGTGCTCTTAAAAGTCTAACTTGCTAGTTGAGCCTTCATGCCACGTTTCGTAAGGTAAAGATGCGAATAGACCAAGTTATGTCTCAAATTGCACAAAAACGTGAAAAGCTCCTCTGTGGAGAGAGTTGAACAACTCCAAAGCATCAATGTGGACCGTTGTACTCTATTGAGTGCTCTTAAAAGTCTAACTTGCTAGTTGAGCCTTCGTGCCACGTTTCGTAAGGTAAAGATGCGTATAGACCAAGTTATGTCTCAAATTGCATAAAAACGTGAAAAGCACCTTTGTGGAGAGAGTTGAACAACTCCGAAGCCTCAATGTGGACCGTTGTACTCTATTTAGTGCTTTTAAAGTCTAACTTGCTAGTTGAGCCTTCGTGCCACGTTTCGTAAGGTAAAGACGCGAATAGACCAAGTTATGTCTCAAATTGCACGAAAACGTGAAAAGCTCCTCTATGGAGAGAGTTGAACAACTCCAAAGCTTCAATGTGGACCGTTGTACTCTATTTAGTGCTCTTAAAAGTCTACCTTGCGAGTTGAGCATTCGTGCCACGTTTCGTAAGGTAAAGACATGAATAGACCAAGTTATGTCTCAAATTGCTCAAAGACGTGAAAAGCTCCTCTATGGAAAGAGTTGAGCAATTCCAAAGCCTAAATTTGGACTGTTGTACTCTATTTAGTGCTCTTAAAAGTCTAACTTGCTAGTTGAGCCTTCGTGCCACGTTTCGTAAGGTAAAGACGCGAATAGACCAAGTTATGTTTGAAATTGCACAAAAACGAGAAAAGCTCCTCTATGGAGAGAGTTGAGCAATTCCAAACCATCAATGTGGACCGTTGTACTCTATTTAGTGCTCTTAAAACTCTAACTTGCTAGTTTCACCTTCGTGCCACGTTTGGTAAGCTAAAGACGCGAATAGACCAAGTTATGTGTCAAATTGCACAAAAACGTGAAAAGCTCCTCTGTGGAGAGAGTTGAACAACTCCAAAGCATCAATGTTGATCGTTGTACTCCATTGAGTGCTCTTAAAAGTCTAACTTGCTAGTTGAGCCATCGTGCCACGTTTCGTATGGTAAAGACACGAATAGACCATGTTATGTCTCAAATTGCACAAAAAAGTGAAAAGCTCCTCAGTGGAGAGAGCTGAACAATTCCAAAGCATCAATGTGGACCGTTGTACTCTATTGAGTGCTCTTAGAAGTCTAACTTGCTAGTTGAGCCTTCGTGCCACGTTTCATAAGGTAAAGATGCGAATAGACCAAGTTATGTCTCAAATTGCACAAAAACGTGAAAAGCTCCTCTGTGGAGAGAGTTGAACAACTCCAAAGCATCAATGTGGACCGTTGTACTCTATTGAGTGCTCTTAAAAGTCTAACTTGCTAGTTTCGCCTTCGTGCCACGTTTCGTAAGGTAAAGACGTGAATAGACCAAGTTATGTCTCAAATTGGACAAAAACGTGAAAAGCACCTCTGTGGAGAGAGTTGAACAACTCCAAAGCATCAATGTGGACCGTTGTACTCTATTGAGTGCTCTTAAAAGTCTAACTTGCTAGTTTCGCCTTCGTGCCACGTTTCGTAAGGTAAAGACACGAATAGACCAAGTTATGTCTCAAATTGCACAAAAACGTGAAAAGGTCCTCTGTGGAGAGAGTTGAACAACTCCAAAGCATCAATGTGGACCGTTGTACTCTATTGAGTGCTCTTAAAAGTCTAACTTGCTAGTTGAGCCTTCGTGCCACGTTTCGTAAGGTAAAGATGCGAATAGACCAAGTTATGTCTCAAATTGCAGAAAAACGTGAAAAGCACCTTTGTGGAGAGAGTTGAACAACTCCGAAGCCTCAATGTGGACCGTTGTACTCAATTTAGTGCTCTTAAAAGTCTAACTTGCTAGTTGAGGCTTCGTGCCACATTTCGTAAGGTAAAGATGCGAATAGACCAAGTTATGTCTCGAATTGCTCAAAAACGTGAAAAGCTCCTCTGTGGAGAGAGTTGAACAACTCCAAAGCATCAATGTGGACCGTTGTACTCTATTGAGTGCTCTTAAAAGTCTAACTTGCTAGTTGAGCCTTCGTGCCACGTTTCGTAAGGTAAAGATGCGAATAGACCAACTTATGTCTCAAATTGCACAAAAACGTGAAAAGCACGTTTGTGGAGAGAGTTGAACAACTCCGAAGCCTCAATGTGGACCGTTGTACTCTATTTAGTGCTCTTAAAAGTCTAACTTGCTAGTTGAGCCTTCGTGCCACGTTTCGTAAGGTAAAGACGCGAATAGACCAAGTTATGTTTGAAATTGCACAAAAACGAGAAAAGCTCCTCTATGGAGAGAGTTGAGCAATTCCAAACCATCAATATGGACCGTTGTACTCTATTTAGTGCTCTTAAAACTCTAACTTGCTAGTTTCACCTTCGTGCCACGTTTGGTAAGGTAAAGACGCGAATAGACCAAGTTATGTCTCAAATTGGACAAGAACGTGAAAAGCTCTTCTGTGGCGAGAGCTGAACAACTCCAAAGCATCAATGTTGATCGTTGTACTCTATTGAGTGCTCTTAAAAGTCTAACTTGCTAGTTGAGCCATCGTGCCACGTTTCGTAAGGTAAAGACACGAATAGACCAAGTTATGTCTCAAATTGCACAAAAAAGTGAAAACTCCTCAGTGAAGAGAGCTGAACAATTCCAAAGCATCAATGTGGATCGTTGTACTCTATTGAGTGCTCTTAGAAGTCTAACTTGCTAGTTGAGCCTTCGTGCCACGTTTCGTAAGGTAAAGATGCGAATAGACCACCTTATGTCTCAAATTGCACAAAAACGTGAAAAGCTCCTCTGTGGAGAGAGTTGAACAACTCCAAAGCATCAATGTGGACCTTTGTACTCTATTGAGTGCTCTTAAAAGTCTAACTTGCTAGTTTCGCCTTCGTGTCACGTTTCGTAAGGTAAAGACGTGAATAGACCAAGTTATGTCTCAAATTGCACAAAAACGTGAAAAGCACCTCTGTGGAGAGAGTTCAACAACTCCAAAGCATCAATGTGGACCGTTGTACTCTATTGAGTGCTCTTAAAAGTCTAACTTGCTAGTTTCACCTTCGTGCCACGTTTCGTAAGGTAAAGACGCGAATAGACCAAGCTATGTCTCAAATTGCACAAAAACGTGAAAAGTTCCTCTGTGGAGAGAGTTGAACAACTCCAAAGCATCAATGTGGACCGTTGTACTCTATTGAGTGCTCTTCAAAGTCTAACTAGCTAGTTTCGCCTTCGTGCCACGTTTCGTAAGGTAAAGACGCGAATAGACCAAGTTATCTCTCTAATTGTACAAAAACGTGAAAAGCTCCTCTATGGAGAGAGTTGAACAACTCCAAAGCTTCAATGTGGACCGTTGTACTCTATTGAGTGCTCTTAAAAGTCTACCTTGCGAGTTGAGCCTTCGTGGCACGTTTCGTAAGGTAAAGACATGAATAGACCAAGTTATGTCTCAAATTGCTCAAAGACGTGAAAAGCTCCTCCATGGAAAGAGTTGAGCAATTCCAAAGCCTCAATGTAGACCGTTGTACTCTATTTAGTGCTCTTAAAAGTATAACTTGCTAGTTTCACCTTCGTGCCACGTTTCGTAAGGTAAAGACGCGAATAGACCAAGTTATGTTTGAAATTGCACAAAAACGAGAAAAGCTCCTCTATGGAGAGAGTTGAGCAATTCCAAACCATCAATGTGGACCGTTGTACTCTATTGAGTGCTCTTTAAAGTCTAACTTGCTAGTTGAGCCATCGTGCCACGTTTCGTAAGGTAAAGACACGAATAGACCAAGTTATGTCTCAAATTGCACAAAAAAGTGAAAAGCTCCTCAGTGGAGAGAGCTGAACAATTCCAAAGCATCAATGTGTACCGTTGTGCTCTATTGAGTGCTCTTAGAAGTCTACCTTGCTAGTTGAGCCTTCGTGCCACGTTTCGTAAGGTAAAGACGCGAATAGACCAAGTTATGTCTCAAATTGCACAAAAACGTGAAAAGCACCTTTGTGGAGAGAGTTGAACAACTCCGAAGCCTCAATGTGGACCGTTGTACTCTCTTTAGTGCTCTTAACAGTCTAACTTGCTAGTTGAGCCTTCGTGCCACGTTTCGTAAGGTAAAGACACGAATAGACCAAGTTATGTTTGAAATTGCACAAAAACGAGAAAAGCTCCTCTATGGAGAGAGTTGAGCAATTCCAAACCATTAATGTGGACCGTTGTACTCTATTTAGTGCTCTTAAAACTCTAACTTGCTAGTTTCACCTTCGTGCCACGTTTGGTAAGGTAAAGACGCGAATAGACCAAGTTATGTCTCAAATTGGACAAAAACGTGAAAAGCTCCTCTGTGGAGAGAGTTGAACAACTCCAAAGCATCAATGTTGATCGTTGTACTCTATTGAGTGCTCTTAAAAGTCTAACTTGCTAGTTGAGCCATCGTGCTACGTTTCGTAAGGTAAAGACACGAATAGACCAAGTTATGTCTCAAATTGCACAAAAACGTGAAAAGCTCCTCTGTGGAGAGAGTTGAACAACTCCAAAGCATTAATGTTGACCGTTGTACTCTATTGAGTGCTCTTAAAAGTCTAACTTGCTAGTTTCGCCTTCGTGCCACGTTTCGTAAGGTAAAGACGCGAATAGACCAGGTTATGTCTCAAATTGCACAAAAACGTGAAAAGCACCTCTGTCGAGAGAGTTGAACAACTCCAAAGCATCAATATGGACCGTTGTACTCTATTGAGTGCTCTGAAAAGTCTAACTTGCTAGTTTCTTCTTCGTGCCACGTTTCGTAAGGTAAAGACGCGAATAGACCAAGTTATGTCTCAAATTGCACAAAAACGTGAAAAGTTCCTTTGTGGAGAGAGTTGAACAACTCCAAAGCATCAATGTGGATCGTTGTACTCTATTGAGTGCTCTTCAAATTCTAACTAGCTAGTTTCACCTTCGTGCCACGTTTCATAAGGTAAAGACGCGAGTAGACCAAGTTATCTCTCAAATTGTACAAAAACGTGAAAAGCTCCTCTATGGAGAGAGTTGAACAACTCCAAAGCTTCAATGTGGACCGTTGTACTCTATTGAGTGCTCTTAAAAGTCTACCTTGCGTGTTGAGCATTCGTGGCACGTTTCGTAAGGTAAAGACATGAATAGACCAAGTTATGTCTCAAATTGCTCAAAGACGTGAAAAGCTCCTCCATGGAAAGAGTTGAGCAATTCCAAAGCCTCAATGTGGACCGTTGTACTCTATTTAGTGCACTTAAAAGTCTAACCTGCTAGTTGAGCCTTCGTGCCACGTTTCGTAAGGTAAAGACGCAAATAGACCAAGTTATGTTTGAAATTGAACAAAAACGAGAAAAGCTCCTCTATGGAGAGAGTTGAGCAATTCCAAACCATCAATGTGGACCGTTGTACTCTATTTACTGCTCTTAAAACTCGAACTTGCTAGTTGCACCTTCGTGCCACGTTCGGTAAGATAAAGACGTGAATAGACCAAGTTATTTCTCAAATTGCACAAAAACGTGAAAAGCTCCTCTGTGAAGAGAGTTGAACAACTCCAAAGCATCAATGTGGATCGTTGTACTCTATTGAGTGCTCTTAAAAGTCTAACTTGCTAGTTGAGCCATCGTGCCACGTTTCGTAAGGTAAAGACACGAATAGACCAAGTTATGTCTGAAATTGCACAAAAAAGTGAAAAGCTCCTAAGTGGAGAGAGCTGAACAATTCCAAAGCATCAATGTGGACCGTTGTACTCTATTGAGTGCTCTTAGAAGTCTAACTTGCTAGTTGAGCCTTCGTCCCACGTTTCGCAAGGTAAAGATGCGAATAGACCAAGTTATGTCTCAAATTGCAACAAAACGTGAAAAGCTCCTCTGTGGAGAGAGTTGAACAACTCCAAAGCATCAATGTGGACCGTTGTACTCTATTGAGTGCTCTTAGAAGTCTAACTTGCTAGTTGAGCCTTCGTGCCACGTTTCGTAAGGTAAAGATGCGAATAGACCAAGTTATGTCTCAAGTTGCACAAAAACGTGAAAAGCTCCTCTGTGGAGAGAGTTGAACAACTCCAAAGCATCAATGTGGACCGTTGTACTCTATTGAGTGCTCTAAAAAGTCTAATTTGCTAGTTTCGCCTTCGTGCCACGTTTCGTAAGGTAAAGACGCGAATAGACCAAGTTATGTCTCAAATTGCACAAAAACGTAAAAAGCACCTCTGTGGAGAGAGTTGAACAACTCCAAAGCATCAATGTGGACCGTTGTACTCCATTGAGTGCTCTTAAAAGTCTAACTTGCTAGTTCCGCCTTCGTGCCACGTTTCGTAAGGTAAAGACGCGAATAGACCAAGTTATGTCTCAAATTGCACAAAAACGTGAAAAGCTCCTTTGTGGAGAGAGTTGAACAACTCCAAAGCATCAATGTGGACCGTTGTACTCTATTGAGTGCTCTTAAAAGTCTAACTAGCTAGTTTCGCCTTCGTGCCACGTTTCGTAAGGTAAAGACGCGAATAGACCAAGTTATCTCTCAAATTGTACAAAAACGTGAAAAGCTCCTCTATGGAGAGAGTTGAACAAATCCAAAGCTTCAATGTGGACTGTTGTACTCTATTGAGTGCTCTTAAAAGTCTACCTTGCGAGTTGAGCCTTCGTGGCACGTTTCGTAAGGTAAAGACATGAATAGACCAACTTATGTCTCAAATTGCTCAAAGGAGTGAAATGCTCCTCTATGGAAAGAGTTGAGCAATTCCAAAGCCTCAATGTGGACCGTTGTATTCTATTTAGTGCTCTTAAAAGTTTAACTTGCTAGTTGAGCCTTCGTGCCACGTTTCGTAAGGTAAAGACGCGAATAGACCAAGTTATGTTTGAAATTGCACAAAAACGAGAAAAGCTCCTCTATGGAGAGAGTTGAGCAATTCCAAACCATCAGTGTGGACCGTTGTACTCTATTTAGTGCTCTTAAAAGTTTAACTTGCTATTTGAGCCTTCGTGCCACGTTTCGTAAGGTAAAGACGCGAATAGACCAAGTTATGTTTGAAATTGCACAAAAACGAGAAAAGCTCCTCTATGGAGAGAGTTGAGCAATTCCAAACCATCAATGTGGACCGTTGTACTCTATTTAGTGCTCTTAAAACTCTAACTTGCTAGTTTCACCTTCGTGCCACGTTTGGTAAGGTAAAGACGCGAATAGACCAAGTTATGTCTCAAATTGCACAAAAACGTGAAAATCTCCTCTGTGGAGAGAGTTGAACAACTCCAAAGCATCAATGTGGATCGTTGTACTCTATTGAGTGCTCTTAAAAGTCTAACTTGCTAGTTGAGCCATCGTGCCACGTTTCGTAAGGTAAAGACACGAATAGACCATGTTATGTCTCAAATTGCACAAAAAAGTGAAAACCTCCTCAGTGGAGAGAGCTGAACAATTCCAAAGCATCAATGTGGACCGTTGTACTCTATTGAATGCTCTTAGAAGTCTAACTTGCTAGTTGAGCCTTCGTGCCACGTTTCGTAAGGTAAAGATGCGAATAGACCAAGTTATGTCTCAAATTGCACAAAAACATGAAAAGCTCCTCTATGGAGAGAGTTGAACAACTCCAAAGAATCAATGTGGACCGTTGTACTCTATTGAGTGCTCTTAACAGTCTAACTTGCTAGTTTCGCCTTCGTGCCACGTTTCGTAAGGTAAAGACGCGAATAGACCAAGTTATGTCTCAAATTGCACAAAAACGTGAAAAGCACCTCTGTGGAGAGAGTTGAACAACTCCAAAGCATCAATGTGGACCGTTGTACTCTATTGAGTGCTCTTAAAAGTCTAACTTGCTAGTTTCGCCTTGGTGCCACGTTTCGTAAGGTAAAGATGCGAATAGACCAAGTTATGTCTCAAATTGCACAAAAAAGTGAAAAGCTCCTCAGTGGAGAGAGCTGAACAATTCCAAAGCATCAATGTGGACCGTTGTACTCTATTGAGTGCTCTTAGAAGTCTAACTTGCTAGTTGAGCCTTCGTGCCACGTTTCGTAAGGTAAAGATGCGAATAGACCAAGTTATGTCTCAAATTGCAACAAAACGTGAAAAGCTCCTCTATGGAGAGAGTTGAACAACTCCAAAGCATCAATGTGGACCGTTGTACTCTATTGAGTGCTCTTAGAAGTCTAACTTGCTAGTTGAGCCTTCGTGCCACGTTTCGTAAGGTAAAGATGCGAATAGACCAAGTTATGTCTCAAGTTGCACAAAAACGTGAAAAGCTCCTCTGTGCAGAGAGTTGAACAACTCCAAAGCATCAATGTGGACCGTTGTACTCTATTGAGTGCTCTAAAAAGTCTAACTTGCTAGTTTCGCCTTCGTGCCACGTTTCGTAAGGTAAAGACGCGAATAGACCAGGTTATGTCTCAAATTGCACAAAAACGTAAAAAGCACCTCTGTGGAGAGAGTTGAACAACTCCAAAGCATCAATGTGGACCGTTGTACTCTATTGAGTGCTCTTAAAAGTCTAACTTGCTAGTTTCGCCTTCGTGCCACGTTTCGTAAGGTAAAGACGCGAATAGACCAAGTTATGTCTCAAATTGCACAAAAACGTGAAAAGCTCCTTTGTGGAGAGAGTTAAACAACTCCAAAACATCAATGTGGACCGTTGTACTCTATTGAGTGCTCTTAAAAGTCTAACTAGCTAGTTTCGCCTTCGTGCCACGTTTCGTAAGGTAAAGACGCGAATAGACCAAGTTATCTCTCAAATTGTACAAAAACGTGAAAAGCTCCTCTATGGAGAGAGTTGAACAACTCCAAAGCTTCAATGTGGACTGTTGTACTCTACTGAGTGCTCTTAAAAGTCTACCTTGCGAGTTGAGCCTTCGTGGCACGTTTCGTAAGGTAAAGACATGAATAGACCAACTTATGTCTCAATTTGCTCAAAGGAGTGAAAAGCTCCTCTATGGAAAGAGTTGAGCAATTCCAAAGCCTCAATGTGGACCGTTGTACTCTATTTAGTGCTCTTAAAAGTCTAACTTGCTAGTTGAGCCTTCGTGCCACGTTTCGTAAGGTAAAGACGCGAATAGACCAAGTTATGTTTGAAATTGCACAAAAACGAGAAAAGCTCCTCTATGGAGAGAGTTGAGCAATTCCAAACCATCAATGTGCACCGTTGTACTCTATTTAGTGCTCTTAAAACTCTAACTTGCTAGTTTCACCTTCGTGCCACGTTTGGTAAGGTAAAGACGCGAATAGACCAAGTTATGTCTCAAATTGCACAAAAACGTGAAAATCTCCTCTGTGGAGAGAGTTGAACAACTCCAAAGCATCAATGTGGATCGTTGTACTCTATTGAGTGCTCTTAAAAGTCTAACTTGCTAGTTGAGCCATCGTGCCATGTTTCGTAAGGTAAAGACACGAATAGACCAAGTTATGTCTCAAATTGCACAAAAAAGTGAAAAGCTCCTCAGTGGAGAGAGCTGAACAATTCCAAAGCATCAATGTGGACCGTTGTACTCTATTGAGTGCTCTTAGAAGTCTAACTTGCTAGTTGAGCCTTCGTGCCACGTTTCGTAAGGTAAAGATGCGAATAGACCAAGTTATGTCTCAAATTGCAACAAAACGTGAAAAGCTCCTCTGTGGAGAGAGTTGAACAACTCCAAAGCATCAATGTGGACCGTTGTACTCTATTGAGTGCTCTTGGAAGTCTAACTTGCTAGTTGAGCCTTCGTGCCACGTTTCGTAAGGTAAAGATGCATATAGACCAAGTTATGTCTCAAGTTGCACAAAAACGTGAAAAGCTCCTCTGTGCAGAGAGTTGAACAACTCCAAAGCATCAATGTGGACCGTTGTACTCTATTGAGTGCTCTAAAAAGTCTAACTTGCTAGTTTCGCCTTCGTGCCACGTTTCGTAAGGTAAAGACGCGAATAGACCAGGTTATGTCTCAAATTGCACAAAAACGTAAAAAGCACCTCTGTGGAGAGAGTTGAACAACTCCAAAGCATCAATGTGGACCGTTGTACTCTATTGAGTGCTATTAAAAGTCTAACTTGCTAGTTTCGCCTTCGTGCCACGTTTCGTAAGGTAAAGACGCGAGTAGACCAAGTTATGTCTCAAATTGCACAAAAACGTGAAAAGCTCCTTTGTGGAGAGAGTTAAACAACTCCAAAACATCAATGTGGACCGTTGTACTCTATTGAGTGCTCTTAAAAGTCTAACGAGGTAGTTTCGCCTTCGTGCCACGTTTCGTAAGGTAAAGACGCGAATAGACCAAGTTATCTCTCAAATTGTACAAAAACGTGAAAAGCTCCTGTATGGAGAGAGTTGAACAACTCCAAAGCTTCAATGTGGACTGTTGTACTCTACTGAGTGCTCTTAAAAGTCTACCTTGCGAGTTGAGCCTTCGTGGCACGTTTCGTAAGGTAAAGACATGAATAGACCAACTTATGTCTCAATTTGCTCAAAGGAGTGAAAAGCTCCTCTATGGAAAGAGTTGAGCAATTCCAAAGCCTCAATGTGGACCGTTGTACTCTATTTAGTGCTCTTAAAAGTCTAACTTGCTAGTTGAGCCTTCGTGCCACGTTTCGTAAGGTAAAGACGCGAATAGACCAAGCTATGTTTGAAATTGCACAAAAACGAGAAAAGCTCCTCTATGGAGAGAGTTGAGCAATTCCAAACCATCAATGTGCACCGTTGTACTCTATTTAGTGCTCTTAAAACTCTAACTTGCTAGTTTCACCTTCGTGCCACGTTTGGTAAGGTAAAGACGCGAATAGACCAAGTTATGTCTCAAATTGCACAAAAACGTGAAAATCTCCTTTGTGGAGATAGTTGAACAACTCCAAAGCATCAATGTGGATCGTTGTACTCTATTGAGTGCTCTTAAAAGTCTAACTTGCTAGTTGAGCCATCGTGCCATGTTTCGTAAGGTAAAGACACGAATAGACCAAGTTATGTCTCAAATTGCACAAAAAAGTGAAAAGCTCCTCAGTGGAGAGAGCTGAACAATTCCAAAGCATCAATGTGGACCGTTGTACTCTATTGAGTGCTCTTAGAAGTCTAACTTGCTAGTTGAGCCTTCGTGCCACGTTTCGTAAGGTAAAGATGCGAATAGACCAAGTTATGTCCCAAATTGCATAAAAACATGAAAAGCTCCTCTATGGAGAGAGTTGAACAACTCCAAAGAATCAATGTGGACCGTTGTACTCTATTGAGTGCTCTTAAAAGTCTAACTTGCTAGTTTCGCCTTCGTGCCACGTTTCGTAAGGTAAAGACGCGAATAGACCAAGTTATGTCTCAAATTGCACAAAAACGTGAAAAGCACCTCTGTGGAGATAGTTGAACAACTCCAAAGCATCAATGTGGACCGTTGTACTCTATTGAGTGCTCTTAAAAGTCTAACTTGCTAGTTTCGCCTTGGTGCCACGTTTCGTAAGGTAAAGACGCGAATAGACCAAGTTATGTCTCAAATTGCACAAAAACGTGAAAAGCTCCTCTGTGGAGAGAGTTGAACAATTCCAAAGCATCAATGTGGACCGTTGCACTCTATTTAGTGCTCTTAGAAGTCTAACTTGCTAGTTGAGCGTTCGTGCCACGTTTCGTAAGGTAAAGATGCGAATAGACCAAGTTATGTCTCAAATTGCACAAAAATTTGAAAAGCACCTCTGTGGAGAGAGTTGAACAATTCCAAAGCATCAATGTCGACCGTTGTACTCTATTGTGTGCTATTAAAAGTCCAACTTGCTAGTTTCGCCTTCGTGCCACGTTTCGTAAGGTAAAGACGCGAATAAACCTCGTTATGTCTCAAATTACACAAAAACGTGAGAAACTCTTCTGTAGAGAGAGTTGAACAATTCCAAAGCATCAATGTGGACCGTTGTACTCTATTGAGTGCTCTTAAAAGTCTAACTTGCTAGTTGAGCCATTGTGTCACGTTTCGTAAGGTAAAGACCCGAATAGACCAAGTTATGTCTCAAATTGCACAAAAAAGTGAAAACCTCCTCAGTGGAGAGAGCTGAACAATTCCAAAGCATCAATGTGGACCGTTGTACTCTATTGAGTGCTCTTAGAAGTCTAACTTGCTAGTTGAGTCTTCGTGCCACGTTTCGGAAGGTAAAAACCCGAATAGACCAAGTTATGTCTCAAATTGCACAAAAACGTGATAAGCTCCTCTGTGGAGAGAGTTGAACAACTCCAAAGCATCAATGTGGACCGTTGTACTCTATTGAGTGCTCTTAAAAGTCTAACTTGCTAGTTGAGCCATCGTGCCACGTTTCGTAAGGTAAAGACCTGAATAGACCAAGTTATGTCTCAAATTGCACAAAAAAGTGAAAACTATTGAATATATGTTTGAGTGATTACAACGGCATGTTTTGATTGAACTTTGATCTATTGATTGTATTAAGAAACCTAGGTGCATATGTCTACTTGATTAGTTTAGGAATTCAAGACTTATATTAAACTAGTTCAATTGTGCTTATTTGATGATTTGATTATTGAACTAACGTGGACTAATTGCAAGAAACACTAAAAGGGTTTACAATGGCATGTCTTGAGTATGATTTGTGTGTAGGGTGACCAAAACGTAAATTAGTCCTAATGTCACACTCGACCAACATTAGTGAAGGATTAATCAGTGTCAAACATGATTAAGAAAGTCAATTTCGTGGTCAACATAAGTCAAGTTTTGCCAAAGATGTCTTGGAGCTTAATTGGGATCATTTGAAGTAAAATTAACTTTCTAGTCAAAGTCAGAATCGACGGACGTGACGTGGTAGCTGACATGGCATTGTTGACACGTCATTAATGACATGGCATTGTTGACATGGCATTGATGACTTGGCAAAGAAGACAAGTTAACCATAGTTACATCTTAACTAGAAGACTTGGAGCCAAAAGAGAAGACAAGGAAAAGTTAATTTGAAAGGAGGAGACAAGAGGTACAACAAGTCTTATGACAAGTTTTTCTCTTCACATGTGTGGGAAACTTTATTTCAAAAACCATTTCTCTTTCCCACCAAGACACTCCACATCCAATGGATCATATTCTCTCTACATCAAAATCCCATTTTAATCCAATGGCCAAAGATTCAAGCTTTATTCTTATCTCTCCTACTTTACATCCTATGGTCAAAATTGAATCTTCATTTGATCCAAAGGCCATCATTTATTCCACCTAAGAGACAAACTTTTCTCAAGTCAATTGTTGTATCTTCCAAGATGCCTCCAAAGTCTATATCCATCCAAAAGCCATTATTTCTTCCTACCAAAAGAGACTTGTTGTAAACATTTTCACACTTCTCTAAGCCTTCTAACGTCTCTAATGATCCAAGGGTCCATATCTTTCATATCAATCCAATGGCCCTCATTTCATGAGCTTACACTCCACAATTTTCTATAAAAACTAACTCTTTGTCTATGGTGCATATACTTGGCCAAAAATTACACTCTCTCTCTAGTGTTCTTCATCTTCTAAGATTTCATTTTTTCACTCATTCATTTCTTGATTACATACTTGATTTTGAAGAGAGATCACACACACTAGCCAAGTAAAGCTTTATTGTTACTCTTGAGCCTTTCTTACCAGATTCTTATCATTTCCTCAAGAGCCATTTTCTTACTTGAACAATCTGATTTCCAGAACATAAATTGAGCCTAAACACTTCCATATCCAGCTACTAAAGAGCCAGCCTTTGAGCCTAAACTTATCTCATACCCGGCTATTCTTAGAGCCATTTTTGAGCTTGTATTTTGCTGATTGAGTTAGTGTGGTGAGCTACAAACCACACGGTGTGTAGAGTTTGGTGTGGTGAGCTATAAACCACACGGTGTGTAGAGTTTGGTGTGGTGAGCTATAAACCACACGGTGTGTAAAGTTTGGTGTTTGAGCTACAAAAACACTGGTTGTATGAGTTCCGCTTGACTCGGTTGAACAAGCTATAGTGGAGTGTTTGAAATTCCCAAGTGGGACTTGGGGAGTGGAGTAGGCTTGGGTTAAGCCGAACCACTATAAATCTCTTTGCCCTTTTTACTTTACAGCAATTTCATTTTAGCATATCATACTTGCATTGCATACTTGAAATTGGACATCTAGGGTGATAGAATCAAGCTTGTGCATACATTTGTTGAATCTGAATTTGTGCTTCATTACAACTTGTTTTTGTGTGTGATATTCATTTTGATCATTTGACTTGATTCTTGTTATTAAGTTTGATGTATGTGATTATCTTTGCATACATTTATATTCAACTTATTTAAATTGCTTCCGCTTAGGGTGAAACTCAATTGAAACAAAAAAGAGGTGACTTAAGTCTAAATTTGACTAAGGACACAATTCACCCCCCCTCTTGTAGTGCCATCCGATCCAACAAGTGGTATCGGAGCTTGTGTTCCCTTGCATATAGAAGTAATTTTCTTGTGCATTATTAGTGATTTATATGATGGCATCTACTAGTGGTAGACATGATCATGTGTTAGAGGGTTAATCTAGTGGTAGACCTCCATTCTTTAATGGAGAAGACTATGACCATTGGAAGATGAGAATGAAACTTTATTTCATGTCTCTTGATATTGATTTGTGGTATGTCATAGAGGATGGACCTTATGAGCCTACCATCACCACCAAGATTGGTGATGTCGAAAAAGAGATTTCAAAACCTAGGGATAAATGGGATGAACATGATAAGAAGAAGATGTCTTTAAATGCTAAAGCTATGTCTATCTTGTTTAATGCATTGAATTCAATTGAAGCTAAACATATTTCTACATGTATTTTGGCTAAAGATATGTGGACTAGGTTAGAGATGAAGCATGAGGGAACTAATCAAGTAAAGGAGTCTAAGATTAACATGCTCATGCATTCATATGAATTGTTCACTATGCTTCCACATGAGTCTATTACCGATATGGATATTAGACTAACCAAAATTCTGAATTCTCTTGAATCTTTAGGGAAGACATTCTCCAATCAAGAAAAGGTACAAAAATACTTGAGAAGTCTTCCGGAAGCATGGGATGCCAAAGTGACAGCCATCCAAGAAGCTAAAGATCTCAAAGTTTTGAAGTTGGATGAGCTTGTAGGATCACTTCTGGTATATGAGACAAATTTGAAGGCAAGAGAAGCTCAAAAAGAGGACACCAAAAAGAAGAGCATTGCTTTTGCCTCCAAGGGTGATAGTGGAGATGATTTGAGTGATGAGGAAGTAGCCCTAATGACAAGAAGATTCAAGAGATACTTGATAAACAAGAAGAAGCAAGGTGGTAGACTTTTTGGCCACTCAAGGAGGGACAACTACAAATCTGGCCATGGGGATCAAAACGACTCAAAAGGGAACCATGAGGAGCAAGAGAAAGATTTGAGGTGCTTTGAGTGTGGTAAGAAGGGACACATGAAGTATGAGTGTCCAAAGAAGAAAGAAAAGAGCAAGGAGCAAACCAAGAGAGCCTTCAAAGCTACTTGGAGTGATTCGGACTCCGAAAGCTCTTCAAGTGAGGATGAGTTTGCTAGATTTTGCTTGATGGCCAAAGGAAACTCATCCAATCCGGATGAGGAGGTAAATTCTTTTGATCATGATGATGATGATGTGTCTATTGATGATTTGCTTTCCTTACTCAATGACATGAATGCTAAGAATAGGAAAATGCATAAGGAAAAGAAACAATTAAAAAATGAGATTGATTGTTTAAATGCTAAGGTAGAAGAGCATGAAAAGACCATTGATGATCTAAATGCTAAATGTGATGAAAAGTGCGATATGCTTGCTGCCATGTGTGCTAATAACATATCTAAGTGTGATCATGAACCCTTGATTGAAGATTTACAATTTAAACTTAGTACCTTGCAAGAAGAGTATGATGATTTGAAATTGATTGCTATTGTGCCTAATGAGAACCAAGAGTCACATGATGACTCTATTGTTCAAAATGAATTAGATGCTTTGAAATTAAGATATGAGGATCTAGAGAAATCTTTCTCAAAGTTTAGTGTGGGATCTTCTAGACTTGATTCACTCTTATCATGCCTTAGACAATCTTTGGACAAATCGGGTTTAGGTTATGTTGGTGATGATGTAAAATTGAAGAAATGTGATATGCATGATATTTCTACATCTTTCGTATCACATGGATATTTGCATTCCTTGAATGACATGAAGGAGGATTGTTTTCCTAAGAAAATGATTTTTTCACCTCCTAACTACAATGCTTTGAATGATATGCATGCTAGTACTTCGAAATCACATCATGAACATGTATCATTTGTCCAACCCGTGGGACATAGGCCTATTCCCATTAGGGGTGTGCCAAATCCGCCTTGGAAGAAGGATATCAAATCTGGTCCCAAGAGACCCGTAGGGTTTCCTAAGAAATTAGGGCAACCCATAAGGTATTCTAGGGTTCCTAGAGCTCCACAAGGCTCTATGTATGCTAGCACTTCATTTCATTCTTCAAATGATACATATATGCATAACTTGAATGCCAAAGTTTTTCCAAAGTTTCAATATGTGTTTGGCAAGAAAGTTAAGCAAATGTGGGTTCCAAAGGGAACCAAGATTCTTGATGCTAACCTCGTAGGACCCAAAAGAAATTGGGTACCTAAAGCGAATTGAATTAATGTAGGTGTTCTTGAAAATCAAAAGTTCTAAGGCTTCCAAGTGGTACTTGGATAGTGGTTGCTCAAGACACATGACCGGGAACTCAAGTTCTTTTTCTTCTCTCAAGAAGTTCTCTAATGGTGGTCATGTGACTTTTGGTGACAACAAGAAGGGTAGGATCCTTGGTCAAGGATCCATAGGTGATGTATCCTCTTTCTCTATCTCTAATGTGCAATTAGTTGATGGATTATCTTTTAACCTTCTTAGTATTTCTCAATTGTGTGATGGTGGCTTGCGCATATGTTTTGATGATTCAAAGTGTGAGTTTTTAAATGCCATGAATGAATGTGTGCTTGTAGGAAAAAGAGATGGTAATGTGTATTCTATTAATTTGAAAGACTTGAATGATTGCAAGCTTAAATGCTTGATTTCCAATGTTAGTGATGTGAATATATGGCATAGAAGATTAGGACATATAGGAATTTCTACAATTGAAAAATTGGTTAGAAATAATCTAGTTAGAGGCATACCTTCTTTGAACTTTGACATGTATGATGTTTGTGAGCCTTGCATTAAAGGAAAGCACACTAGAGAGTCTTTCAAGTCTAAAAACCAGATTTCAACTACTAGGGTTTTAGAACTTTTGCATCTTGATTTATTTGGTCCAAGTAGAGTAAAAAGTCTAGGTGGTAGATCCTATGCCTTCGTGATTGTTGATGACTATTCTAGATATACTTGGGTGATTTTCCTTGCACATAAACATGAGACCATTCATGAGTTTTCAAAACTAATCAAGAGGCTTCAAAATGAAAAGAACATAAGCATTAGCAAGATTAGGAGTGATCATGGAGGAGAATTTGATAATCATGCATTTATTGATCTATGTAATGAATATGGCATTAGACATGATTTCTCTTCACCTAGAACACCCCAACAAAATGGGGTAGTAGAAAGGAAAAATAGAACTTTGCAAGAAATTGCTAGGACTATGCTTTGTGAACATGATTTGCCTAAGTTCTTGTGGGCCGAGGCCATTAATTGTGCATGCTATGTTACAAATAGGTTGTCTATTAGAAAGAAGATAAATAAGACACCTTATGAGATTTGGAATGATAGAAAACCTAAGGTTGACTACTTTAGAGTTTTTGGTTGCAAATGTTATGTATTAAACACTAAGGATGACTTAGATAAATTTGATGCAAAATCTATCCCTTGTGTATTTGTTGGCTATGCTTTAACTTCTAGAGCTTATAGAGTTTACAATCCAAAATCTAGGAGAATAGAAGAGTCCATTCATGTTAAATTTATTGAAACTCTTGCACTTGACCCTTTGCTTGAGAATGATGATATTGAGTTAGGTTTGGAGAAGTTGAGCTTAAAAGATGATAAAGATGACTCTCCTACACCTAAAGATGATGGACCAAGCAAAGAGGGAGGAAATGAACACGAGGAGACACAAAATAGTGATGCACCAGTGGACTTGGAAGAAAGTGAGGTTGCACCTGTGGCCTCCAATAATGAAACTACAGCTCCTACATCATGGCTGCAAGTGAAGGACAAACACAAGCATCCCAAACAACTCATAATTGGCGATTTGCATCAAGGGGTAAGGACTCGTAGATCTCACTTAACTCCTAATGATAATGATATGCATGCTAATGTGGTAGATAATGTGACTGCAAATTTAATGAATACTGCTTTAATTGTTGATGTGCATGGTTCGTATGCCTTAATTTCTCAAATAGAACCTAGAAACATTGATGATGCTTTGCTTGATGATAAATGGATTATTGCTATGCAAGATGAGTTGAATCAATTCACTAGGAATGAAGTTTGGCATTTAGTTCCAAGACCTAAAGACCAAACCATAATTGGAACTAAATGGGTGTTTAAGAACAAAATGAATGAAGATGGTGAAGTTATTAGAAACAAGGCTAGGTTGGTTGCACAAGGGTACAACCAAGAAGAAGGGATTGACTATGAAGAAACATTTGCACCCGTAGCTAGGTTAGAAGCTATTAGGTTGCTTATGGCATTTGCATGTTTCAAAGGTTTTAAACTTTATCAAATGGATGTCAAACGTGCATTTTTGAATGGTTTTATCAATGAGAATGTATATGTAAAGCAACCACCCGGATTTGAAGATCCTAACTTTCCAAACCATGTTTATAAATTGACAAAAGCCTTGTATGGTTTGATACAAGCACCTAGGGCATGGTATGATAGACTTTCTTCATTCTTAATTCAAAATGGTTTTAAAAGAGGAAGAATTGATAGCACTTTATTCTTAAAAGAAAAAGGTCATGACATGCTTATTGTTCAAATATATGTAGATGACATTATATTTGGTGCTACTAATGAGGCTATGTGCAAAGAGTTTGAGTCTTGCATGAAAAATGAATTTGAGATGTCTATGATGGGTGAACTTACATTCTTTTTAGGGCTGCAAGTTAAACAAACTAAGAAAGGTATACATATTAGTCAAACTAAATATATTCATGATATGCTTAAAAAGTTTGGTTTTGATTCCTTGAATCCTTCTCCTACTCCTATGAGTGTGTCAACTAAACTTGAAAAAGATGAAGATGGACAACCTTATGATTCTAAAATGTATAGGTCCATGATTGGTTCACTTTTATATTTGACATCTAGTAGACCCGACATTATGTTTAGTGTATGCATGTGTGCTAGATTTCAAAGTCAACCTATGCATTCTCATTTCCTAGCGGTTAAGAGAATATTTAGGTACCTTAGGCATACATCAACTCTTGGCATATGGTATGATAAAAATTCTTTGTTTGATTTATATGCATATAGTGATGCTGATTTTGCTGGGTGTAAAATAAATAGAAAGAGTACTTCGGGTACATGTCAATTCCTAGGAAGTATGCTTATTTCTTGGTTCTCCAAGAAACAACCTTGTGTAGCCCTATCTACCACCGAAGCTGAATATATGGTTATAGGAAGATTGTTGTGCTCAACTCTTATGGATTAGACAACAACTAAATGATTTTGGACTTAAATTAAAAGATATTCCTATATATTGTGATAATACTAGTGCCATTAGTCTTTCTAAAAATCCGGTGCATCATTCTAAGGCTAAACATATTGAAATTAGACATCATTTTATTAGAGACCATGTGACTCAAGGGACAATTAAATTAGATTATGTGGACACAATGAACCAACTTGCGGACATACTAACGAAACCTCTAAACCAAGAGAGATTTGAATTTTTAAGAGGTAATCTTGGCATGAGAATGAGTTTTTGATATGTGTATGAAATTTATACATTGTTTATATTGAACACCTTTTGGATGCATTTACAAAATAAAGGGGGAGAAATATAGAACTTTGAACTTTAAAGTTTGGTATGCATAGGCTAAGGGGGAGGAACTTGAATGTCATATTGTAAATACCTTGCCTGATACTTTACTTGTCTTGAATTGCAATTCCCTTGTGTTTATTGAAGCATATGCTTATAGGAAGTTTATTTGTGTGAAGCATAATGTGAGGGGGAGAGTTTCTCATGTGAATTAAAGAAAATAGCTCAAAGTTATATAAGTTATTTTGTAATCATCAAAAGGGGGAGAATGTTGAATATATGTTTGAGTGATTACAACGGCATGTTTTGATTGAACTTTGATCTATTGATTGTATTAAGAAACCTAGGTGCATATGTCTACTTGATTAGTTTAACAATTCAAGACTTATATTAAACTAGTTCAATTGTGCTTATTTGATGATTTGATTATTGAACTAACGTGGACTAATTGCAAGAAACCCTAAAAGGGTTTACAATGGCATGTCTTGAGTATGATTTGTGTGTAGGGTGACCAAAACGTAAATTAGTCCTAATGTCATCCTCGACCAACATTAGTGAAGGCTTAATCAGTGTCAAACATGATTAAGAAAGTCAATTTCGTGGTCAACATAAGTCAAGTTTTGCCAAAGATGTCTTGGAGCTTAATTGGGATCATTTGAAGTAAAATTAACTTTCTAGTCAAAGTCAGAATCGACGGACGTGACGTGGCAGCTGACATGGCATTGTTGACACGTCATTAATGACATGGCATTGTTGACATGGCATTGATGACATGGCAAAGAAGACAAGTTAACCATAGTTACATCTTAACTAGAAGACTTGGAGCCAAAAGAGAAGACAAGGAAAAGTTAATTTGAAAGGAGGAGACAAGAGGTACAACAAGTCTTATGACAAGTTTTTCTCTTCACATGTGTGGGAAGCTTTATTTCAAAAACCATTTCTCTTTCCCGCCAAGACACTCCACATCCAATGGATCATATTCTCTCTACATCAAAATCCCATTTTAATCCAATGGCCAAAGATTCAAGCTTTATTCTTATCTCTCCTACTTTACATCCTATGGTCAAAATTGAATCTTCATTTGATCCAAAGGCCATCATTTATTCCACCTAAGAGACAAACGTTTCTCAAGTCAATTGTTGTATCTTCCAAGATGCCTCCAAAGTCTATATCCATCCAAAAGCCATTATTTCTTCCTACCAAAAGAGACTTGTTGTAAACATTTTCACACTTCTCTAAGCCTTCTAACGTCTCTAATGATCCAAGGGTCCATATCTTTCATATCAATCCAATGGCCCTCATTTCATGAGCTTACACTCCACAATTTTCTATAAAAACTAACTCTTTGTCTATGGTGCAAATACTTGGCCGAAAATTACACTCTCTCTCTAGTGTTCTTCATCTTCTAAGCTTTCATTTTTTCACTCATTAATTTCTTGATTACATACTTGATTTTGAAGAGAGATCACACACACTAGCCAAGTAAAGCTTTATTGTTACTCTTGAGCCTTTCTTACCAGATTCTTATCATTTCCTCAAGAGCCATTTTCTTACTTGAACAATCTGATTTCCAGAACATAAATTGAGCCTAAACACTTCCATATCCAGCTACTAAAGAGCCAGCCTTTGAGCTTAAACTTATCTCATACCCGGCTATTCTTAGAGCCATTTTTGAGCTTGTATTTTGCTGATTGAGTTAGTGTGGTGAGCTACAAACCACATGGTGTGTAGAGTTTGGTGTGGTGAGCTATAAACCACACGGTGTGTAGAGTTTGGTGTGGTGAGCTATAAACCACACGGTGTGTAAAGTTTGGTGTTTGAGCTACAAAAACACTGGTTGTATGAGTTCCGCTTGACTCGGTTGAACAAGCTATAGTGGAGTGTTTGAAATTCCCAAGTGGGACTTGGGGAGTGGAGTAGGCTTGGGTTAAGCCGAACCACTATAAATCTCTTTGCCCTTTTTACTTTACAGCAATTTCATTTTAGCATATCATACTTGCATTGCATACTTGAAATTGGACATCTAGGGTGATAGAATCAAGCTTGTGCATACATTTGTTGAATCTGAATTTGTGCTTCATTACAACTTGTTTTTGTGTGTGATATTCATTTTGATCATTTGACTTGATTCTTGTTATTAAGTTTGATGTATGTGATTATCTTTGCATACATTTATATTCAACTTATTTAAATTGCTTCCGCTTAGGGTGAAACTCAATTGAAACAAAAAAGAGGTGACTTAAGTCTAAATTTGACTAAGGACACAATTCACCCCCCCTCTTGTAGTGCCATCCGATCCAACAAAAACCTCCTCAGTGGAGAGAGCTGAACAATTCCAAAGCATCAATGTGGACCGTTGTACTCTATTGAGTGCTCTTAGAAGTCTAACTTGCTAGTTGAGTCTTCGTGCCACGTTTCGTAAGGTAAAGGCCCGAATAGACCAAGTTATGTCTCAAATTGCACAAAAACGTGATAAGCTCCACTCTGGAGAGAGTTAAACAACTCCAAAGCATCAATGTGGACCGTTGTACTCTATTGAGTGCTCTTAAAAGTCTAACTTGCTAGTTGAGCCATCGTGCCACGTTTCGTAAGGTAAAGACGCGAATAGACCAAGTTATGTTTGAAATTGCACAAAAACGAGAGAAGCTCCTCTATGGAGAGAGTTGAGCAATTCCAAAGCATCAATGTGGACCGTTGTACTCTATTTAGTGCACTTAAAATTCTAACTTTCTAGTTGAGGCTTTGTGCCACGTTTCCTTAAGGTAAAGACGTGAATAGACCAAGTTATGCCTCAAATTGCACAAAAACGTGAAAAGCTCCTCTGTGGAGAGAGTTGAGCAATTCCAAAGCATCAATGTGGACCGTTGTACTCTATTGAGTGCTCTTAAAAGTCTAACTTGCTAGTTTTGCTTTCGTGCCACGTTTCGTAAGGTAAAGACGCGAATAGACCAAGTTATGTCTCAAATTGCACAAAAACGTGAAAAGCTCCTCTCTGGAGAGAGTTGAACAATTCCAAAGCATCAATGTGGACCGTTGTACTCTATTGAGTGCTCTTAAAAGTCTAACTTGCTAGTTGAGCCTTCGTGCCACGTTTCGTAAGGTAAAGATGCGAATAGACCAAGTTATGTCTCAAATTGCACAAAAACGTGAAAAGCACCTCTGTGGAGAGAGTTGAACAACTCCAAAGCCTCAGTGTGGACCGTTGTACTCTATTTAGTGCTCTTAAAAGTCTAACTTGCTAGTTGAGCCTTCGTGCCACGTTTCGTAAGGTAAAGACGCGAATAGACCAAGTTATGTTTGAAATTGCACAAAAACGAGAAAAGCTCCTCTATGGAGAGAGTTGAGCAATTCCAAACCATCAATGTGGGCCGTTGTACTCAATTTAGTGCTCTTAAAACTCTAACTAGCTAGTTTCACCTTCGTGCCACGTTTGGTAAGATAAAGACGTGAATTGACCAAGTTATGTCTCAAATTGCACAAAAACGTGAAAAGCTACTCTGTGGAGAGAGTTGAACAACTCCAAAGCATCAATGTGGATCGTTGTACTCTATTGAGCGCTCTTAAAAGTCTAACTTGCTAGTTGAGCCTTCGTGCCACGTTTCGTAAGGTAAAGATGCGAATAGACCATGTTATGTTTGAAATTGCACAAAAACGAGAAAAGCTCTTCTATGGAGAGAGTTGAGGAATTCCAAAGCCTCAATGTGGAACGTTGTACTCTATTTAGTGCTCTTAAAAGTCTAATTTGCTAGTTGAGCCTTCGTGCCACGTTTCGTAAGGTAAAGACGCGAATAGACCAAGTTATGTTTGAAATTGCACAAAAACGAGAGAAGCTCCTCTATGGAGAGAGTTGAGCAATTCCAAAGCATCAATGTGGACCGTTGTACTCTATTTAGTGCTCTTAAAAGTCTAACTTGCTAGTTGAGGCTTCGTGCCACGTTTCCTAAGGTAAAGACGTGAATAGACCAAGTTATGTCTCAAATTGCACAAAAACGTGAAAAGCTCCTCTGTGGAGAGAGTTGAGCAATTCCAAAGCATCAATGTGGACCGTTGTACTCTATTTAGTGCTCTTAAAAGTCTAACTTGCTAGTTGAGGCTTCGTGCCACGTTTCGTAAGGTAAAGATGCGAATAGACCAAGTTATGTCTCAAATTGCACAAAAATTTGAAAAGCACCTCTGTGGAGAGAGTTGAACAATTACAAAGCATCAATCTCGACCGTTGTACTCTATTGAGTGCTATTAAAAGCCTAACTTACTAATTTCGCCTTCGTGCCACGTTTCATAAGGTAAAGTTCCGAATATACCAAGTTATGTCTCAAATTGCACAAAAAAGTGAAAACCTCCTCAGTAGAGAGAGCTGAACAATTCCAAAGCATCAATGTGGACTGTTGTACTCTATTGAGTGCTCTTAGAAGTCTAACTTGCTAGTTGAGCCTTCGTGCCACGTTTCGTAAGGTAAAGATGCGAATAGACCAAGTTCTGTCTCAAATTGCACAAAAACGTGATAAGCTCCTCTGTGGAGAGAGTTGAACAACTCCAAAGCATCAATGTGGACCGTTGTACTCTATTGAGTGCTCTTAAATGTCTAACTTGCTAGTTGAGCCTTCGTGCCACGTTTCGTAAGGTAAAGACGCGAATAGACCAAGTTATGTCTCAAATTGCATAAAAACGTGAAAAGCTCCTCTGTGGAGAGAGTTGAGCAATTCCAAAGCATCAATGTGGACCGTTGTACTCTATTGAGTGCTCTTAAAAGTCTAACTTGCTAGTTTCGCCTTCGTGCCACGTTTCGTAAGGTAAAGACGCGAATAGACCAAGTTATGTCTCAAATTGCACAAAAACGTGAAAAGCTCCTCTGTGGAGAGAGTTGAACAATTCCAAAGCATCAATGTGGACCGTTGTACTCTATTGAATGCTCTTAAAAGTCTAACTTGCTAGTTGAGCCTTCGTGCCACGTTTCGTAAGGTAAAGATGCGAATAGATCAAGTTATGTCTCAAATTGCATAAAAACGTGAAAATCACCTCTGTGGAGAGAGTTGAACAACTCCAAAGCCTCAGTGTGGACCGTTGTACTCTATTTAGTGCTCTTAAAAGTCTAACTTGCTAGTTGAGCCTTCGTGCCACGTTTCGTAAGGTAAAGACGCGAATAGACCAAGTTATTTCTGAAATTGCACAAAAACGAGAAAAGCTCCTCTATGGAAAGAGTTGAGCAATTCCAAACCATCAATGTGGACCATTGTACTCTATTTAGTGCTCTTAAAACTCTAACTTGCTAGTTTCACCTTAGTGCCACGTTTGGTAAGGTAAAGACGCGAATTGACCAAGTTATGTCTCAAATTGCACAAAAACGTGAAAAGCTCCTCTGTGCAGAGAGTTGAACAACTCCAAAGCATCAATGTGGATCGTTGTACTCAATTGAGCGCTCTTAAAATTCTAACTTGCTAGTTGAGGCTTCGTGCCACGTTTCCTAAGGTAAAGATGCGAATAGACCATGTTATGTTTGAAATTGCACAAAAACGAGAAAAGCTCTTCTATGGAGAGAGTTGAGGAATTCCAAAGCCTCAATGTGGAACGTTGTTGTACTCTATTTAGTGCTCTTAAAAGTCTAACTTGCTAGTTGAGACTTCGTGCCACGTTTCGTAAGGTAAAGACGTGAATAGACCAAGTTATGTTTGAAATTGCACAAAAACGAGAGAATCTCCTCTATGGAGAGAGTTGAGCAATTCCAAAGCATCAATGTGGACCGTTGTACTCTATTTAGTGCTCTTCAAAGTCTAACTTGCTAGTTGAGGCTTCGTGCCACGTTTCGTAAGGTAAAGACGTGAATAGACCAAGTTATGTCTCAAATTGCACAAAAACGTGAAAAGTTCCTCTGTGGAGAGAGTTGCACAATTCCAAAGAATTAATGTGGACCGTTGCACTCTATTTAGTGCTCTTAGAAGTCTAACTTGCTAGTTAAGCCTTCGTGCCACGTTTCGTAAGGTTAAGATGCGAATAGACCAAGTTATGTCTCAAATTACACAAAAACGTGAAAAGCTCCTCTGTGGAGAGAGTTGAACAACTCCAAAGCATCAATGTGGACCGTTGTACTCTATTGAGTGCTCTTAAATGTCTAACTTGCTAGTTTCGCCTTCGTGCCACGTTTCGTAAGGTAAAGACGCGAATAGACCAAGTTATGTCTCAAATTGCATAAAAACGTGAAAAGCTCCTCTGTGGAGAGAGTTGAGCGATTCCAAAGCATCAATGTGGACCGTTGTACTCTATTGAGTGCTCTTAAAAGTCTAACTTGCTAGTTTCGCCTTCGTGCCATGTTTCGTAAGGTAAAGACGCGAATAGACCAAGTTATGTCTCAAATTGCACAAAAACATGAAGAGCTCCTCTGTGGAGAGAGTTGAACAATTCCAAAGCATCAATGTGGACCGTTGTACTCTATTGAATGCTCTTAAAAGTCTAACTTGCTAGTTGAGCCTTCGTGCCACGTTTCGTAAGGTAAAGATGCGAATAGACCAAGTTATGTCTCAAATTGAATAAAAACGTGAAAACCACCTCTGTGGAGAGAGTTGAACAACTCCAAAGCCTCAGTGTGGACCGTTGTACTCTATTTAGTGCTCTTAAAAGTCTAACTTGCTAGTTGAGCCTTCGTGCCACGTTTCGTAAGGTAAAGACGCGAATAGACCAAGTTATTTCTAAAATTGCACAAAAACGAGAAAAGCTCCTCTATGGAAAGAGTTGAGCAATTCCAAACCATCAATGTGGACCGTTGTACTCTATTTAGTGCTCTTAAAACTCTAACTTGCTAGTTTCACCTTCGTGCCACGTTTGGTAAGGTAAAGACGCGAATTGACCAAGTTATGTCTCAAATTGCACAAAAACGTGAAAAGCTCCTCTGTGCAGAGAGTTGAACAACTCCAAAGCATCAATGTGGATCGTTGTACTCAATTGAGCGCTCTTAAAATTCTAACTTGCTAGTTGAGCCTTCGTGCCACGTTTCGTAAGGTAAAGATGCGAATAGACCATGTTATGTTTGAAATTGCACAAAAACGAGAAAAGCTCTTCTATGGAGAGAGTTGAGGAATTCCAAAGCCTCAATGTGGAACGTTGTTGTACTCTATTTAGTGCTCTTAAAAGTCTAACTTGCTAGTTGAGACTTCGTGCCACGTTTCGTAAGGTAAAGACGTGAATAGACCAAGTTATGTTTGAAATTGCACAAAAACGAGAGAATCTCCTCTATGGAGAGAGTTGAGCAATTCCAAAGCATCAATGTGGACCGTTGTACTCTATTTAGTGCTCTTAAAAGTCTAACTTGCTAGTTGAGGCTTCGTGCCACGTTTCGTAAGGTAAAGACGTGAATAGACCAAGTTATGTCTCAAATTGCACAAAAACGTGAAAAGCTCCTCTGTGGAGAGAGTTGCACAATTCCAAAGAATTAATGTGGACCGTTGCTCTCTATTTAGTGCTCTTAGAAGTCTAACTTGCTAGTTGAGCCTTCGTGCCACGTTTCGTAAGGTTAAGATGCGAATAGACCAAGTTATGTCTCAAATTGCACAAAAACGTGATAAGCTCCTCTGTGGAGAGAGTTGAACAACTCCAAAGCATCAATGTGGACCGTTGTACTCTATTGAGTGCTCTTAAAAGTATAACGTGCTTGTTTCGCCTTCGTGCCACGTTTCGTAAGGTAAAGACGCGAATAGACCAAGTTATGTCTCAAATTACACAAAAACGTGAAAAGCTCCTCTGCGGAGAGAGTTGAACAACTCCAAAGCATCAATGTGGACCGTTGTACTCTATTGAGTGCTCTTAAAAGTCTAACTTGCTAGTTTCGCCTTCGTGCCACGTTTCGTAAGGTAAAGACGCGAATAGGCCAAGTTATGTCTCAAATTGCACAAAAACGTGAAACCTCTTCTGTGGAGAGAGTTGAACAATTCCAAAGCATCAATGTGGACCGTTGTACTCTATTGAATGCTCTTAAAAGTATAACTTGCTAGTTGAGCCTTCGTGCCACGTTTCGTAAGGTAAAGATGCGAATAGACCAAGTTATGTCTCAAATTGCATAAAAACGTGAAAACCACCTCTGTGGAGAGAGTTGAACAACTCCAAAGCCTCAGTGTGGACCGTTGTACTCTATTTAGTGCTCTTAAAAGTCTAACTTGCTAGTTGAGCCTTCGTGCCACGTTTCGTAAGGTAAAGACGCGAATAGACCAAGTTATTTCTGAAATTGCACAAAAACGAGAAAAGCTCCTCTATGGAGAGAGTTGAGCAATTCCAAACCATCAATGTGGCCGTTGTACTCTATTTAGTGCTCTTAAAACTCTAACTTGCTAGTTTCACCTTCGTGCCACGTTTGGTAAGGTAAAGACGCGAATTGACCAAGTTTTGTCTCAAATTGCACAAAAACGTGAAAAGCTCCTCTGTGCAGAGAGTTGAACAACTCCAAAGCATCAATGTGGATCGTTGTACTCAATTGAGCGCTCTTAAAATTCTAACTTGCTAGTTGAGCCTTCGTGCCACATTTCGTAAGGTAAAGATGCGAATAGACCATGTTATGTTTGAAATTGCACAAAAACGAGAAAAGCTCTTCCATGGAGAGAGTTGAGGAATTCCAAAGCCTCAATGTGGAACGTTGTACTCTATTTAGTGCTCTTAAAAGTCTAACTTGCTAGTTGAGCCTTCGTGCCACGTTTCGTAAGGTAAAGACGTGAATAGACCAAGTTTTGTTTGAAATTGCACAAAAACGAGAGAAGCTCCTCTATGGAGAGAGTTGAGCAATTCCGAAGCATCAATGTGGACCGTTGTACTCTATTTAGTGCTCTTAAAAGTCTAACTTGCTAGTTGAGGCTTCGTGCCACGTTTCGTAAGGTAAAGACGTGAATAGACCAAGTTATGTCTCAAATTGCACAAAAACGTGAAAAGCTCCTCTGTGGAGAGATTTGAACAATTCCAAAGAATTAATGTGGACCGTTGCACTCTATTTAGTGCTCTTAGAAGTCTAACTTGCTAGTTGAGCCTTCGTGCCACGTTTCGTAAGGTTAAGATGCGAATAGACCAAGTTATGTCTCAAATTGCACAAAAACGTGAAAAGCTCCTCTGTGGAGAGAGTTGAACAACTCCAAAGCATCAATGTGGACCGTTGTGCTCTATTGAGTGCTCTTAAAAGTCTAACTTGCTAGTTTCGCCTTCGTGCGACGTTTCGTAAGATAAAGACGCGAATAGACCAAGTTATGTC
The DNA here is from genome assembly GCF_013401445.1 of Tripterygium wilfordii. Taxonomy (NCBI): domain Eukaryota; kingdom Viridiplantae; phylum Streptophyta; class Magnoliopsida; order Celastrales; family Celastraceae; genus Tripterygium; species Tripterygium wilfordii. The sequence continues at coordinate 6,845,235 of NC_052250.1, forward strand.
TCAAATTGCACAAAAATGTGAAAAGCACCTCTGTGGAGAGAGTTGAACAACTTCAAAGTAACAATGTGGACCATTGTACTCTATTGAGTGCTCTTAAAAGTCTAACGTGCTTGTTTCGCCTTTGTGCCACGTTTCGTAAGGTAAAGACGCGAATAGACCAAGTTATGTCTCAAATTGCACAAAAACGTGAAAAGCTCCTCTGTGGAGAGAGTTGAACAACTCCAAAGCATCAATGTGGACCGTTGTACTCTATTGAGTGATCTTAAAAGTCTAACTTGCTAGTTGAGCCTTCGTGCCACCTTTGGTAAGGTAAAGATGCGAATGGACCAAGTTATGTCTCAAATTGCACAAAAACGTGAAAAGCTCCTCTATGGAGAGAGTTGAGCAATTCCAAACCATCAACGTGGACCGTTGTCCTCTATTTAGTGCTCTTAAAACTCTAACTTTTTAGTTTCACCTTTGTGCCACGTTTTGTAAGGGAAAGACGCGAATTGACCAAGTTATGTCTCAAATTGCACAAAAACGTGAAGAGCACCTCTGTGGGGAAAGTTGAACAGCTCCAAAGCCTCAATGTGGACCGTTGTACTCTATTGAGTGCTCTTAAAAGTCTAACTTGCTAGTTGAGCCTTCGTGCCACGTTTCGTAAGGTAAAGATGCGAATGGACCAAGTTATGTCTCAAATTGCACAAAAACGTGAAAAGCACCTCTGTGGAGAGAGTTGAACAACTCCAAAGCCTCAATGTGGACCGTTGTACTCTATTTAGTGCTCTTAAAAGTCTAACTTGCTAGTTGAGCCTTCGTGCCACGTTTCGTAAGGTAAAGACGTGAATAGACCAAGTTATGTTTGAAATTGCACAAAAACGAGAGAAGCTCCTCTATGGAGAGAGTTGAGCAATTCCGAAGCATCAATGTGGACCGTTGTACTCTATTTAGTGCTCTTAAAAGTCTAACTTGCTAGTTGAGGCTTCGTGCCACGTTTCGTAAGGTAAAGACGTGAATAGACCAAGTTATGTCTCAAATTGCACAAAAACGTGAAAAGCTCCTCTGTGGAGAGATTTGAACAATTCCAAAGAATTAATGTGGACCGTTGCACTCTATTTAGTGCTCTTAGAAGTCTAACTTGCTAGTTGAGCCTTCGTGCCACGTTTCGTAAGGTTAAGATGCGAATAGACCAAGTTATGTCTCAAATTGCACAAAAACGTGAAAAGCTCCTCTGTGGAGAGAGTTGAACAACTCCAAAGCATCAATGTGGACCGTTGTGCTCTATTGAGTGCTCTTAAAAGTCTAACTTGCTAGTTTCGCCTTCGTGCGACGTTTCGTAAGATAAAGACGCGAATAGACCAAGTTATGTCTCAAATTGCACAAAAATGTGAAAAGCACCTCTGTGGAGAGAGTTGAACAACTTCAAAGTAACAATGTGGACCATTGTACTCTATTGAGTGCTCTTAAAAGTCTAACGTGCTTGTTTCGCCTTTGTGCCACGTTTCGTAAGGTAAAGACGCGAATAGACCAAGTTATGTCTCAAATTGCACAAAAACGTGAAAAGCTCCTCTGTGGAGAGAGTTGAACAACTCCAAAGCATCAATGTGGACCGTTGTACTCTATTGAGTGATCTTAAAAGTCTAACTTGCTAGTTGAGCCTTCGTGCCACCTTTGGTAAGGTAAAGATGCGAATGGACCAAGTTATGTCTCAAATTGCACAAAAACGTGAAAAGCTCCTCTATGGAGAGAGTTGAGCAATTCCAAACCATCAACGTGGACCGTTGTCCTCTATTTAGTGCTCTTAAAACTCTAACTTTTTAGTTTCACCTTTGTGCCACGTTTTGTAAGGGAAAGACGCGAATTGACCAAGTTATGTCTCAAATTGCACAAAAACGTGAAGAGCACCTCTGTGGGGAAAGTTGAACAGCTCCAAAGCCTCAATGTGGACCGTTGTACTCTATTGAGTGCTCTTAAAAGTCTAACTTGCTAGTTGAGCCTTCGTGCCACGTTTCGTAAGGTAAAGATGCGAATGGACCAAGTTATGTCTCAAATTGCACAAAAACGTGAAAAGCACCTCTGTGGAGAGAGTTGAACAACTCCAAAGCCTCAATGTGGACCGTTGTACTCTATTTAGTGCTCTTAAAAGTCTAACTTGCTAGTTGAGCCTTTGTGCCACGTTTCATAAGGTAAAGACGCGAATAGACCAAGTTATGTTTGAAATTGCACAAAAACGAGAAAAACTCCTCTATGGAGAGAGTTGAGCAATTCCAAACCATCAATGTGGACCGTTGTACTCTATTTAGTGCTCTTAAATCTCTAACTTGCTAGCTTCACCTTCGTGCCACGTTTGGTAAGGTAAAGACGCGAATTGACCAAGTTATGTCTCAAATTGCACAAAAACGTGAAAAGCTCCTCTGTGGAGAGAGTTGAACAACTACAAAGCATCAATGTGGATCGTTGTACTCTATTGAGTGCTCTTAAAAGTCTAACTTGCTAGTTGAGCCTTCGTGCCACGTTTCGTAAGGTAAAGATGCGAATAGACCACGTTATGTTTGAAACTGCACAAAAACGAGAAAAGCTCTTCTATGGAGAGAGTTGAGCAATTCCAAAGCCTCAATGTGGAACGTTGTACTCTATTTAGTGCTCTTAAAAGTCTAACTTGCTAGTTGAGCCTTCGTGCCACGTTTCGTAAGGTAAAGACGTGAATAGACCAAGTTATGTTTGAAATTGCACAAAAACGAGAGAAGCTCCTCTATGGAGAGAGTTGAGCAATTCCGAAGCATCAATGTGGACCGTTGTACTCTATTTAGTGCTCTTAAAAGTCTAACTTGCTAGTTGAGGCTTCGTGCCACGTTTCGTAAGGTAAAGACGTGAATAGACCAAGTTATGTCTCAAATTGCACAAAAACGTGAAAAGCTCCTCTGTGGAGAGAGTTGAACAATTCCAAAGAATTAATGTGGACCGTTGCACTCTATTTAGTGCTCTTAGAAGTCTAACTTGCTAGTTGAGCCTTCGTGCCACGTTTCGTAAGGTTAAGATGCGAATAGACCAAGTTATGTCTCAAATTGCACAAAAACGTGAAAAGCTCCTCTGTGGAGAGAGTTGAACAACTCCAAAGCATCAATGTGGACCGTTGTGCTCTATTGAGTGCTCTTAAAAGTCTAACTTGCTAGTTTCGCCTTCGTGCGACGTTTCGTAAGATAAAGACGCGAATAGACCAAGTTATGTCTCAAATTGCACAAAAATGTGAAAAGCACCTCTGTGGAGAGAGTTGAACAACTTCAAAGTAACAATGTGGACCATTGTACTCTATTGAGTGCTCTTAAAAGTCTAACGTGCTTGTTTCGCCTTTGTGCCACGTTTCGTAAGGTAAAGACGCGAATAGACCAAGTTATGTCTCAAATTGCACAAAAACGTGAAAAGCTCCTCTGTGGAGAGAGTTGAACAACTCCAAAGCATCAATGTGGACCGTTGTACTCTATTGAGTGATCTTAAAAGTCTAACTTGCTAGTTGAGCCTTCGTGCCACCTTTGGTAAGGTAAAGATGCGAATGGACCAAGTTATGTCTCAAATTGCACAAAAACGTGAAAAGCTCCTCTATGGAGAGAGTTGAGCAATTCCAAACCATCAATGTGGACCGTTGTCCTCTATTTAGTGCTCTTAAAACTCTAACTTTTTAGTTTCACCTTTGTGCCACGTTTTGTAAGGGAAAGACGCGAATTGACCAAGTTATGTCTCAAATTGCACAAAAACGTGAAGAGCACCTCTGTGGGGAAAGTTGAACAGCTCCAAAGCCTCAATGTGGACCGTTGTACTCTATTGAGTGCTCTTAAAAGTCTAACTTGCTAGTTGAGCCTTCGTGCCACGTTTCGTAAGGTAAAGATGCGAATGGACCAAGTTATGTCTCAAATTGCACAAAAACGTGAAAAGCACCTCTGTGGAGGGAGTTGAACAACTCCAAAGCCTCAATGTGGACCGTTGTACTCTATTTAGTGCTCTTAAAAGTCTAACTTGCTAGTTGAGCCTTTGTGCCACGTTTCATAAGGTAAAGACGCGAATAGACCAAGTTATGTTTGAAATTGCACAAAAACGAGAAAAACTCCTCTATGGAGAGAGTTGAGCAATTCCAAACCATCAATGTGGACCGTTGTACTCTATTTAGTGCTCTTAAATCTCTAACTTGCTAGCTTCACCTTCGTGCCACGTTTGGTAAGGTAAAGACGCGAATTGACCAAGTTATGTCTCAAATTGCACAAAAACGTGAAAAGCTCCTCTGTGGAGAGAGTTGAACAACTACAAAGCATCAATGTGGATCGTTGTACTCTATTGAGTGCTCTTAAAAGTCTAACTTGCTAGTTGAGCCTTCGTGCCACGTTTCGTAAGGTAAAGATGCGAATAGACCACGTTATGTTTGAAACTGCACAAAAACGAGAAAAGCTCTTCTATGGAGAGAGTTGAGCAATTCCAAAGCCTCAATGTGGAACGTTGTACTCTATTTAGTGCTCTTAAAAGTCTAACTTTCTAGTTGAGCCTTCGTGCCACGTTTCGTAAGGTAAAGACGTGAATAGACCAAGTTATGTTTGAAATTGCACAAAAACGAGAGAAGCACCTCTATGGAGAGAGTTGAGCAATTCCGAAGCATCAATGTGGACCGTTGTACTCTATTTAGTGCTCTTAAAAGTCTAACTTGCTAGTTGAGGCTTCGTGCCACGTTTCGTAAGGTAAAGACGTGAATAGACCAAGTTATGTCTCAAATTGCACAAAAACGTGAAAAGCTCCTCTGTGGAGAGAGTTGAACAATTCCAAAGAATTAATGTGGACCGTTGCACTCTATTTAGTGCTCTTAGAAGTCTAACTTGCTAGTTGAGCCTTCGTGCCACGTTTCGTAAGGTTAAGATGCGAATAGACCAAGTTATGTCTCAAATTGCACAAAAACGTGAAAAGCTCCTCTGTGGAGAGAGTTGAACAACTCCAAAGCATCAATGTGGACCGTTGTGCTCTATTGAGTGCTCTTAAAAGTCTAACTTGCTAGTTTCGCCTTCGTGCGACGTTTCGTAAGATAAAGACGCGAATAGACCAAGTTATGTCTCAAATTGCACAAAAACGTGAAAAGCTCCTCTGTGGAGAGAGTTGAACAACTCCAAAGCATCAATGTGGACCGTTGTGCTCTATTGAGTGCTCTTAAAAGTCTAACTTGCTAGTTTCGCCTTCGTGCGACGTTTCGTAAGATAAAGACGCGAATAGACCAAGTTATGTCTCAAATTGCACAAAAATGTGAAAAGCACCTCTGTGGAGAGAGTTGAACAACTTCAAAGTAACAATGTGGACCATTGTACTCTATTGAGTGCTCTTAAAAGTCTAACGTGCTTGTTTCGCCTTTGTGCCACGTTTCGTAAGGTAAAGACGCGAATAGACCAAGTTATGTCTCAAATTGCACAAAAACGTGAAAAGCTCCTCTGTGGAGAGAGTTGAACAACTCCAAAGCATCAATGTGGACCGTTGTACTCTATTGAGTGATCTTAAAAGTCTAACTTGCTAGTTGAGCCTTCGTGCCACCTTTGGTAAGGTAAAGATGCGAATGGACCAAGTTATGTCTCAAATTGCACAAAAACGTGAAAAGCTCCTCTATGGAGAGAGTTGAGCAATTCCAAACCATCAATGTGGACCGTTGTCCTCTATTTAGTGCTCTTAAAACTCTAACTTTTTAGTTTCACCTTTGTGCCACGTTTTGTAAGGGAAAGACGCGAATTGACCAAGTTATGTCTCAAATTGCACAAAAACGTGAAGAGCACCTCTGTGGGGAAAGTTGAACAGCTCCAAAGCCTCAATGTGGACCGTTGTACTCTATTGAGTGCTCTTAAAAGTCTAACTTGCTAGTTGAGCCTTCGTGCCACGTTTCGTAAGGTAAAGATGCGAATGGACCAAGTTATGTCTCAAATTGCACAAAAACGTGAAAAGCACCTCTGTGGAGAGAGTTGAACAACTCCAAAGCCTCAATGTGGACCGTTGTACTCTATTTAGTGCTCTTAAAAGTCTAACTTGCTAGTTGAGCCTTTGTGCCACGTTTCATAAGGTAAAGACGCGAATAGACCAAGTTATGTTTGAAATTGCACAAAAACGAGAAAAACTCCTCTATGGAGAGAGTTGAGCAATTCCAAACCATCAATGTGGACCGTTGTACTCTATTTAGTGCTCTTAAATCTCTAACTTGCTAGCTTCACCTTCGTGCCACGTTTGGTAAGGTAAAGACGCGAATTGACCAAGTTATGTCTCAAATTGCACAAAAACGTGAAAAGCTCCTCTGTGGAGAGAGTTGAACAACTACAAAGCATCAATGTGGATCGTTGTACTCTATTGAGTGCTCTTAAAAGTCTAACTTGCTAGTTGAGCCTTCGTGCCACGTTTCGTAAGGTAAAGATGCGAATAGACCACGTTATGTTTGAAACTGCACAAAAACGAGAAAAGCTCTTCTATGGAGAGAGTTGAGCAATTCCAAAGCCTCAATGTGGAACGTTGTACTCTATTTAGTGCTCTTAAAAGTCTAACTTGCTAGTTGAGTCTTCGTGCCACGTTTCGTAAGGTAAAGATGCGAATAGACCACGTTATGTTTGAAATTGCACAAAAACAAGAGAAGCTCCTCTATGGAGAGAGTTGAGCAATTCCAAAGCATCAATGTGGACCGTTGTACTCTACTTAGTGCTCTTAAAAGTCTAACATGCTAGTTGAGCCTTCGTGCCACGTTTTGTAAGGTAAAGACGTGAATAAACCAAGTTATGTCTCAAATTGCACCAAAACGTGAAAGCTCCTCTGTGGAGAGAGTTGAACAATTCCAAATCATCAATGTGGACCGTTGCACTCTATTTAGTGCTCTTAGAAGTCTAACATGCTAGTTGAGCGTTCGTGCCACGTTTCGTAAGGTAAAGATGCGAATAGACCAAGTTATGTCTCGAATTGCGCAAAAACGTGAAAAGCTCCTCTGTGGAGAGAGTTTAACAACTCCAAAGCATCAATGTGGACCGTTGTACTCTATTGAGTGCTCTTAAAAGTCTAACTTTCTAGTTGAGCCATCGTGCCACGTTTCGTAAGGTAAAGACGCGAATAGACCAAGTTATGTTTGAAATTGCACAAAAATGAGAAAAGCTTCTCTATGGAGAGAGTTGAGCAATTCCAAATCATCAATGTGGACCGTTGTACTCTATTTAGTGCTCTTAAAAGTCTAACTTGCTAGTTGAGCCTTTGTGCCACGTTTCGTAAGGTAAAGACGTGAATAGACCAAGTTATGTCTCCAATTGCACAAAAACGTGAAAAGCTCCTCTGTGGAGAAAGTTGAACAATTCCAAAGCATCAATGTGGACCGTTGTACTCTATTGAGTGCCCTTAAAAGTCTAACTTCCTACTTGAGCCTTCGGGTTACGTTTCTTAAGGTAAAGATGCGAATAGATCAAGTTATGTCTCAAATTGCACAAAAACGAGTAAAGCTCCTCTGTGGAGAGAGTTGAACAACTCCAAAGCATCAATGTGGACCGTTGTACTCTATTGAGTGCTTTTAAAAGTCTAACTTGCCAGTTTCACCTTCGTGCCACGTTTCGTAAGGTAAAGACGCGAATAGACCAAGTTATGTCTCGAATTGCACAAAAACGTGAAAAGCTCCTGTATGGAGAGAGTTGAACAACTCCAAAGCATCAATGTGGACCGTTGTACTCTATTGAGTGCTCTTAAAACTCTACCTTGCTAGTTGAGCCATCGTGCCACGTTTCGTAAGGTAAAGACGCGAATAAACCAAGTTATGTTTGAAATTGTACAAAAACGAGAAAAGCTTCTCTATGGAGAGTGTTGGCCAATTCCAAAGCATCAATGTGGACCGTTGTACTCCATTTAGTGCTCTTAAAAGTCTAACTTGCTAGTTGAGCCTTTGTGCCACGTTTCGTAAGGTAAAGACGTGAATAGACCAAGTTATGTCTCAAATTGCACAAAAACGTGAAAAGCTCTTCTGTGGAGAGAATTGAACAATTCCAAAGCATCAATGTGGACCGTTGTACTCTATTGAGTGCTCTTAAAAGTCTAACTTGCTACTTGAGCCTTCGGGCCACGTTTCGTAAGGTAAAGATGCGAATAGACCAAGTTATGTCTCGAATTGCACAAAAACGTGAAAAGCTCCTATGTGGAGAGAGTTGAACAACTCCAAAGCATCAATGTGGACCGTTGTACTCTATTGTGTGCTCTTAAAAGTCTAACTTGCCAGTTTCACCTTCGTGCCACGTTTCGTAAGGTAAAGACGTGAATATACCAAGTTATGTCTCGAATTGCACAAAAACGTGAAAAGCTCCTGTATGGGAGAGTTGAACAACTCCAAAGGATCAATGTGGACCGTTGTACTCTATTGAGTGCTCTTAAAAGTCTACCATGCTAGTTGAGCCTTCGTGCCACGTTTCGTAAGGTAAAGATGCGAATACACCAAGTTATGTTTGAAATTGCACAAAAACGTGAAAAGCTCCTTTATGGAGGGAGTTGAGCAATTCCAAAGCAGCAATGTGGACCGTTGTACTTTATTTAGTGCTCTTAAAAGTCTAACTAGCTAGTGAGCGTTCAAGCCACGTTTCGTAAGGTAAAGGCGTGAATAGACCAAGTTATGTCTCAAATTGCTCAAAGACATGAAAAGCTCCTCTCTGGAGAGAGTTGAGCAATTCCAAAGCCTCAATGTGGACCGTTCTACTCTATTTAGTGCTTTTAAAAATCTGAGTTGCTAGTTGAGCCTTCGTGCCACGTGTCGTTAGGTAAAGATGCGAATAGACCAAGTTATGTTTGAAATTGCATAAAAAATGAGAAAAGCTTCTCTATGGAGAGAGTTGAGCAATTCCAAAGCATCAATGTGGACCGTTGTACTCTATTTAGTGCTCTTAAAAGTCTAACTTGCTAGTTGAGCCTTCGTGCCACGTTTCGTAAGGTAAAGACGCTAATAGACCAAGTTATGTTTGAAATTGCACAAAAACGAGAAAAGCCCCTCTATGGAGAGAGTTGAGCAATTCCAAAGCATCAATGTAGACTGTTGTACTCTATTTAGTGCTCTTAAAAGTCTAACTTGCTAGTTTCACCTTCGTGCCACGTTTCGTAAGGTAAAGACGCGAATAGACCGAGTTATGTCTCAAATTGCACAAAAACGTGAAAACCTCCTCTGTGGAGAGAGTTGAACAATTCCTAAGCATCAATGTGGACCGTTGTCCTCTATTGAGTGCTCTTAAAAGTTTAACTTGCTGGTTGAGCCATCGTGCCACGTTTCGTAAGGTAAAGACGCGAATAGACCAAGTTATGTTTGAAATTGCACAAAAAAGAGAAAAGTTTCTCTATGGAGAGAGCTGAGCAATTCCAAAGCATCATTGTGGACCGTTGTACTCTATTTAGTGCTCTTAAAACCCTAACTTACTAGTTTCACCTTCGTGCCACGTTTGGTAAGGTAAAGACGCGAATAGACCAAGTTATGTTTGAAATTGCACAAAAACGAGAAAAGCTTCTCTATGGAGAGAGTTGAGCAATTCCAAAGCCTTAATGTGGACCGTTGTACTCTATTTAGTGCTCTTAAAACCCTAACTTACTAGTTTCACCTTCGTGCCACGTTTGGTAAGGTAAAGACGCGAATAGACCAAGTTATGTCTCAAATTGCACAAAAACGTGAAAACCTCCTCTGTGGAGAGAGTTGAGCAATTCCAAAGCATCAATGTAGACTGTTGTACTCTATTTAGTGCTCTTAAAAGTCTAACTTGCTAGTTTCACCTTCGTGCCACGTTTCGTAAGGTAAAGACGCGAATAGACCGAGTTATGTCTCAAATTGCACAAAAACGTGAAAACCTCCTCTGTGGAGAGAGTTGAACAATTCCTAAGCATCAATGTGGACCGTTGTCCTCTATTGAGTGCTCTTAAAAGTTTAACTTGCTGGTCGAGCCATCGTGCCACGTTTCGTAAGGTAAAGACGCGAATAGACCAAGTTATGTTTGAAATTGCACAAAAAAGAGAAAAGTTTCTCTATGGAGAGAGCTGAGCAATTCCAAAGCATCATTGTGGACCGTTGTACTCTATTTAGTGCTCTTAAAACCCTAACTTACTAGTTTCACCTTCGTGCCACGTTTGGTAAGGTAAAGACGCGAATAGACCAAGTTATGTTTGAAATTGCACAAAAACGAGAAAAGCTTCTCTATGGAGAGAGTTGAGCAATTCCAAAGCCTTAATGTGGACCGTTGTACTCTATTTAGTGCTCTTAAAACCCTAACTTACTAGTTTCACCTTCGTGCCACGTTTGGTAAGGTAAAGACGCGAATAGACCAAGTTATGTCTCAAATTGCACAAAAACGTGAAAACCTCCTCTGTGGAGAGAGTTGAGCAATTCCAAAGCATCAATGTAGACTGTTGTACTCTATTTAGTGCTCTTAAAAGTCTAACTTGCTAGTTTCACCTTCGTGCCACGTTTCGTAAGGTAAAGACGCGAATAGACCGAGTTATGTCTCAAATTGCACAAAAACGTGAAAACCTCCTCTGTGGAGAGAGTTGAACAATTCCTAAGCATCAATGTGGACCGTTGTCCTCTATTGAGTGCTCTTAAAAGTTTAACTTGCTGGTTGAGCCATCGTGCCACGTTTCGTAAGGTAAAGACGCGAATAGACCAAGTTATGTTTGAAATTGCAGAAAAAAGAGAAAAGTTTCTCTATGGAGAGAGCTGAGCAACTCCAAAGCATCATTGTAGACCGTTGTACTCTATTTAGTGCTCTTAAAGTCTAACTTGCTAGTTTCACCTTCGTGCCACGTTTCGTAAGGTAAAGACGCGAATAGACCAAGTTATGTTTGAAATTGCACAAAAACGAGAAAAGCTTCTCTATGGAGAGAGTTGAGCAATTCCAAAGCCTTAATGTGGACCGTTGTACTCTATTTAGTGCTCTTAAAACCCTAACTTACTAGTTTCACCTTCGTGCCACGTTTGGTAAGGTAAAGACGTGAATAGACCAAGTTATGTCTCAAATTGCACAAAAACGTGAAAACCTCCTCTGTGGAGAGAGTTGAGCAATTCCAAAGCATCAATGTAGACCGTTGTACTCTATTTAGTGCTCTTAAAAGTCTAACTTGCTAGTTGAGCCTTTGTGCCACGTTTCGTAAGGTAAAGACGTGAATAGACCAAGTTATGTCTCAAATTGCACAAAAACGTGAAAAGCTCCTCTGTGGAGAGAGTTGAACAATTCCAAAGCATCAATGTGTACCGTTGTACTCTATTGAGTGCTATTAAAAGTCTAACTTGCTACTTGAGCATTCGGGCCACGTTTCGTAAGGTAAAGATGCGAATAGACCAAGTTATGTCTCAAATTGCACAAAAACGTGAAAAGCTTCTCTGTGGAGAGAGTTGAACAACTCCAAAGCATCAATGTGGACCATTTTACTCTATTGAGTGCTCTTAAAAGCCTAACTTGCCATTTTCACCTTCGTGCCACGTTTCGTAAGGTAAAGACGCGAATATACCAAGTTATGTCTCGAATTGCACAAAAACGTGAAAAGCTCCTGTATGGAGAGCGTTGAACAACTCCAAAGCATCAATGTGGACCGTTGTACTCTATTGAGTGCTCTTAAAAGTCTACCTTGCTAGTTGAGCCTTGGTGCCACGTTTCGTAAGGTAAAGATGCGAATACACCAAGTTATGTTTGAAATTGCACAAAAACGTGAAAAGCTCCTTTATGGAGGGAGTTGAGCAATTCCAAAGCAGCAATGTGGACCGTTGTACTTTATTTAGTGCTCTTAAAATTCTAACTAGCTAGTTGAGCGTTCAAGCCACGTTTCGTAAGGTAAAGGCGTGAATAGACCAAGTTATGTCTCAAATTGCTCAAGGACATGAAAAGCTCCTCTCTGGAGAGAGTTGAGCAATTCCAAAGCCTCAATGTGGACCGTTCTACTCTTTTTAGTGCTCTTAAAAATCTGACTTGCTAGTTGAGCCTTCGTGCCACGTTTCGTTAGGTAAAGATGCGAATAGACCAAGTTATGTTTGAAATTACATAAAAAACGAGAAAAGCTCCTCTATGGAGAGAGTTGAGCAATTCCAAAGCATCAATGTGGACCGTTGTACTCTATTTAGTGCTCTTAAAAGTCTAACTTGCTAGTTGAGCCTTCGTGCCACGTTTCGTAAGGTAAAGACGCAAATAGACCAAGTTATGTTTGAAATTGCACAAAAACGAGAAAAGCTTCTCTATGGAGAGAGTTGAGCAATTCCAAACCATCAATGTGGACCGTTGTACTCTATTTAGTGCTCTTAAAACCCTAACTTACTAGTTTCACCTTCGTGCCACGTTTGGTAAGGTAAAGACGCGAATAGACCAAGTTATGTCTCAAATTGCACAAAAACGTGGAAAGCTCCTCTGTGGAGAGAGTTGAACAACTCCAAAGCATCAATGTGGACCGTTGTACTCTATTTAGTGCTCTTAAAACCCTAACTTACTAGTTTCACCTTCGTGCCACGTTTGGTAAGGTAAAGACGCGAATAGACCAAGTTATGTCTCAAATTGCTCAAAGACATGAAAAGCTCCTCTCTGGAGAGAGTTGAGCAATTCCAAAGCATCAATGTAGACCGTTGTACTCTATTTAGTGCTCTTAAAAGTCTAACTTGCTAGTTTCACCTTCGTGCCACGTTTCGTAAGGTAATGACGCGAATAGACCGAGTTATGTCTCAAATTGTACAAAAACGTGAAGAGCCCCTCTGTGGAGAGAGTTGAACAACTCCAAAGCATCAATGTGGATTGTTATACTCTATTGAGTGCTCTTAAAAGTCTAACTTGCTAGTTGAGCCTTTGTGCCACGTTTCATAAGGTAAAGATGCGAATACACCAAGTTATGTTTGAAATTGCACAAAAACGTGAAAAGCTTCTTTATGGAGGGAGTTGAGCAATTCCAAAGCAGCAATGTGGACCGTTGTACTTTATTTAGTGCTCTTAAAAGTCTAACTAGCTAGTTGAGCGTTCAAGCCACGTTTCGTAAGATAAAGGCATGAATAGACCAAGTTATGTCTCAAATTGCTCAAAGACATGAAAAGCTCCTCTCTGGAGAGAGTTGAGCAATATCAAAGCCTCAATGTGGACCATTGTACTCTATTGAGTGCTCTTAAAAGTCTAACTTGCTAGTTGAGCCTTCGTGCCACGTTTCGTAAGGTAAAGACGCGAATGGACCAAGTTATGTTTGAAATTGCATAAAAAACGAGAAAAGCTCCTCTATGGAGAGAGTTGAGCAATTCCAAAGCATCAATATGGACCGTTGTTCTCTATTGAGTGCTCTTAAAGGTCTAACTTGCTAGTTGAGCCTTCGTGCCACGTTTCGTAAGGTAAAGACGCGAATAGACTAAGTTATGTCTCAAATTGCACAAAAACAAGAAAAGCTCCTCTGTGGAGAAAGTTGAACAACTCCAAAGCATCAATGTGGACCGTTATACTCTATTGAGTGCTCTTAAAAGTACAACTTGCTAGTTGAGCCTTCGTGCCACGTTTCGTAAGGTAAAGGTGCGAATAGACCAAGTTATGTTTGAAATTGCACAAAAACGAGAAAAACTCTTCTATAGAGAGAGTTGAGCAATTCCAAAGCATCAATGTGGACTGTTGTACTCTATTGAGTGCTCTTAAAAGTCTAACTTGCTAGTTGAGCCTTCGTGCCACGTTTCGTATGGTAAAGACGCGAATAGACCAAGTTACGTCTCAAGTTGCACGAAAACTTGAAAAGCTCCTCTGTGGAGAAAGTTGAACAACTCCAAAGCATCAATGTGGACCGTTATACTCTATTGAGTGCTCTTAAAAGTCTAACTTGCTAGTTGAGCCTTCGTGCCACGTTTCGTAAGGTAAAGGTGCGAATAGACCAAGTTATGTTTGAAATTGCACAAAAACGAGAAAAACTCTTCTATGGAGAGAGTTGAGCAATTCCAAAGCATCAATGTGGACTGTTGTACTCTATTGAGTGCTCTGAAAAGTCTAACTTGGTACTTGAGCCTTCGTGCCACGTTTCGTAAGGTAAAGACGCGAATAGACTAAGTTATGTCTCAAATTGCACAAAAACGAGAAAAGCTCCTCTGTGGAGAAAGTTGAACAACTCCAAAGCATCAATGTGGACCGTTATACTCTATTGAGTGCTCTTAAAAGTCTAACTTGCTAGTTGAGCTTTCGTGCCACGTTTCGTAAGGTAAAGGTGCGAATAGACCAAGTTATGTTTGAAATTGCACAAAAACGAGAAAAACTCTTCTATGGAGAGAGTTGAGCAATTCCAAAGCATCAATGTGGACTGTTGTAATCTATTGAGTGCTCTTAAAAGTCTAACTTGCTAGTTGAGCCTTCGTGCCACGTTTCGTATGGTAAAGACGCGAATAGACCAAGTTACGTCTCAAGTTGCACAAAAACGTGAAAAGCTCCTCTGTGGAGAGAGTTGAACAACTCCAAAGCATCAATGTGGGCCGTTGTACTCTATTGAGTGCTCTTAAAAGTCTAACTTGCCAGTTTCACCTTCGTGCCACGTTTCGTAAGGTAAAGACGCCAATAGACCAAGTTATGTCTCAAATTGCACAAAAACGTGAAGAGCCCCTCTGTGGAGAGAGTTGAACAACTCCAAAGCATCAATGTGGATTGTTATACTCTATTGAGTGCTCTTAAGAGTCTAACTTGCTAGTTGAGCCTTTGTGCCACGTTTCATAAGGTAAAGATGCGAATACACCAAGTTATGTTTGAAATTGCACAAAAACGTGAAAAGCTTCTTTATGGAGGGAGTTGAGCAATTCCAAAGCAGCAATGTGGACCGTTGTACTTTATTTAGTGCTCTTAAAAGTCTAACTAGCTAGTTGAGCGTTCAAGCCACGTTTCGTAAGATAAAGGCGTGAATAGACCAAGTTATGTCTCAAATTGCTCAAAGACATGAAAAGCTCCTCTCTGGAGAGAGTAGAGCAATATCAAAGCCTCAATGTGGACCATTGTACTCTATTGAGTGCTCTTAAAAGTCTAACTTGCTAGTTGAGCCTTCGTGCCACGTTTCGTAAGGTAAAGACGCGAATGGATCAAGTTATGTTTGAAATTGCATAAAAAACGAGAAAAGCTCCTCTATGGAGAGAGTTGAGCAATTCCAAAGCATCAATGTGGACCGTTGTTCTCTATTGAGTGCTCTTAAAAGTCTAACTTGCTAGTTGAGCCTTCGTGCCACGTTTCGTAAGGTAAAGACGCGAATAGACTAAGTTATGTCTCAAATTGCACAAAAACGAGAAAAGCTCCTCTGTGGAGAAAGTTGAACAACTCCAAAGCATCAATGTGGACCGTTATACTCTATTGAGTGCTCTTAAAAGTCCAACTTGCTAGTTGAGCCTTCGTGCCACGTTTCGTAAGGTAAAGACGCGAATGGACCAAGTTATGTTTGAAATTGCATAAAAAATGAGAAAAGCTCCTCTATGGAGAGAGTTGAGCAATTCCAAAGCATCAATGTGGACCGTTGTTCTCTATTGAGTGCTCTTAAAAGTCTAACTTGCTAGTTGAGCCTTCGTGCCACGTTTCTTAAGGTAAAGACGCGAATAGACTAAGTTATGTCTCAAATTGCATAAAAACGAGAAAAGCTCCTCTGTGGAGAAAGTTGAACAACTCCAAAAGCATCAATGTGGACCGTTATACTCTATTGAGTGCTCTTAAAAGTCTAACTTGCTAGTTGAGCCTTCGTGCCACGTTTCGTAAGGTAAAGACGCGAATAGACTAAGTTATGTCTCAAATTGCACAAAAACGAGAAAAGCTCCTCTGTGGAGAAAGTTGAACAACTCCAAAGCATCAATGTGGACCGTTATACTCTATTGAGTGCTCTTAAAAGTCCAACTTGCTAGTTGAGCCTTCGTGCCACGTTTCGTAAGGTAAAGGTGCGAATAGACCAAGTTATGTTTGAAATTGCACAAAAACGAGAAAAACTCTTCTATAGAGAGAGTTGAGCAATTCCAAAGCATCAATGTGGACTGTTGTACTCTATTGAGTGCTCTTAAAAGTCTAACTTGCTAGTTGAGCCTTCGTGCCACGTTTCGTATGGTAAAGACGCGAATAGACCAAGTTACGTCTCAAGTTGCACGAAAACTTGAAAAGCTCCTCTGTGGAGAAAGTTGAACAACTCCAAAGCATCAATGTGGACCGTTATACTCTATTGAGTGCTCTTAAAAGTCTAACTTGCTAGTTGAGCCTTCGTGCCACGTTTCGTAAGGTAAAGGTGCGAATAGACCAAGTTATGTTTGAAATTGCACAAAAACGAGAAAAACTCTTCTATGGAGAGAGTTGAGCAATTCCAAAGCATCAATGTGGACTGTTGTACTCTATTGAGTGCTCTGAAAAGTCTAACTTGGTACTTGAGCCTTCGTGCCACGTTTCGTAAGGTAAAGACGCGAATAGACTAAGTTATGTCTCAAATTGCACAAAAACGAGAAAAGCTCCTCTGTGGAGAAAGTTGAACAACTCCAAAGCATCAATGTGGACCGTTATACTCTATTGAGTGCTCTTAAAAGTCTAACTTGCTAGTTGAGCTTTCGTGCCACGTTTCGTAAGGTAAAGGTGCGAATAGACCAAGTTATGTTTGAAATTGCACAAAAACGAGAAAAACTCTTCTATGGAGAGAGTTGAGCAATTCCAAAGCATCAATGTGGACTGTTGTAATCTATTGAGTGCTCTTAAAAGTCTAACTTGCTAGTTGAGCCTTCGTGCCACGTTTCGTATGGTAAAGACGCGAATAGACCAAGTTACGTCTCAAGTTGCACAAAAACGTGAAAAGCTCCTCTGTGGAGAGAGTTGAACAACTCCAAAGCATCAATGTGGGCCGTTGTACTCTATTGAGTGCTCTTAAAAGTCTAACTTGCCAGTTTCACCTTCGTGCCACGTTTCGTAAGGTAAAGACGCCAATAGACCAAGTTATGTCTCAAATTGCACAAAAACGTGAAGAGCCCCTCTGTGGAGAGAGTTGAACAACTCCAAAGCATCAATGTGGATTGTTATACTCTATTGAGTGCTCTTAAGAGTCTAACTTGCTAGTTGAGCCTTTGTGCCACGTTTCATAAGGTAAAGATGCGAATACACCAAGTTATGTTTGAAATTGCACAAAAACGTGAAAAGCTTCTTTATGGAGGGAGTTGAGCAATTCCAAAGCAGCAATGTGGACCGTTGTACTTTATTTAGTGCTCTTAAAAGTCTAACTAGCTAGTTGAGCGTTCAAGCCACGTTTCGTAAGATAAAGGCGTGAATAGACCAAGTTATGTCTCAAATTGCTCAAAGACATGAAAAGCTCCTCTCTGGAGAGAGTAGAGCAATATCAAAGCCTCAATGTGGACCATTGTACTCTATTGAGTGCTCTTAAAAGTCTAACTTGCTAGTTGAGCCTTCGTGCCACGTTTCGTAAGGTAAAGACGCGAATGGACCAAGTTATGTTTGAAATTGCATAAAAAACGAGAAAAGCTCCTCTATGGAGAGAGTTGAGCAATTCCAAAGCATCAATGTGGACCGTTGTTCTCTATTGAGTGCTCTTAAAAGTCTAACTTGCTAGTTGAGCCTTCGTGCCACGTTTCGTAAGGTAAAGACGCGAATAGACTAAGTTATGTCTCAAATTGCACAAAAACGAAAAAAGCTCCTCTGTGGAGAAAGTTGAACAACTCCAAAGCATCAATGTGGACCGTTATACTCTATTGAGTGCTCTTAAAAGTCCAACTTGCTAGTTGAGCCTTCGTGCCACGTTTCGTAAGGTAAAGGTGCGAATAGACCAAGTTATGTTTGAAATTGCACAAAAACGAGAAAAACTCTTCTATGGAGAGAGTTGAGCAATTCCAAAGCATCAATGTGGACTGTTGTACTCTATTGAGTGCTCTTAAAAGTCTAACTTGCTAGTTGAGCCTTCGTTCCACGTTTCGTATGGTAAAGACCCGAATGGACCAAGTTACGTCTCAAGTTGCACGAAAACTTGAAAAGCTCCTCTGTGGAGAAAGTTGAACAACTCCAAAGCATCAATGTGGACCGTTATACTCTATTGAGTGCTCTTAAAAGTCTAACTTGCTAGTTGAGCCTTCGTGCCACGTTTCGTAAGGTAAAGGTGCGAATAGACCAAGTTATGTTTGAAATTGCACAAAAACGAGAAAAACTCTTCTATGGAGAGAGTTGAGCAATTCCAAAGCATCAATGTGGACTGTGGTACTCTATTGAGTGCTCTGAAAAGTCTAACTTGGTAGTTGAGCCTTCGTGCCACGTTTCGTAAGGTAAAGACGCGAATAGACTAAGTTATGTCTCAAATTGCACAAAAACGAGAAAAGCTCCTCTGTGGAGAAAGTTGAACAACTCCAAAGCATCAATGTGGACCGTTATACTCTATTGAGTGCTCTTAAAAGTCCAACTTGCTAGTTGAGCCTTCGTGCCACGTTTCGTAAGGTAAAGGTGCGAATAGACCAAGTTATGTTTGAAATTGCACAAAAACGAGAAAAACTCTTCTATGGAGAGAGTTGAGCAATTCCAAAGCATCAATGTGGACTGTTGTATTCTATTGAGTGCTCTTAAAAGTCTAACTTGCTAGTTGAGCCTTCGTGCCACGTTTCGTATGGTAAAGACCCGAATAGACCAAGTTACGTCTCAAGTTGCACGAAAACTTGAAAAGCTCCTCTGTGGAGAAAGTTGAACAACTCCAAAGCATCAATGTGGACCGTTATACTCTATTGAGTGCTCTTAAAAGTCTAACTTGCTAGTTGAGCCTTCGTGCCACGTTTCGTAAGGTAAAGGTGCGAATAGACCAAGTTATGTTTGAAATTGCACAAAAACGAGAAAAACTCTTCTATGGAGAGAGTTGAGCAATTCCAAAGCATCAATGTGGACTGTGGTACTCTATTGAGTGCTCTGAAAAGTCTAACTTGGTAGTTGAGCCTTCGTGCCACGTTTCGTAAGGTAAAGACGCGAATAGACTAAGTTATGTCTCAAATTGCACAAAAACGAGAAAAGCTCCTCTGTGGAGAAAGTTGAACAACTCCAAAGCATCAATGTGGACCGTTATACTCTATTGAGTGCTCTTAAAAGTCTAACTTGCTAGTTGAGCTTTCGTGCCACGTTTCGTAAGGTAAAGGTGCGAATAGACCAAGTTATGTTTGAAATTGCACAAAAACGAGAAAAACTCTTCTATGGAGAGAGTTGAGCAATTCCAAAGCATCAATGTGGACTGTTGTAATCTATTGAGTGCTCTTAAAAGTCTAACTTGCTAGTTGAGCCTTCGTGCCACGTTTCGTATGGTAAAGACGCGAATAGACCAAGTTACGTCTCATGTTGCACAAAAACGTGAAAAGCTCCTCTGTGGAGAGAGTTGAACATTTCCAAAGCATCAATGTGGACCGTTGTACTCTATTTAGTGCTCTTAAAAGTCTAACTTGCTAGTTGAGCGTTCGTACCACGTTTCGTAAGGTAAAAATTCGAATAGACCAAGTTATGTTTGAAATTGCACAAAAACGAGAAGAGCTCCTCTGTAGAGAGAGTTGAACAATTTCAAAGCATCAATGTGGACCGTTGTACTCTATTGAGTGCTCTTAAAAGTATAACTTGCTAGCTGAGCCTTCGTGCCACGTTTCGTAAGGTAAAGACGCGAATGCACCAAGTTATGTCTCAAAGTGACCAAAACGTGAAAAGGTCCTCTGTGGAGAGAGTTGAACAACTCCAAAGCATCAATGTGGACCGTTATACTCTATTGAGTGCTCTTAAAAGTCTAACTTGCTAGTTGAGACTTCGTGCCACGTTTCGTAAGGTAAAGATGCGAATAGACCAAGTTATGTTTGAAATTGCACAAAAACGAGAAAAACTCTTCTATGGAGAGAGTTGAGCAATTCCAAAGCATCAATGTGGACTGTTGTAATCTATTGAGTGCTCTTAAAAGTCTAACTTGCTAGTTGAGCCTTCGTGCCACGTTTCGTATGGTAAAGACGCGAATAGACCAAGTTACGTCTCATGTTGCACAAAAACGTGAAAAGCTCCTCTATGGAGAGAGTTAAACAATTCCAAAGCATCAATGTGGACCGTTGTACTCTATTTAGTGCTGTTAAAAGTCTAACTTGCTAGTTTTTCCTTCGTGCCACGTTTCGTAAGGTAAAGACGCGAATAGACCAAGTTATGTCTCATATTGCAGAAAAACGTGAAAAGCTCCTCTGTGGAGAGAGTTGAACAACTCCGAAGTATCAATGTGGACTGTTGTACTCTATTGAGTGCTCTTAAATGTCTAACTTGCTAGTTGAGCTTTCGTGCCACGTTTCGTAAGGTAAAGATGCGAATAGACCAAGTTATGTTTGAAATTGCACAAAAACGAGAAAAGCTCCTCTATGGAGAGAGTTGAACAATTCCAAAGCATTAATGTGGACCGTTGTACTCTATTGAGTGCTCTGAAAAGTCTAACTTGCTAGTTGAGCCTTCGTACCGCGTTTCGTATGGTAAAGACGCGAATAGACCAAGTTACGTCTCAAGTTGCACGAAAACGTGAAAAGCTCCTCTGTGAAGAAAGTTGAACAACTCCAAAGCATCAATGTGGATCGTTATACTCTATTGAGTGCTCTTAAAAGTCTAACTTGCTAGTTGAACCTTCGTGCCACGTTTCGTAAGGTAAAGGTGCGAATAGACCAAGTTATGTTTGAAATTGCACAAAAACGAGAAAAACTCTTCTATGGAGAGAGTTGAGCAATTCCAAAGCATCAATGTGGACTGTAGTACTCTATTGAGTGCTCTTAAAAGTCTAACTTGCTAGTGTCGCCTTCGTGCCACGTTTCGTAACGTAAAGACGTGAACAGACCAAGTTATGTCTTAAATTGCACAAAAACGTGAAAAGCTCCTCTATCGAGAGAGTTGAACAACTCCAAAGCATCAATGTGGACCGTTATACTCTATTGAGTGCTCTTAAAAGTCTAACTTGCTAGTTGAGCCTTCGTGCCACGTTTCGTAAGTTAAAGATGCGAATAGGCAAAGTTATGTTTGAAATTGCACAAAAACGTGAAAAGCTCCTCTATGGAGAGAGTTGAACAATTCCAAAGCATCAATGTGGACCATTGTACTCTATTGAGTGCTCTTAAAAGTCTAACTATCTAGTTGAGCCTTCGTGCCACGTTTCGTAAGGTAAAGAGGCGAATAGACCAAGTTATGTTTGAAATTGCACAAAAACGAGAAAAGCTCCTCTGTGGAGAGAGTTGAACAATTCCAAAGCATCAATGTGGACCGTTGTACTCTATTGAGTGCTCTTAAAAGTCTAACTTTCTAGTTGAGCCTTCGTGCCACGTTTCGTAAGGTAAAGACGCGAATAGACCAAGTTATGTCTCAAGTTGCACAAAAACGTGAAAAGCTCCTCTGTGGAGAGAGTTGAACAACTCCGAAGTATCAATGTGGACTGTTGTACTCTATTGAGTGCTCTTAAATGTCTAACTTGCTAGTTGAGCTTTCGTGCCACGTTTCGTAAGGTAAAGATGCGAATAGACCAAGTTATGTTTGAAATTGCACAAAAACGAGAAAAGCTCCTCTATGGAGAGAGTTGAACAATTCCAAAGCATTAATGTGGACCGTTGTAATCTATTGAGTGCTCTGAAAAGTCTAACTTGCTAGTTGAGCCTTCGTACCGCGTTTCGTATGGTAAAGACGCGAATAGACCAAGTTACGTCTCAAGTTGCACGAAAACGTGAAAAGCTCCTCTGTGAAGAAAGTTGAACAACTCCAAAGCATCAATGTGGATCGTTATACTCTATTGAGTGCTCTTAAAAGTCTAACTTGCTAGTTGAGCCTTCGTGCCACGTTTCGTAAGGTAAAGGTGCGAATAGACCAAGTTATGTTTGAAATTGCACAAAAACGAGAAAAACTCTTCTATGGAGAGAGTTGAGCAATTCCAAAGCATCAATGTGGACTGTTGTACTCTATTGAGTGCTCTTAAAAGTCTAACTTGCTAGTGTCGCCTTCGTGCCACGTTTCGTAACGTAAAGACGTGAACAGACCAAGTTATGTCTTAAATTGCACAAAAACGTGAAAAGCTCCTCTATCGAGAGAGTTGAACAACTCCAAAGCATCAATGTGGACCGTTGTACTCTATTGAGTGCTCTTAAAAGTCTAACTTGCTAGTTGAGCCTTCGTGCCACGTTTCGTAAGGTAAAGATGCGAATAGACAAAGTTATGTTTGAAATTGCACAAAAACGTGAAAAGCTCCTCTATGGAGAGAGTTGAACAATTCCAAAGCATCAATGTGGACCATTGTACTCTATTGAGTGCTCTTAAAAGTCTAACTTGCTAGTTGAGCCTTCGTGCCACGTTTCGTAAGGTAAAGAGGCGAATAGACCAAGTTATGTTTGAAATTGCACAAAAACGAGAAAAGCTCCTCTGTGGAGAGAGTTGCACAATTCCAAAGCATCAATGTGGACCGTTGTACTCTATTGAGTGCTCTTAAAAGTCTAACTTTCTAGTTGAGCCTTCGTGCCACGTTTCGTAAGGTAAAGACGCAAATAAACCAAGTTATGTCTCAAGTTGCACAAAAACGTGAAAAGCTCCTCTGTGGAGAGAGTTGAACAATTCCAAAGCATCAATGTGGACCATTGTACTCTATTGAGTGCTCTTAAAAATCTAACTTGCTAGTTGAGCCTTCGTGCCACGTTTCGTAAGCTAAAGATGCGAATAGACCAACTTATGTTTGAAATTGCACAAAAACGAGAAAAGCTCCTCTGTGGAGAGAGTTGAACAACTCCAAAGCATCAATGTGGGCCGTTGTACTCTATTGAGTGCTCTTAAAAGTCTAACTTGTCAGTTTCACCTTCGTGCCACGTTTCGTAAGGTAAAGACGCCAATAGACCAAGTTATGTCTCAAATTGCACAAAAACGTGAAGAGCCCCTCTGTGGAGAGAGTTGAACAACTCCAAAGCATCAATGTGGACTGTTATACTCTATTGAGTGCTCTTAAAAGTCTAACTTGCTAGTTGAGCTTTCGTGTCACGTTTCATAAGGTAAAGATGCGAATACACCAAGTTCTGTTTGAAATTGCACAAAAACGTGAAAAGCTTCTTTATGGAGGGAGTTGAGCAATTCCAAAGCAGCAATGTGGACCGTTGTACTTTATTTAGTGCTCTTAAAAGTCTAACTAGCTAGTTGAGCGCTCAAGCCACGTTTCGTAAGATAAAGGCATGAATAGACCAAGTTATGTCTCAAATTGCTCAAAGACATGAAAAGCTCCTCTCTGGAGAGAGTTGAGCAATATCAAAGCCTCAATGTGGACCGTTGTACTCTATTGAGTGCTCTTAAAAGTCTAACTTGCTAGTTGAGCCTTCGTGCCACGTTTCGTAAGGTAAAGACGCGAATGGACCAAGTTATGTTTGAAATTGCATAAAAAACGAGAAAAGCTCCTCTATGGAGAAAGTTGAGCAATTCCAAAGCATCAATGTGGACCGTTGTACTCTATTGAGTGCTCTTAAAAGTCTAACTTGCTAGTTGAGCCTTCGTGCCACGTTTCGTAAGGTAAAGACGTGGATAGACTAAGTTATGTCTCAAATTGCACAAAAACGAGAAGAGCTCCTCTGTGGAGAAAGTTGAACAACTCTAAAGCATCAATGTGAACCGTTATACTCTATTGAGTGCTCTTAAAAGTCTAACTTGCTAGTTGAGCCTTCGTGCCACGTTTCGTAAGGTAAAGCTGCGAATAGACCAAGTTATGTTTGAAATTGCACAAAAACGAGAAAAACTCTTCTATGGAGAGAGTTGAGCAATTCCAAAGCATCAATGTGGACTGTTGTACTCTATTGAGTGCTCTTAAAAGTCTAACTTGCTAGTTGAGCCTTCGTGCCACGTTTCGTATGGTAAAGACGCGAATAGACCAAGTTACGTCTCAAGTTGCACGAAAACGTGAAAAGCTCCTCTGTGGAGAAAATTGAACAACTCCAAAGCATCAATGTGGACCGTTATACTCTATTGAGTGCTCTTAAAAGTCTAACTTGCTAGTTGAGCCTTCGTGCCACGTTTCGTAAGGTAAAGGTGCGAATAGACCAAGTTATGTTTGAAATTGCACAAAAACGAGAAAAACTCTTCTATGGAGAGAGTTGAGCAATTCCAAAGCATCAATGTGGAATGTTGTACTCTATTGAGTGCTCTTAAAAGTCTAACTTGGTAGTTGAGCCTTCGTGCCACGTTTTGTAAGGTAAAGACGCGAATAGACTAAGTTATGCTTCAAATTGCACAAAAACGAGAAAAGCTCCTCTGTGGAGAGAGTTGAACAATTCCAAAGCATCAATGTGGACCGTTGTACTCCATTGAGTGCTCTTAAAAGTCTAACTTGCTAGTTGAGCGTTCGTACCACGTTTCGTAAGGTAAAAATTCGAATAGACCAAGTTATGTTTGAAATTGCACAAAAACGAGACAAGCTCCTCTGTGGAGAGAGTTGAACAATTGCAAAGCATCAATGTTGACCGTTGTACTCTATTGAGTGCTCTTAAAAGTCTAACTTGCTAGCTGAGCCTTCGTGCCACGTTTCGTAAGGTAAAGACGCGAATGAACCAAGTTATGTCTCAAAGTGCACCAAAACGTGAAAAGCTCCTCTATGGAGAGAGTTGAACAACTCCAAAGCATCAATGTGGACCGTTATACTCAATTGAGTGCTCTTAAAAGTCTAACTTGCTAGTTGAGACTTCGTGCCACGTTTCGTAAGGTAAAGATGCGAATAGACCAAGTTATGTTTGAAGTTGCACAAAAATGAGAAAAGCTTCTCTGTGGAGAGAGTTGAATAATTCCAAAGCATCAATGTGCACCGTTGTACTCTATTGAGTGCTCTTAAAAGTCTAACTTGCTAGTTGAGCCTTCGTGCCACGTTTCGTAAGGCAAAGGCACGAATAAACCAAGTTATGTCTCAAGTTGCACAAAAACGTGAAAGCTCCTTTGTGGAGAGAGTTGAACAATTAGAAAGCATCAATGTGGACCGTTGTACTCTATTGAGTGCCCTTAAAAGTCTAACTTGCTAGTTGAGCCTTGGTGCCACGTTTCGTAAGGTAAAGATTCGAATAGACCAAGTTATGTTTGAAATTGCACAAAAACGAGAAAAGCACCTATGTGGAGAGATTTGAACAATTCCAAAGCATCAATGTGGACCATTGTACTCTATTATGTGCTCTTAAAAGTCTAACTAGCTAGTTGAGCCATCGTGCCATGTTTCATAAGGTAGAGACGTGAATAGACCAATATATGTCTCAAATTGCTCAAAGACGTGAAAAGCTCCTCTATGGAGAAAGTTGAGCAATTCCAGAGCCTCAATTGGACCGTTGTACTCTATTTAGTGCGGTTAAAAGTCTAACTTTCTAGTTGAGCCTTCGTGCCACGTTTCGTAAGGTAAAGACGCGAATAGACCAAGTTATGTCTCAAATTGCACAAAAACGTGAAAAGCTCCTCTGTGGAGAGAGTGTAACAACTCCAAAGCATCAATGTGGACCAATGTACTCTATTGAGTGCTCTGAAAAGTCTAACTTTCTAGTTTCACCTTCGTGCCACATTTCGTAAGGTAAAGACGCGAATAGACCAAGTTATGTCTCAAATTGCACAAAAACGTGAAAAGCTCCTCTGTGGAGAGAGTTGAACAACTCCAAAGCATCAATGTGGACCGTTGTACTCTATTGAGTGCTCTTAAAAGTCTAACTTGGAAGTTGAGCCTTCGTGCCACGTTTCGTATGGTAAAGACGCGAATAGACCAAGTTATGTCTCAAATTGCACAAAAACGTGGAATGCTCCTCTGTGGAGAGAGTTGAACAACTCCAAAGCATCAATGTGGATCGTTGTACTCTATTGAGTGCTCTTTAAAGTCTAACTTGCTAGTTGAGCCATCGTGCCACGTTTCGTAAGGTAAAGACGCGAATAGACCAAGTTATGTTTGAAATTGCACAAAAACGAGAAAAGCTTCTCTATGGAGAGAGTTGAGAAATTCCAAAGCATTAATGTGGACCGTTGTACTCTATTTAGTGCTCTTAAAAGTCTAACTTGCTAGTTTTGCCTTCGTGCCACGTTTTGTAAGGTAAAGACGCGAATAGACCAAGTTATGTCTCGACTTGCACAAAAACGTGAAAAGCTCCTCTGTGGAGAGAGTTGAACAACTCCGAAGTATCAATGTGGACTGTTGTACTCTATTGAGTGCTCTTAAATGTCTAACTTGCTTGTTGAGCTTTCGTGCCACGTTTCGTAAGGTAAAGATGCGAATAGACCAAGTTATGTTTGAAATTGCACAAAAACGAGAAAAGCTCCTCTATGGAGAGAGTTGAACAATTCCAAAGCATTAATGTGGACCGTTGTACTCTATTGAGTGCTCTGAAAAGTCTAACTTGCTAGTTGAGCCTTCGTGCCACGTTTCGTAAGGTAACGATTCGAATAGACCAAGTTATGTTTGAAATTGCACAAAGACGAGCAAAGCTCCTCTATGGAGAGAGTTGAACAATTCCAAAGCATCAATGTGAACCGTTGTACTCTATTAAGTGCTCTTAAAAGTCTAACTAGCTAGTTGTGCAATCGTGCCACGTTTCGTAAGGAAAAGACATGAATAGACCAAGTTATGTCTCAAATTGCACAAAAACGTGAAAAGCTCCTCTGTGGAGAGAGTTGAACAACTCCAAAGCATCAATGTGGACCGTTGTACTCTATTGAGTACCCTTAAAAGTCTAACTTGCTAGTGTCACCTTCGTGCCACGTTTCGGTAAGGTAAAGACGTGAATAGACCAAGTTATGTCTCAAATTGCACAAAAACGTGAAAAAGCTCCTCTGTGGAGAGAGTTGAACAACTCCAAAGCATCAATGTGGACCGTTGTACTCTATTGAGTGCTCTTAAAATTCTAACTTGCTAGTTTCGCCTTCGTACCACGTTTCGTAAGGTAAAGACGCGAACAGACCAAGTGATGTCTCAAATTGCACAAAAACGTGAAAAGCTCCTCTGTGGAGAGAGTTGAACAATTCCAAAGCAACAATGTGGACCGTTGTACTCTATTGAGTGCTCTTAAAAGTCTAACTTGCTAGTTGAGCCTTCGTGCCACGTTTCGTAAGGTAAAGACGCAAATAGACCAAGTTATGTCTCAAGTTGCACAAAAACGTGAAAAGCTTCTTTGTGGAGAGAGTTGAACAATTCCAAAGCATCAATGTGGACTGTTGTACTCTATTGAGTGCTCTTAAAAGTCTAACTTGCTAGTTGAGCCTTCGTGCCACGTTTCGTAAGGTAAAGACGCGAACAGACCAAGTGATGTCTCAAATTGCACAAAAACGTGAAAAGCTCCTCTGTGGAGAGAGTTGAACAATTCCAAAGCAACAATGTGGACCGTTGTACTCTATTGAGTGCTCTTAAAAGTCTAACTTGCTAGTTGAGCCTTCGTGCCACGTTTCGTAAGGTAAAGACGCAAATAGACCAAGTTATGTCTCAAATTGCACAAAAACGAGAAAAGCTCCTCTGTGGAGAAAGTTGAACAACTCCAAAGCATCAATGTGGACCGTTATACTCTATTGAGTGCTCTTAAAAGTCTAACTTGCTAGTTGAGCTTTCGTGCCACGTTTCGTAAGGTAAAGGTGCGAATAGACGAAGTTATGTTTGAAATTGCACAAAAACGAGAAAAACTCTTCTATGGAGAGAGTTAAGCAATTCCAAAGCATCAATGTGGACTGTTGTAATCTATTGAGAGCTCTTAAAAGTCTAACTTTCTAGTTGAGCCTTCGTGCCACGTTTCGTAAGGTAAAGGTGCGAATAGACCAAGTTATGTTTGAAATTGCACAAAAACGAGAAAAACTCTTCCATGGAGAGAGTTGAGCAATTCCAAAGCATCAATGTGGACTGTTGTACTCTATTGAGTGCTCTTAAAAGTCTAACGTGCTAGTTGAGCCTTCGAGCCACGTTTCGTATGGTAAAGACGCGAATAGACCAAGTTACGTCTCAAGTTGCACGAAAACGTGAAAAGCTTCTCTGTGGAGACAGTTGAACAACTCCAAAGCATCAATGTGGACCGTTATACTCTATTGAGTGCTCTTAAAAGTCTAACTTGCTAGTTGAGCCTTCGTGCCACGTTTCGTAAGGTAAAGGTGCGAATAGACCAAGTTATGTTTGAAATTGCACAAAAACGAGAAAAACTCTTTTATGGAGAGAGTTGAGCAATTCGAAAGCATCAATGTGGACTGTTGTACTCTATTGAGTGCTCTTAAAAGTATAACTTGCTAGTTGAGCCTTCGTGCCACGTTTCGTAGGGTAAAGACGCGAATAGACCAAGTTACATCTCAAGTTGCACGAAAACGTGAAAAGCTCCTCTGTGGAGAAAGTTGAACAACTCCAAAGCATCAATGTGGACCGTTATACTCTATTGAGTGCTCTTAAAAGTCTAACTTGCTAGTTGAGCCTTCATGCCACGTTTCGTAAGGTAAAGGTGCGAATAGACCATGTTATGTTTGAAATTGCACAAAAACGAGAAAAACCCTTCTATGGAGAGAGTTGAGCAATTCGAAAGCATCAATGTGGACTGTTGTACTCTTTTGAGTGCTCTTAAAAGTCTAACTTGGTAGTTGAGCCTTCGTGCCACGTTTCGTAAGGTAAAGACGCGAATAGACTAAGTTATGTCTCAAATTGCACAAAAACGAGAAAAGCTCCTCTGTGGAGAAAGTTGAACAACTCCAAAGCATCAATGTGGACCGTTATACTCTATTGAGTGCTCTTAAAAGTCTAACTTGCTAGTTGAGCTTTCGTGCCACGTTTCGTATGGTAAAGGTGCGAATAGACGAAGTTATGTTTGAAATTGCACAAAAACGAGAAAAACTCTTCTATGGAGAGAGTTAAGCAATTCCAAAGCATCAATGTGGACTGTTGTAATCTATTGAGAGCTCTTAAAAGTCTAACTTTCTAGTTGAGCCTTCGTGCCACGTTTCGTAAGGTAAAGGTGCGAATAGACCAAGTTATGTTTGAAATTGCACAAAAACGAGAAAAACTGTTCTATGGAGAGAGTTGAGCAATTCCAAAGCATCAATGTGGACTGTTGTACTCTATTGAGTGCTCTTAAAAGTCTAACGTGCTAGTTGAGCCTTCAAGCCACGTTTCGTATGGTAAAGACGCGAATAGACCAAGTTACGTCTCAAGTTGCACGAAAACGTGAAAAGCTCCTCTGTGGAGACAGTTGAACAACTCCAAAGCATCAATGTGGACCGTTATACTCTATTGAGTGCTCTTAAAAGTCTAACTTGCTAGTTGAGCCTTCGTGCCACGTTTCGTAAGGTAAAGGTGCGAATAGACCAAGTTCTGTTTGAAATTGCACAAAAACGAGAAAAACTCTTTTATGGAGAGAGTTGAGCAATTCGAAAGCATCAATGTGGACTGTTGTACTCTATTGAGTGCTCTTAAAAGTATAACTTGCTAGTTGAGCCTTCGTGCCACGTTTCGTATGGTAAAGACGCGAATAGACCAAGTTACATCTCAAGTTGCACGAAAACGTGAAAAGCTCCTCTGTGGAGAAAGTTGAACAACTCCAAAGCATCAATGTGGACCGTTATACTCTATTGAGTGCTCTTAAAAGTCTAACTTGCTAGTTGAGCCTTCGTGCCACGTTTCGTAAGGTAAAGGTGCGAATAGACCATGTTATGTTTGAAATTGCACAAAAACGAGAAAAACCCTTCTATGGAGAGAGTTGAGCAATTCGAAAGCATCAATGTGGACTGTTGTACTCTTTTGAGTGCTCTTAAAAGTCTAACTTGGTAGTTGAGCCTTCGTGCCACGTTTCGTAAGGTAAAGACGCGAATAGACTAAGTTATGTCTCAAATTGCACAAAAACGAGAAAAGCTCCTCTGTGGAGAAAGTTGAACAACTCCAAAGCATCAATGTGGACCGTTATACTCTATTGAGTGCTCTTAAAAGTCTAACTTGCTAGTTGAGCTTTCGTGCCACGTTTCGTAAAGTAAAGGTGCGAATAGACCAAGTTATGTTTGAAATTGCACAAAAACGAGAAAAACTCTTCTATGGAGAGAGTTGAGCAATTCCAAAGCATCAATGTGGACTGTTGTAATCTATTGAGTGCTCTTAAAAGTCTAACTTTCTAGTTGAGCCTTCGTGCCACGTTTCGTAAGGTAAAGGTGCGAATAGACCAAGTTATGTTTGAAATTGCACAAAAACGAGAAAAACTCTTCTATGGAGAGAGTTGAGCAATTCCAAAGCATCAATGTGGACTGTTGTACTCTATTGAGTGCTCTTAAAAGTCTAACGTGCTAGTTGAGCCTTCGAGCCACGTTTCGTATGGTAAAGACGCGAATAGACCAAGTTACGTCTCAAGTTGCACGAAAACGTGAAAAGCTCCTCTGTGGAGACAGTTGAACAACTCCAAAGCATCAATGTGGACCGTTATACTCTATTGAGTGCTCTTAAAAGTCTAACTTGCTAGTTGAGCCTTCGTGCCACGTTTCGTAAGGTAAAGGTGCGAATAGACCAAGTTATGTTTGAAATTGCACAAAAATGAGAAAAACTCTTTTATGGAGAGAGTTGAGCAATTCGAAAGCATCAATGTGGACTGTTGTACTCTATTGAGTGCTCTTAAAAGTATAACTTGCTAGTTGAGCCTTCGTGCCACGTTTCGTAGGGAAAAGACGCGAATAGACCAAGTTACATCTCAAGTTGCACGAAAACGTGAAAAGCTCCTCTGTGGAGAAAGTTGAACAACTCCAAAGCATCAATGTGGACCGTTATACTCTATTGAGTGCTCTTAAAAGTCTAACTTGCTAGTTGAGCCTTCGTGCCACGTTTCGTAAGGTAAAGGTGCGAATAGACCATGTTATGTTTGAAATTGCACAAAAACGAGAAAAACCCTTCTATGGAGAGAGTTGAGCAATTCGAAAGCATCAATGTGGACTGTTGTACTCTTTTGAGTGCTCTTAAAAGTCTAACTTGGTAGTTGAGCCTTCGTGCCACGTTTCGTAAGGTAAAGACGCGAATAGACTAAGTTATGTCTCAAATTGCACAAAAACGAGAAAAGCTCCTCTGTGGAGAAAGTTGAACAACTCCAAAGCATCAATGTGGACCGTTATACTCTATTGAGTGCTCTTAAAATTCTAACTTGCTAGTTGAGCTTTCGTGCCACGTTTCGTAAGGTAAAGGTGCGAATAGACGAAGTTATGTTTGAAATTGCACAAAAACGAGAAAAACTCTTCTATGGAGAGAGTTAAGCAATTCCAAAGCATCAATGTGGACCGTTGTAATCTATTGAGAGCTCTTAAAAGTCTAACTTTCTAGTTGAGCCTTCGTGCCACGTTTCGTAAGGTAAAGGTGCGAATAGACCAAGTTATGTTTGAAATTGCACAAAAACGAGAAAAACTCTTCTATGGAGAGAGTTGAGCAATTCCAAAGCATCAATGTGGACTGTTGTACTCTATTGAGTGCTCTTAAAAGCCTAACGTGCTAGTTGAGCCTTCGAGCCACGTTTCGTATGGTAAAGACGCGAATAGACCAAGTTACGTCTCAAGTTGCACGAAAACGTGAAAAGCTCCTCTGTGGAGACAGTTGAACAACTCCAAAGCATCAATGTGGACCGTTATACTCTATTGAGTGCTCTTAAAAGTCTAACTTGCTAGTTGAGCCTTCGTGCCACGTTTCGTAAGGTAAAGGTGCGAATAGACCAAGTTATGTTTGAAATTGCACAAAAACGAGAAAAACTCTTTTATGGAGAGAGTTGAGCAATTCGAAAGCATCAATGTGGACTGTTGTACTCTATTGAGTGCTCTTAAAAGTATAACTTGCTAGTTGAGCCTTCGTGCCACGTTTCGTATGGTAAAGACGCGAATAGACCAAGTTACATCTCAAGTTGCACGAAAACGTGAAAAGCTCCTCTGTGGAGAAAGTTGAACAACTCCAAAGCATCAATGTGGACCGTTATACTCTATTGAGTGCTCTTAAAAGTCTAACTTGCTAGTTGAGCCTTCGTGCCACGTTTCGTAAGGTAAAGGTGCGAATAGACCATGTTATGTTTGAAATTGCACAAAAACGAGAAAAACCCTTCTATGGAGAGAGTTGAGCAATTCGAAAGCATCAATGTGGACTGTTGTACTCTTTTGAGTGCTCTTAAAAGTCTAACTTGGTAGTTGAGCCTTCGTGCCACGTTTCGTAAGGTAAAGACGCGAATAGACTAAGTTATGTCTCAAATTGCACAAAAACGAGAAAAGCTCCTCTGTGGAGAAAGTTGAACAACTCCAAAGCATCAATGTGGACCGTTATACTCTATTGAGTGCTCTTAAAAGTCTAACTTGCTAGTTGAGCTTTCGTGCCACGTTTCGTAAAGTAAATGTGCGAATAGACCAAGTTATGTTTGAAATTGCACAAAAACGAGAAAAACTCTTCTATGGAGAGAGTTGAGCAATTCCAAAGCATCAATGTGGACTGTTGTAATCTATTGAGTGCTCTTAAAAGTCTAACTTTCTAGTTGAGCCTTCGTGCCACGTTTCGTAAGGTAAAGGTGCGAATAGACCAAGTTATGTTTGAAATTGCACAAAAACGAGAAAAACTCTTCTATGGAGAGAGTTGAGCAATTCCAAAGCATCAATGTGGACTGTTGTACTCTATTGAGTGCTCTTAAAAGTCTAACGTGCTAGTTGAGCCTTCGAGCCACGTTTCATATGGTAAAGACGCGAATAGACCAAGTTACGTCTCAAGTTGCACGAAAACGTGAAAAGCTCCTCTATGGAGAAAGTTGAACAACTCCAAAGCATCAATGTGGACCGTTATACTCTATTGAGTGCTCTTAAAAGTCTAACTTGCTAGTTGAGCCTTCGTGCCAGGTTTCGTAAGGTAAAGGTGCGAATAGACCAAGTTATGTTTGAAATTGCACAAAAACGAGAAAAACTCTTTTATGGAGAGAGTTGAGCAATTCGAAAGCATCAATGTGGACTGTTGTACTCTATTGAGTGCTCTTAAAAGTCTAACTTGCTAGTTGAGCCTTCGTGCCACGTTTCGTATGGTAAAGACGCGAATAGACCAAGTTACGTCTCAAGTTGCACGAAAACGTGAAAAGCTCCTCTGTGGAGAAAGTTGAACAACTCCAAAGCATCAATGTGGACCGTTATACTCTATTGAGTGCTCTTAAAAGTCTAACTTGCTAGTTGAGCCTTCGTGCCACGTTTCGTAAGGTAAAGGTGCGAATAGACCATGTTATGTTTGAAATTGCACAAAAACGAGAAAAACCCTTCTATGGAGAGAGTTGAGCAATTCCAAAGCATCAATGTGGACTGTTGTACTCTTTTGAGTGCTCTTAAAAGTCTAACTTGCTAGTTGAGCCTTCGTGCCACGTTTCGTAAGGTAAAGGTGCGAATAGACCAAGTTATGTTTGAAATTGCACAAAAACGAGAAAAACTCTTTTATGGAGAGAGTTGAGCAATTCGAAAGCATCAATGTGGACTGTTGTACTCTATTGAGTGCTCTTAAAAGTCTAACTTGCTAGTTGAGCCTTCGTGCCACGTTTCGTAAGGTAAAGACGCGAATAGACTAAGTTATGTCTCAAATTGCACAAAAACGAGAAAAGCTCCTCTGTGGAGAAAGTTGAACAACTCCAAAGCATCAATGTGGACCGTTATACTCTATTGAGTGCTCTTAAAAGTCTAACTTGCTAGTTGAGCTTTCGTGCCACGTTTCGTAAGGTAAAGGTGCGAATAGACCAAGATATGTTTGAAATTGCACAAAAACGAGAAAAACTCTTCTACGGAGAGAGTTGAGCAATTCCAAAGCATTAATGTGGACTGTTGTAATCTATTGAGTGCTCTTAAAAGTCTAACTTGCTAGTTGAGCCTTCGTGCCACGTTTCGTAAGGTAAAGGTGCGAATAGACCAAGTTATGTTTGAAATTGCACAAAAACGAGAAAAACTCTTCTATGGAGAGAGTTGAGCAATTTCAAAGCATCAATGTGGACTGTTGTACTCTATTGAGTGCTCCTAAAAGTCTAACTTGGTAGTTGAGTTTTCGTGCCACGTTTCACAAGGTAAAGACGCGAATAGACTAAGTTATGTCTCAAATTGCACAAAAACGAGAAAAGCTCCTCTGTGGAGAAAGTTGAACAACTCCAAAGCATCAATGTGGACCGTTATACTCTATTGAGTGCTCTTAAAAGTCTAACTTGCTAGTTGAGCTTTCGTGCCACGTTTCATAAGGTAAAAGTGCGAATAGACCAAGTTATGTTTGAAATTGCACAAAAAGGAGAAAAACTCTTCTATGGAGAGAGTTGAGCAATTCCAAAGCATAAATGTGGACTGTTGTAATCTATTGAGTGCTCTTAAAAGTCTAACTTGCTAGTTGAGCCTTCGTGCCACGTTTAGTATGGTAAAGACGCAAATAGACCAAGTTACGTCTCAAGTTGCACAAAAACGTGAAAAGCTACTCTGTGGAGTGAGTTGAACAACTCCAAAGCATCAATCTGGACCGTTGTACTCTATTGAGTGCTCTTAAAAGTCCAACTTGCTAGTTGAGCCTTCGTACCACGTTTCGTAAGGTAAAGGTGCGAATAGACCAACTTATGTTTGAAATTGCACAAAAACGAAAAAAACTCTTCTATGGAGAGAGTTGAGCAGTTCCAAAGCATCAATGTGGACTGTTGTAATCTATTGAGTGCTCTTAAAAGTCTAACTTGCTAGTTGAGCCTTCGTGCCACGTTTCGTATGGTAAAGACGCGAATAGACCAAGTTACGTCTCAAGTTGCACAAAAACGTGAAAAGCTCCTCTATGGAGAGAGTTGAACAACTCCAAAGCATCAATGTGGACCGTTGTACTCTATTGAGTGCTCTTAAAAGTCTAACTTGCTAGTTGAGCCTTCGTACCACGTTTCGTAAGGTAAAACTTCGAATAGACCAAGTTATGTTTGAAATTGCACAAAAACGAGAAAAGCTCCTCTGTGGAGAGAGTTGAACAATTCCAAAGCATCAATATGGACCGTTGTACTCTATTGAGTGCTCTTAAAAGTATAACTTGCTAGTTGAGCCTTCGTGCCACGTTTCGTATGGTAAAGACGTGAATAGACCAAGTTACGTCTCAAGTTGCACGAAAACGTGAAAAGCTCCTCTATGGAGAAAGTTGAACAACTCCAAAGCATCAATGTGGACCGTTATACTCTATTGAGTGCTCTTAACAGTCTAACTTGCTAGTTGAGCCTTCGTGCCACGTTTCGTAAGGTAAAGGTGCGAATAGACCAAGTTATGTTTGAAATTGCACAAAAATGAGAAAAACTCTTCTATGGAGAGAGTTGAGCAATTCCAAAGCATCAATGTGGACTGTTGTACTCTATTGAGTGCTCTTAAAAGTCTAACTTGGTAGTTGAGCCTTCGTGCCACGTTTCGTAAGGTAAAGACGCGAATAGACTAAGTTATGTCTCAAATTGCACAAAAACGAGAAAAGCTCCTCTGTGGAGAAAGTTGAACAACTCCAAAGCATCAATGTGGACCGTTATACTCTATTGAGTGCTCTTAAAAGTCTAACTTGCTAGTTGAGCCTTCGTGCCACGTTTCGTAAGGTAAAGGTGCGAATAGACCAACTTATGTTTGAAATTGCACAAAAACGAGAAAAGCTCCTCTGTGGAGAGAGGTGAACAATTCCAAAGCATCAATATGGACCGTTGTACTCTATTGAGTGCTCTTAAAAGTCTAACTTGCTAGTTGAGCCTTCGTGCCACGTTTCGTAAGGTAAAGGTGTGAATAGACCAAGTTATGTTTGAAATTGCACAAAAACGAGAAAAACTCTTCTATGGAGAGAGTTGAGCAATTCCAAAGCATCAATGTGGACTGTTGTACTCTATTGAGTGCTCTTAAAAGTCTAACTTGGTAGTTGAGTCTTCGTGCCACGTTTCGTAAGGTAAAGACGCGAATAGACTAAGTTATGTCTCAAATTGCACAAAAACGAGAAAAGCTCCTCTGTGGAGAAAGTTGAACAACTCCAAAGCATCAATGTGGACCGTTATACTCTATTGAGTGCTCTTAAAAGTCTAACTTGCTAGTTGAGCTTTCGTGCCACGTTTCGTAAGGTAAAGGTGCGAATAGACCAAGTTATGTTTGAAATTGCACAAAAACGAGAAAAACTCTTCTATGGAGAGAGTTGAGCAATTCCAAAGCATCAATGTGGACTGTTGTAATCTATTGAGTGCTCTTAAAAGTCTAACTTGCTAGTTGAGCCTTCGTGCCACGTTTCGTAAGGTAAAGGTGCGAATAGACCAAGTTATGTTTGCAATTGCACAAAAACGAGAAAAACTCTTCTATGGAGAGAGTTGAGCAATTCCAAAGCATCAATGTGAACTGTTGTACTCTATTGAGTGCTCTTAAAAGTCTAACTTGGTAGTTGAGCCTTCGTGCCACGTTTCGTAAGGTAAAGACGCGAATAGACTAAGTTATGTCTCAAATCGCACAAAAACGAGAAAAGCTCCTCTGTGGAGAAAGTTGAACAACTCCAAAGCATCAATGTGGACCGTTATACTCTATTGAGTGCTCTTAAAAGTCTAACTTGCTAGTTGAGCTTTCGTGCCACGTTTCATAAGGTAAAAGTGCGAATAGTATGTTTGAAATTGCACAAAAACGAGAAAAACTCTTCTATAGAGAGAGTTGAGCAATTCCAAAGCATAAATGTGGACTGTTGTAATCTATTGAGTGCTCTTAAAAGTCTAACTTGCTAGTTGAGCCTTCGTGCCACGTTTAGTATGGTAAAGACGCAAATAGACCAAGTTACATCTCAAGGTGCACAAAAACGTGAAAAGCTACTCTGTGGAGTGAGTTGAACAACTCCAAAGCATCAATCTGGACCGTTGTACTCTATTGAGTGCTCTTAAAAGTCTAACTTGCTAGTTGAGCCTTCGTACCACGTTTCGTAAGGTAAAACTTCGAATAGACCAAGTTATGTTTGAAATTGCACAAAAACGAGAAAAGCTCCTCTGTGGAGAGAGTTGAACAATTCCAAAGCATCAATATGGACCGTTGTACTCTATTGAGTGCTCTTAAAAGTATAACTTTCTAGTTGAGCCTTCGTGCCACGTTTCGTATGGTAAAGACGTGAATAGACCAAGTTACGTCTCAAGTTGCACGAAAACGTGAAAAGCTCCTCTGTGGAGAAAGTTGAACAACTCCAAAGCATCAATGTGGACCGTTATACTCTATTGAGTGCTCTTAACAGTCTAACTTGCTAGTTGAGCCTTCGTGCCACGTTTCGTAAGGTAAAGGTGCGAATAGACCAAGTTATGTTTGAAATTGCACAAAAAGGAGAAAAACTCTTCTATGGAGAGAGTTGAGCAATTCCAAAGCATCAATGTGGACTGTTGTACTCTATTGAGTGCTCTTAAAAGTCTAACTTGGTAGTTGAGCCTTCGTGCCACGTTTCGTAAGGTAAAGACGCGAATAGACTAAGTTATGTCTCGAATTGCACAAAAACGAGAAAAGCTCCTCTGTGGAGAAAGTTGAACAACTCCAAAGCATCAATGTGGACCGTTATACTCTATTGAGTGCTCTTAAAAGTCTAACTTGCTAGTTGAGCCTTCGTGCCACGTTTCGTAAGGTAAAGGTGCGAATAGACCAACTTATGTTTGAAATTGCACAAAAATGAGAAAAGCTCCTCTGTGGAGAGAGGTGAACAATTCCAAAGCATCAATATGGACCGTTGTACTCTATTGAGTGCTCTTAAAAGTCTAACTTGCTAGTTGAGCCTTCGTGCCACGTTTCGTAAGGTAAAGGTGTGAATAGACCAAGTTATGTTTGAAATTGCACAAAAACGAGAAAAACTCTTCTATGGAGAGAGTTGAGCAATTCCAAAGCATCAATGTGGACTGTTGTACTCTATTGAGTGCTCTTAAAGGTCTAACTTGGTAGTTGAGTCTTCGTGCCACGTTTCGTAAGGTAAAGACGCGAATAGACTAAGTTATGTCTCAAATTGCACAAAAACGAGAAAAGCTCCTCTGTAGAGAAAGTTGAACAACTCCAAAGCATCAATGTGGACCGTTATACTCTATTGAGTGCTCTTAAAAGTCTAACTTGCTAGTTGAGCTTTCGTGCCACGTTTCGTAAGGTAAAGGTGCGAATAGACCAAGTTATGTTTGAAATTGCACAAAAACGAGAAAAACTCTTCTATGGAGAGAGTTGAGCAATTCCAAAGCATCAATGTGGACTGTTGTAATCTATTGAGTGCTCTTAAAAGTCTAACTTGCTAGTTGAGCCTTCGTGCCACGTTTCGTAAGGTAAAGGTGCGAATAGACCAAGTTATGTTTGCAATTGCACAAAAACGAGAAAAACTCTTCTATGGAGAGAGTTGAGCAATTCCAAAGCATCAATGTGAACTGTTGTACTCTATTGAGTGCTCTTAAAAGTCTAACTTGGTAGTTGAGCCTTCGTGCCACGTTTCGTAAGGTAAAGACGCGAATAGACTAAGTTATGTCTCAAATCGCACAAAAACGAGAAAAGCTCCTCTGTGGAGAAAGTTGAACAACTCCAAAGCATCAATGTGGACCGTTATACTCTATTGAGTGCTCTTAAAAGTCTAACTTGCTAGTTGAGCTTTCGTGCCACGTTTCATAAGGTAAAAGTGCGAATAGACCAAGTTATGTTTGAAATTGCACAAAAACGAGAAAAACTCTTCTATAGAGAGAGTTGAGCAATTCCAAAGCATAAATGTGGACTGTTGTAATCTATTGAGTGCTCTTAAAAGTCTAACTTGCTAGTTGAGCCTTCGTGCCACGTTTAGTATGGTAAAGACGCAAATAGACCAAGTTACATCTCAAGGTGCACAAAAACGTGAAAAGCTACTCTGTGGAGTGAGTTGAACAACTCCAAAGCATCAATCTGGACCGTTGTACTCTATTGAGTGCTCTTAAAAGTCTAACTTGCTAGTTGAGCCTTCGTACCACGTTTCGTAAGGTAAAGGTGCGAATAGACCAACTTATGTTTGAAATTGCACAAAAACGAGAAAAACTCTTCTATGGAGAGAGTTGAGCAGTTCCAAAGCATCAATGTGGACTGTTGTAATCTATTGAGTGCTCTTAAAAGTCTAACTTGCTAGTTGAGCCTTCGTGCCACGTTTCGTATGGTAAAGACGCGAATAGACGAAGTTACGTCTCAAGTTGCACAAAAACGTGAAAAGCTCCTCTATGGAGAGAGTTGAACAACTCCAAAGCATCAATGTGGACCATTGTACTCTATTGAGTGCTCTTAAAAGTCTAACTTGCTAGTTGAGCCTTCGTACCACGTTTCGTAAGGTAAAACTTCGAATAGACCAAGTTATGTTTGAAATTGCACAAAAACGAGAAAAGCTCCTCTGTGGAGAGAGTTGAACAATTCCAAAGCATCAATATGGACCGTTGTACTCTATTGGGTGCTCTTAAAAGTCTAACTTGCTAGTTGAGCCTTCGTGCCACGTTTCGTATGGTAAAGACGTGAATAGACCAAGTTACGTCTCAAGTTGCACGAAAACGTGAAAAGCTCCTCTGTGGAGAAAGTTGAACAACTCCAAAGCATCAATGTGGACCGTTATACTCTATTGAGTGCTCTTAAAAGTCTAACTTGCTAGTTGAGCCTTCGTGCCACGTTTCGTAAGGTAAAGGTGCGAATAGACCAAGTTATGTTTGAAATTGCACAAAAACGAGAAAAACTCTTCTATGGAGAGAGTTGAGCAATTCCAAAGCATCAATGTGGACTGTTGTACTCTATTGAGTGCTCTTAAAAGTCTAACTTGGTAGTTGAGCCTTCGTGCCACGTTTCGTAAGGTAAAGACCGAATAGACTAAGTTATGTCTCAAATTGCACAAAAACGAGAAAAGCTCCTCTGTGGAGAAAGTTGAACAACTCCAAAGCATCAATGTGGACCGTTATACTCTATTGAGTGCTCTTAAAAGTCTAACTTGCTAGTTGAGCTTTCGTGCCACGTTTCGTAAGTTAAAAGTGCGAATAGACCAAGTTATGTTTGAAATTGCACAAAAACGAGAAAAACTCTTCTATAGAGAGAGTTGAGCAATTCCAAAGCATAAATGTGGACTGTTGTAATCTATTGAGTGCTCTTAAAAGTCTAACTTGCTAGTTGAGCCTTCGTGCCACGTTTAGTATGGTAAAGACGCAAATAGACCAAGTTACGTCTCAAGTTGCACAAAAACGTGAAAAGCTACTCTGTGGAGTGAGTTGAACAACTCCAAAGCATCAATCTGGACCGTTGTACTCTATTGAGTGCTCTTAAAAGTCTAACTTGCTAGTTGAGCCTTCGTGCCACGTTTCGTAAAGTAAAGGTGCGAATAGACCAACTTATGTTTGAAATTGCACAAAAACGAGAAAAGCTCCTCTGTGGAGAGAGTTGAACAATTCCAAAGCATCAATATGGACCGTTGTACTCTATTGAGTGCTCTTAAAAGTCTAACTTGCTAGTTGAGCCTTCGTGCCACGTTTCGTAAGGTAAAGGTGCGAATAGACCAAGTTATGTTTGAAATTGCACAAAAACGAGAAAAACTCTTCTATGGAGAGAGTTGAGCAATTCCAAAGCATCAATGTGGACTGTTGTACTCTATTGAGTGCTCTTAAAAGTCTAACTTGGTAGTTGAGTCTTCGTGCCACGTTTCGTAAGGTAAAGACGCGAATAGACTAAGTTATGTCTCAAATTGCACAAAAACGAGAAAAGCTCCTCTGTAGAGAAAGTTGAACAACTCCAAAGCATCAATGTGGACCGTTATACTCTATTGAGTGCTCTTAAAAGTCTAACTTGCTAGTTGAGCTTTCGTGCCACGTTTCGTAAGGTAAAGGTGCGAATAGACCAAGTTATGTTTGAAATTGCACAAAAAGGAGAAAAACTCTTCTATGGAGAGAGTTGAGCAATTCCAAAGCATCAATGTGGACTGTTGTACTCTATTGAGTGCTCTTAAAAGTCTAACTTGGTAGTTGAGCCTTCGTGCCACGTTTCGTAAGGTAAAGACGCGAATAGACTAAGTTATGTCTCGAATTGCACAAAAACGAGAAAAGCTCCTCTGTGGAGAAAGTTGAACAACTCCAAAGCATCAATGTGGACCGTTATACTCTATTGAGTGCTCTTAAAAGTCTAACTTGCTAGTTGAGCCTTCGTGCCACGTTTCGTAAGGTAAAGGTGCGAATAGACCAACTTATGTTTGAAATTGCACAAAAATGAGAAAAGCTCCTCTGTGGAGAGAGGTGAACAATTCCAAAGCATCAATATGGACCGTTGTACTCTATTGAGTGCTCTTAAAAGTCTAACTTGCTAGTTGAGCCTTCGTGCCACGTTTCGTAAGGTAAAGGTGTGAATAGACCAAGTTATGTTTGAAATTGCACAAAAACGAGAAAAACTCTTCTATGGAGAGAGTTGAGCAATTCCAAAGCATCAATGTGGACTGTTGTACTCTATTGAGTGCTCTTAAAAGTCTAACTTGGTAGTTGAGTCTTCGTGCCACGTTTCGTAAGGTAAAGACGCGAATAGACTAAGTTATGTCTCAAATTGCACAAAAACGAGAAAAGCTCCTCTGTAGAGAAAGTTGAACAACTCCAAAGCATCAATGTGGACCGTTATACTCTATTGAGTGCTCTTAAAAGTCTAACTTGCTAGTTGAGCTTTCGTGCCACGTTTCGTAAGGTAAAGGTGCGAATAGACCAAGTTATGTTTGAAATTGCACAAAAACGAGAAAAACTCTTCTATGGAGAGAGTTGAGCAATTCCAAAGCATCAATGTGGACTGTTGTAATCTATTGAGTGCTCTTAAAAGTCTAACTTGCTAGTTGAGCCTTCGTGCCACGTTTCGTAAGGTAAAGGTGCGAATAGACCAAGTTATGTTTGCAATTGCACAAAAACGAGAAA
Organism: Tripterygium wilfordii; assembly: GCF_013401445.1. Lineage (NCBI taxonomy): Eukaryota > Viridiplantae > Streptophyta > Magnoliopsida > Celastrales > Celastraceae > Tripterygium > Tripterygium wilfordii. Next base: position 6,886,996 of record NC_052250.1, read on the forward strand.
AGCTCCTCTGTGGAGAAAGTTGAACAACTCCAAAGCATCAATGTGGACCGTTATACTCTATTGAGTGCTCTTAAAAGTCTAACTTGCTAGTTGAGCTTTCGTGCCACGTTTCGTAAGTTAAAGGTGCGAATAGACCAAGTTATGTTTGAAATTGCACAAAAACGAGAAAAACTCTTCTATAGAGAGAGTTGAGCAGTTCCAAAGCATCAATGTGGACCGTTATACTCTATTGAGTGCTCTTAAAAGTCTAACTTGGTAGTTGAGTCTTCGTGCCACGTTTCGTAAGGTAAAGACGCGAATAGACTAAGTTATGTCTCAAATTGCACAAAAACGAGAAAAGCTCCTCTGTAGAGAAAGTTGAACAACTCCAAAGCATCAATGTGGACCGTTATACTCTATTGAGTGCTCTTAAAAGTCTAACTTGCTAGTTGAGCTTTCGTGCCACGTTTCGTAAGGTAAAGGTGCGAATAGACCAAGTTATGTTTGAAATTGCACAAAAACGAGAAAAACTCTTCTATGGAGAGAGTTGAGCAATTCCAAAGCATCAATGTGGACTGTTGTAATCTATTGAGTGCTCTTAAAAGTCTAACTTGCTAGTTGAGCCTTCGTGCCACGTTTCGTAAGGTAAAGGTGCGAATAGACCAAGTTATGTTTGCAATTGCACAAAAACGAGAAAAACTCTTCTATGGAGAGAGTTGAGCAATTCCAAAGCATCAATGTGAACTGTTGTACTCTATTGAGTGCTCTTAAAAGTCTAACTTGGTAGTTGAGCCTTCGTGCCACGTTTCGTAAGGTAAAGACGCGAATAGACTAAGTTATGTCTCAAATCGCACAAAAACGAGAAAAGCTCCTCTGTGGAGAAAGTTGAACAACTCCATAGCATCAATGTGGACCGTTATACTCTATTGAGTGCTCTTAAAAGTCTAACTTGCTAGTTGAGCTTTCGTGCCACGTTTCATAAGGTAAAAGTGCGAATAGACCAAGTTATGTTTGAAATTGCACAAAAACGAGAAAAACTCTTCTATAGAGAGAGTTGAGCAGTTCCAAAGCATCAATGTGGACTGTTGTAATCTATTGAGTGCTCTTAAAAGTCTAACTTGCTAGTTGAGCCTTCGTGCCACGTTTCGTATGGTAAAGACGCGAATAGACGAAGTTACGTCTCAAGTTGCACAAAAACGTGAAAAGCTCCTCTATGGAGAGAGTTGAACAACTCCAAAGCATCAATGTGGACCATTGTACTCTATTGAGTGCTCTTAAAAGTCTAACTTGCTAGTTGAGCCTTCGTACCACGTTTCGTAAGGTAAAACTTCGAATAGACCAAGTTATGTTTGAAATTGCACAAAAACGAGAAAAGCTCCTCTGTGGAGAGAGTTGAACAATTCCAAAGCATCAATATGGACCGTTGTACTCTATTGGGTGCTCTTAAAAGTCTAACTTGCTAGTTGAGCCTTCGTGCCACGTTTCGTATGGTAAAGACGTGAATAGACCAAGTTACGTCTCAAGTTGCACGAAAACGTGAAAAGCTCCTCTGTGGAGAAAGTTGAACAACTCCAAAGCATCAATGTGGACCGTTATACTCTATTGAGTGCTCTTAAAAGTCTAACTTGCTAGTTGAGCCTTCGTGCCACGTTTCGTAAGGTAAAGGTGCGAATAGACCAAGTTATGTTTGAAATTGCACAAAAACGAGAAAAACTCTTCTATGGAGAGAGTTGAGCAATTCCAAAGCATCAATGTGGACTGTTGTACTCTATTGAGTGCTCTTAAAAGTCTAACTTGGTAGTTGAGCCTTCGTGCCACGTTTCGTAAGGTAAAGACCGAATAGACTAAGTTATGTCTCAAATTGCACAAAAACGAGAAAAGCTCCTCTGTGGAGAAAGTTGAACAACTCCAAAGCATCAATGTGGACCGTTATACTCTATTGAGTGCTCTTAAAAGTCTAACTTGCTAGTTGAGCTTTCGTGCCACGTTTCGTAAGTTAAAAGTGCGAATAGACCAAGTTATGTTTGAAATTGCACAAAAACGAGAAAAACTCTTCTATAGAGAGAGTTGAGCAATTCCAAAGCATAAATGTGGACTGTTGTAATCTATTGAGTGCTCTTAAAAGTCTAACTTGCTAGTTGAGCCTTCGTGCCACGTTTAGTATGGTAAAGACGCAAATAGACCAAGTTACGTCTCAAGTTGCACAAAAACGTGAAAAGCTACTCTGTGGAGTGAGTTGAACAACTCCAAAGCATCAATCTGGACCGTTGTACTCTATTGAGTGCTCTTAAAAGTCTAACTTGCTAGTTGAGCCTTCGTGCCACGTTTCGTAAAGTAAAGGTGCGAATAGACCAAGTTATGTTTGAAATTGCACAAAAACGAGAAAAACTCTTCTATGGAGAGAGTTGAGCAATTCCAAAGCATCAATGTGGACTGTTGTAATCTATTGAGTGCTCTTAAAAGTCTAACTTGCTAGTTGAGCCTTCGTGCCACGTTTCGTAAGGTAAAGGTGCGAATAGACCAAGTTATGTTTGAAATTGCACAAAAACGAGAAAAACTCTTCTATGGAGAGAGTTGAGCAATTCCAAAGCATCAATGTGAACTGTTGTACTCTATTGAGTGCTCTTAAAAGTCTAACTTGGTAGTTGAGCCTTCGTGCCACGTTTCGTAAGGTAAAGACGCGAATAGACTAAGTTATGTCTCAAATTGCACAAAAACGAGAAAAGCTCCTCTGTGGAGAAAGTTGAACAACTCCAAAGCATCAATGTGGACCGTTATACTCTATTGAGTGCTCTTAAAAGTCTAACTTGCTAGTTGAGCCTTCGTGCCACGTTTCGTAAGGTAAAGGTGCGAATAGACCAAGTTATGTTTGAAATTGCACAAAAACGAGGAAAAACTCTTCTATGGAGAGAGTTGAGCAATTCCAAAGCATCAATGTGGACTGTTGTACTCTATTGAGTGCTATTAAAAGTCTAACTTGGTAGTTGAGCCTTCGTGCCACGTTTCGTAAGGTAAAGACGCGAATAGACTAAGTTATGTCTCAAATCGCACAAAAACGAGAAAAGCTCCTCTATGGAGAAAGTTGAACAACTCCAAAGCATCAATGTGGACCGTTATACTCTATTGAGTGCTCTTAAAAGTCTAACTTGCTAGTTGAGCTTTCGTGCCACGTTTCGTAAGTTAAAGGTGCGAATAGACCAAGTTATGTTTGAAATTGCACAAAAACGAGAAAAACTCTTCTATGGAGAGAGTTGAGCAATTCCAAAGCATCAATGTGAACTGTTGTACTCTATTGAGTGCTCTTAAAAGTCTAACTTGGTAGTTGAGCCTTCGTGCCACGTTTCGTAAGGTAAAGACGCGAATAGACTAAGTTATGTCTCAAATTGCACAAAAACGAGAAAAGCTCCTCTGTGGAGAAAGTTGAACAACTCCAAAGCATCAATGTGGACCGTTATACTCTATTGAGTGCTCTTAAAAGTCTAACTTGCTAGTTGAGCCTTCGTGCCACGTTTCGTAAGGTAAAGGTGCGAATAGACCAAGTTATGTTTGAAATTGCACAAAAACGAGAAAAACTCTTCTATGGAGAGAGTTGAGCAATTCCAAAGCATCAATGTGAACTGTTGTACTCTATTGAGTGCTCTTAAAAGTCTAACTTGGTAGTTGAGCCTTCGTGCCACGTTTCGTAAGGTAAAGACGCGAATAGACTAAGTTATGTCTCAAATTGCACAAAAACGAGAAAAGCTCCTCTGTGGAGAAAGTTGAACAACTCCAAAGCATCAATGTGGACCGTTATACTCTATTGAGTGCTCTTAAAAGTCTAACTTGCTAGTTGAGCCTTCGTGCCACGTTTCGTAAGGTAAAGGTGCGAATAGACCAACTTATGTTTGAAATTGCACAAAAACGAGAAAAGCTCCTCTATGGAGAGAGGTGAACAATTCCAAAGCATCAATATGGACCGTTGTACTCTATTGAGTGCTCTTAAAAGTCTAACTTGCTAGTTGAGCCTTCGTGCCACGTTTCGTAAGGTAAAGGTGTGAATAGACCAAGTTATGTTTGAAATTGCACAAAAACGAGAAAAACTCTTCTATGGAGAGAGTTGAGCAATTCCAAAGCATCAATGTGGACTGTTGTACTCTATTGAGTGCTCTTAAAAGTCTAACTTGGTAGTTGAGTCTTCGTGCCACGTTTCGTAAGGTAAAGACGCGAATAGACTAAGTTATGTCTCAAATTGCACAAAAACGAGAAAAGCTCCTCTGTAGAGAAAGTTGAACAACTCCAAAGCATCAATGTGGACCGTTATACTCTATTGAGTGCTCTTAAAAGTCTAACTTGCTAGTTGAGCTTTCGTGCCACGTTTCGTAAGGTAAAGGTGCGAATAGACCAAGTTATGTTTGAAATTGCACAAAAACGAGAAAAACTCTTCTATGGAGAGAGTTGAGCAATTCCAAAGCATCAATGTGGACTGTTGTAATCTATTGAGTGCTCTTAAAAGTCTAACTTGCTAGTTGAGCCTTCGTGCCACGTTTCGTAAGGTAAAGGTGCGAATAGACCAAGTTATGTTTGCAATTGCACAAAAACGAGAAAAACTCTTCTATGGAGAGAGTTGAGCAATTCCAAAGCATCAATGTGAACTGTTGTACTCTATTGAGTGCTCTTAAAAGTCTAACTTGGTAGTTGAGCCTTCGTGCCACGTTTCGTAAGGTAAAGACGCGAATAGACTAAGTTATGTCTCAAATCGCACAAAAACGAGAAAAGCTCCTCTGTGGAGAAAGTTGAACAACTCCAAAGCATCAATGTGGACCGTTATACTCTATTGAGTGCTCTTAAAAGTCTAACTTGCTAGTTGAGCTTTCGTGCCACGTTTCATAAGGTAAAAGTGCGAATAGACCAAGTTATGTTTGAAATTGCACAAAAACGAGAAAAACTCTTCTATAGAGAGAGTTGAGCAATTCCAAAGCATAAATGTGGACTGTTGTAATCTATTGAGTGCTCTTAAAAGTCTAACTTGCTAGTTGAGCCTTCGTGCCACGTTTAGTATGGTAAAGACGCAAATAGACCAAGTTACATCTCAAGGTGCACAAAAACGTGAAAAGCTACTCTGTGGAGTGAGTTGAACAACTCCAAAGCATCAATCTGGACCGTTGTACTCTATTGAGTGCTCTTAAAAGTCTAACTTGCTAGTTGAGCCTTCGTGCCACGTTTCGTAAAGTAAAGGTGCGAATAGACCAAGTTATGTTTGAAATTGCACAAAAACGAGAAAAACTCTTCTATGGAGAGAGTTGAGCAATTCCAAAGCATCAATGTGGACTGTTGTAATCTATTGAGTGCTCTTAAAAGTCTAACTTGCTAGTTGAGCCTTCGTGCCACGTTTCGTAAGGTAAAGGTGCGAATAGACCAAGTTATGTTTGAAATTGCACAAAAACGAGAAAAAACTCTTCTATGGAGAGAGTTGAGCAATTCCAAAGCATCAATGTGAACTGTTGTACTCTATTGAGTGCTCTTAAAAGTCTAACTTGGTAGTTGAGCCTTCGTGCCACGTTTCGTAAGGTAAAGACGCGAATAGACTAAGTTATGTCTCAAATTGCACAAAAACGAGAAAAGCTCCTCTGTGGAGAAAGTTGAACAACTCCAAAGCATCAATGTGGACCGTTATACTCTATTGAGTGCTCTTAAAAGTCTAACTTGCTAGTTGAGCCTTCGTGCCACGTTTCGTAAGGTAAAGGTGCGAATAGACCAAGTTATGTTTGAAATTGCACAAAAACGAGAAAAACTCTTCTATGGAGAGAGTTGAGCAATTCCAAAGCATCAATGTGGACTGTTGTACTCTATTGAGTGCTCTTAAAAGTCTAACTTGGTAGTTGAGCCTTCGTGCCACGTTTCGTAAGGTAAAGACGCGAATAGACTAAGTTATGTCTCAAATCGCACAAAAACGAGAAAAGCTCCTCTATGGAGAAAGTTGAACAACTCCAAAGCATCAATGTGGACCGTTATACTCTATTGAGTGCTCTTAAAAGTCTAACTTGCTAGTTGAGCTTTCGTGCCACGTTTCGTAAGTTAAAGGTGCGAATAGACCAAGTTATGTTTGAAATTGCACAAAAACGAGAAAAACTCTTCTATGGAGAGAGTTGAGCAATTCCAAAGCATCAATGTGAACTGTTGTACTCTATTGAGTGCTCTTAAAAGTCTAACTTGGTAGTTGAGCCTTCGTGCCACGTTTCGTAAGGTAAAGACGCGAATAGACTAAGTTATGTCTCAAATTGCACAAAAACGAGAAAAGCTCCTCTGTGGAGAAAGTTGAACAACTCCAAAGCATCAATGTGGACCGTTATACTCTATTGAGTGCTCTTAAAAGTCTAACTTGCTAGTTGAGCCTTCGTGCCACGTTTCGTAAGGTAAAGGTGCGAATAGACCAAGTTATGTTTGAAATTGCACAAAAACGAGAAAAACTCTTCTATGGAGAGAGTTGAGCAATTCCAAAGCATCAATGTGAACTGTTGTACTCTATTGAGTGCTCTTAAAAGTCTAACTTGGTAGTTGAGCCTTCGTGCCACGTTTCGTAAGGTAAAGACGCGAATAGACTAAGTTATGTCTCAAATTGCACAAAAATGAGAAAAGCTCCTCTGTGGAGAAAGTTGAACAACTCCAAAGCATCAATGTGGACCGTTATACTCTATTGAGTGCTCTTAAAAGTCTAACTTGCTAGTTGAGCCTTCGTGCCACGTTTCGTAAGGTAAAGGTGCGAATAGACCAACTTATGTTTGAAATTGCACAAAAACGAGAAAAGCTCCTCTATGGAGAGAGGTGAACAATTCCAAAGCATCAATATGGACCGTTGTACTCTATTGAGTGCTCTTAAAAGTCTAACTTGCTAGTTGAGCCTTCGTGCCACGTTTCGTAAGGTAAAGGTGTGAATAGACCAAGTTATGTTTGAAATTGCACAAAAACGAGAAAAACTCTTCTATGGAGAGAGTTGAGCAATTCCAAAGCATCAATGTGGACTGTTGTACTCTATTGAGTGCTCTTAAAAGTCTAACTTGGTAGTTGAGTCTTCGTGCCACGTTTCGTAAGGTAAAGACGCGAATAGACTAAGTTATGTCTCAAATTGCACAAAAACGAGAAAAGCTCCTCTGTAGAGAAAGTTGAACAACTCCAAAGCATCAATGTGGACCGTTATACTCTATTGAGTGCTCTTAAAAGTCTAACTTGCTAGTTGAGCTTTCGTGCCACGTTTCGTAAGGTAAAGGTGCGAATAGACCAAGTTATGTTTGAAATTGCACAAAAACGAGAAAAACTCTTCTATGGAGAGAGTTGAGCAATTCCAAAGCATCAATGTGGACTGTTGTAATCTATTGAGTGCTCTTAAAAGTCTAACTTGCTAGTTGAGCCTTCGTGCCACGTTTCGTAAGGTAAAGGTGCGAATAGACTAAGTTATGTCTCGAATTGCACAAAAACGAGAAAAACTCCTCTGTGGAGAAAGTTGAACAACTCCAAAGCATCAATGTGGACCGTTATACTCTATTGAGTGCTCTTAAAAGTCTAACTTGCTAGTTGAGCCTTCGTGCCACGTTTCGTAAGGTAAAGACGCGAATAGACTAAGTTATGTCTCGAATTGCACAAAAACGAGAAAAGCTCCTCTGTGGAGAAAGTTGAACAACTCCAAAGCATCAATGTGGACCGTTATACTCTATTGAGTGCTCTTAAAAGTCTAACTTGCTAGTTGAGCCTTCGTGCCACGTTTCGTAAGGTAAAGGTGCGAATAGACCAACTTATGTTTGAAATTGCACAAAAATGAGAAAAGCTCCTCTGTGGAGAGAGGTGAACAATTCCAAAGCATCAATATGGACCGTTGTACTCTATTGAGTGCTCTTAAAAGTCTAACTTGCTAGTTGAGCCTTCGTGCCACGTTTCGTAAGGTAAAGGTGTGAATAGACCAAGTTATGTTTGAAATTGCACAAAAACGAGAAAAACTCTTCTATGGAGAGAGTTGAGCAATTCCAAAGCATCAATGTGGACTGTTGTACTCTATTGAGTGCTCTTAAAAGTCTAACTTGGTAGTTGAGTCTTCGTGCCACGTTTCGTAAGGTAAAGACGCGAATAGACTAAGTTATGTCTCAAATTGCACAAAAACGAGAAAAGCTCCTCTGTAGAGAAAGTTGAACAACTCCAAAGCATCAATGTGGACCGTTATACTCTATTGAGTGCTCTTAAAAGTCTAACTTGCTAGTTGAGCTTTCGTGCCACGTTTCGTAAGGTAAAGGTGCGAATAGACCAAGTTATGTTTGAAATTGCACAAAAACGAGAAAAACTCTTCTATGGAGAGAGTTGAGCAATTCCAAAGCATCAATGTGGACTGTTGTAATCTATTGAGTGCTCTTAAAAGTCTAACTTGCTAGTTGAGCCTTCGTGCCACGTTTCGTAAGGTAAAGACGCGAATAGACTAAGTTATGTCTCAAATTGCACAAAAACGAGAAAAGCTCCTCTGTGGAGAAAGTTGAACAACTCCAAAGCATCAATGTGGACCGTTATACTCTATTGAGTGCTCTTAAAAGTCTAACTTGCTAGTTGAGCTTTCGTGCCACGTTTCGTAAGTTAAACGTGCGAATAGACCAAGTTATGTTTGAAATTGCACAAAAACGAGAAAAACTCTTCTATGGAGAGAGTTGAGCAATTCCAAAGCATCAATGTGGACTGTTGTAATCTATTGAGTGCTCTTAAAAGTCTAACTTGCTAGTTGAGCCTTCGTGCCACGTTTCGTAAGGTAAAGGTGCGAATAGACCAAGTTATGTTTGCAATTGCACAAAAACGAGAAAAGCTCCTCTGTGGAGAAAGTTGAACAACTCCAAAGCATCAATGTGGACCGTTATACTCTATTGAGTGCTCTTAAAAGTCTAACTTGCTAGTTGAGCCTTCGTGCCACGTTTCGTAAGGTAAAGGTGCGAATAGACCAAGTTATGTTTGAAATTGCACAAAAACGAGAAAAACTCTTCTATGGAGAGAGTTGAGCAATTCCAAAGCATCAATGTGGACTGTTGTACTCTATTGAGTGCTCTTAAAAGTCTAACTTGGTAGTTGAGCCTTCGTGCCACGTTTCGTAAGGTAAAGACGCGAATAGACTAAGTTATGTCTCAAATCGCACAAAAACGAGAAAAGCTCCTCTGTGGAGAAAGTTGAACAACTCCAAAGCATCAATGTGGACCGTTATACTCTATTGAGTGCTCTTAAAAGTCTAACTTGCTAGTTGAGCTTTCGTGCCACGTTTCGTAAGTTAAAAGTGCGAATAGACCAAGTTATGTTTGAAATTGCACAAAAACGAGAAAAACTCTTCTATAGAGAGAGTTGAGCAATTCCAAAGCATATATGTGGACAGTTGTAATCTATTGAGTGCTCTTAAAAGTCTAACTTGCTAGTTGAGCCTTCGTGCCACGTTTAGTATGGTAAAGACGCAAATAGACCAAGTTACGTCTCAAGTTGCACAAAAACGTGAAAAGCTACTCTGTGGAGTGAGTTGAACAACTCCAAAGCATCAATCTGGACCGTTGTATTCTATTGAGTGCTCTTAAAAGTCTAACTTGCTAGTTGAGCCTTCGTACCACGTTTCGTAAGGTAAAGGTGCGAATAGACCAACTTATGTTTGAAATTGCACAAAAACGAGAAAAACTCTTCCATGGAGAGAGTTGAGCAGTTCCAAAGCATCAATGTGGACTGTTGTAATCAATTGAGTGCTCTTAAAAGTCTAACTTGCTAGTTGAGCCTTCGTGCCACGTTTCGTATGGTAAAGACGCGAATAGACCAAGTTACGTCTCAAGTTGCACAAAAACGTGAAAAGCTCCTCTATGGAGAGAGTTGAACAACTCCAAAGCATCAATGTAGACCGTTGTACTCTATTGAGTGCTCTTAAAAGTCTAACTTGCTAGTTGAGCCTTCGTACCACGTTTCGTAAGGTAAAACTTCGAATAGACCAAGTTATGTTTGAAATTGCACAAAAACGAGAAAAGCTCCTCTGTGGAGAGAGTTGAACAATTCCAAAGCATCAATATGGACCGTTGTACTCTATTGAGTGCTCTTAAAAGTCTAACTTGCTAGTTGAGCCTTCGTGCCACGTTTCGTATGGTAAAGACATGAATAGACCAAGTTACGTCTCAAGTTGCACGAAAACGTGAAAAGCTCCTCTGTGGAGAAAGTTGAACAACTCCAAAGCATCAATGTGGACCGTTATACTCTATTGAGTGCTCTTAAAAGTCTAACTTGCTAGTTGAGCTTTCGTGCCACGTTTCGTAACGTAAAGGTGCGAATAGACCAAGTTATGTTTGAAATTGCACAACAACGAGAAAAACTCTTCTATGGAGAGAGTTGAGCAATTCCAAAGCATCAATGTGGACTGTTGTAATCTATTGAGTGCTCTTAAAAGTATAACTTGCTAGTTGAGCCTTCGTGCCACGTTTCGTATGGTAAAGACGTGAATAGACCAAGTTACGTCTCAAGTTGCACAAAAACGTGAAAAGCACCTCTGTTGAGAGAGTTGAACAATTCCAAAGCATCAATGTGGACCGTTGTACTCTATTGAGTGCTCTTAAAAGTCTAACTTGGTAGTTGAGCCTTCGTGCCACGTTTCGTAAGGTAAAGACGCGAATAGACTAAGTTATGTCTCAAATTGCACAAAAACGAGAAAAGCTCCTCTGTGGAGAAAGTTGAACAACTCCAAAGCATCAATGTGGACCGTTATACTCTATTGAGTGCTCTTAAAAGTCTAACTTGCTAGTTGAGCTTTCGTGCCACGTTTCGTAACGTAAAGGTGCGAATAGACCAAGTTATGTTTGAAATTGCACAAAAACGAGAAAAACTCTTCTATGGAGAGAGTTGAGCAATTCCAAAGCATCAATGTGGACTGTTGTAATCTATTGAGTGCTCTTAAAAGTATAACTTGCTAGTTGAGCCTTCGTGCCACGTTTCGTATGGTAAAGACGTGAATAGACCAAGTTACGTCTCAAGTTGCACAAAAACGTGAAAAGCACCTCTGTTGAGAGAGTTGAACAATTCCAAAGCATCAATGTGGACGGTTGTACTCTATTGAGTGCTCTTAAAAGTCTAACTTGCTAGTTGAGCCTTCGTACCACGTTTCGTAAGGTAAAAATTCGAATAGACCAAGTTATTTTTGAAATTTCACAAAAACGAGAAAAGCTCCTCTGTGGAGAGAGTTGAACAATTCCAAAGCATCAATGTGGACCATTGTACTCTATTGAGTGCTCTTCAAAGTCTAACTTGCTAGCTGAGCCTTCGTGCCACGTTTCGTAAGGTAAAGACGCGAATGGACCAAGTTATGTCTCAAATTGCACCAAAACGTGAAAAGCTCCTCTGTGAAGAGAGTTGAACAACTCCAAAGCATCAATGTGGACCGTTATACTCTATTGAGTGCTCTTAAAAGTCTAACTTGCTAGTTGAGACTTCGTGCCACATTTCGTAAGGTAAAGTTGCGAATAGACCAAGTTACGTTTGAAATTGCACAAAAATGAGAAAAGCTCCTCTGTGAAGAGAGTTGAATAATTCCAAAGCATCAATGTGGACCGTTGTACTCTATTGAGTGCTCTTAAAAGTCTAACTTGCTAGTTGAGCCTTCGTGCCACGTTTCGTAAGGTAAAGGCGCGAATAGACCAAGTTATGTCTCAAGTTGCACAAAAACGTGAAAGCTCCTTTGTGGAGAGAGTTGAACAATTCCAAAACATCAATGTGGACCGTTGTACTCTATTGAGTGCTCTTAAAAGTCTAACTTTCTAGTTGAGCCTTGGTGCCACGTTTCGTAAGGTAAAGATTCGAATAGACCAAGTTATGTTTGAAATTGCACAAAAACGAGAAAAGCACCTCTGTGGAGAGATTTGAACAATTTCAAAGCATCAATGTGGACCGTTGTACTCTATTAAGTGCTCTTAAAAGTCTAACTAGCTAGTTGAGCCATCGTGCCACATTTCGTAAGGTAGAGACGTGAATAGACCAAGATATGTCTCAAATTGCTCAAAGACGTGAAAAGCTCCTCTATGGAGAGAGTTGAGCAATTCCAAAGCCTCAATTGGACCGTTGTACTCTATTTAGTGCGGTTAAAAGTCTAACTTGCTAGTTGAGCCTTCGTGCCACGTTCCGTAAGGTAAAGACGCGAATAGACCAAGTTATGTCTCAAATTGCACAAAAAGGTGAAAAGCTCCTCTGTGGAGAGAGTTGAACAACTCCAAAGCATCAATGTGGACGGTTGTACTCTATTGAGTGCTCTTAAAAGTCTAACTTGCTAGCTGAGCCTTCGTGCCACGTTTCGTAAGGTAAAGACGCGAATGGACCAAGTTATGTCTCAAATTCCACCAAAACGTGAAAAGCTCCTCTGTGAAGAGAGTTGAACAACTCCAAAGCATCAATGTGGACCGTTGTACTCTATTGAGTGCTCTTAAAAGTCTAACTTGCTAGTTGAGCCTTCGTGCCACGTTTCGTAAGGTAAAGGCGCGAATAGACCAAGTTATGTCTCAAGTTGCACAAAAACGTGAAAGCTCCTTTGTGGAGAGAGTTGAACAATTCCAAAACATCAATGTGGACCGTTGTACTCTATTGAGTGCTCTTAAAAGTCTAACTTTCTAGTTGAGCCTTGGTGCCACGTTTCGTAAGGTAAAGATTCGAATAGACCAAGTTATGTTTGAAATTGCACAAAAACGAGAAAAGCACCTCTGTGGAGAGATTTGAACAATTCCAAAGCATCAATGTGGACCGTTGTACTCTATTAAGTGCTCTTAAAAGTCTAACTAGCTAGTTGAGCCATCGTGCCACATTTCGTAAGGTAGAGACGTGAATAGACCAAGATATGTCTCAAATTGCTCAAAGACGTGAAAAGCTCCTCTATGGAGAGAGTTGAGCAATTCCAAAGCCTCAATTGGACCGTTGTACTCTATTTAGTGCGGTTAAAAGTCTAACTTGCTAGTTGAGCCTTCGTGCCACGTTCCGTAAGGTAAAGACGCGAATAGACCAAGTTATGTCTCAAATTGCACAAAAACGTGAAAAGCTCCTCTGTGGAGAGAGTTGAACAACTCCAAAGCATCAATGTGGACCAATGTACTCTATTGAGTGCTCTTAAAAGTCTAACTTGCTAGTTGAGCCTTCGTACCACGTTTCGTAAGGTAAAACTTCGAATAGACCAAGTTATGTTTGAAATTGCACAAAAACGAGAAAAGCTCCTCTGTGGAGAGAGTTGAACAATTCCAAAGCATCAATATGGACCGTTGTACTCTATTGAGTGCTCTTAAAAGTCTAACTTGCTAGTTGAGCCTTCGTGCCACGTTTCGTATGGTAAAGACGTGAATAGACCAAGTTACGTCTCAAGTTGCACGAAAACGTGAAAAGCTCCTCTGTGGAGAAAGTTGAACAACTCCAAAGCATCAATGTGGACCGTTATACTCTATTGAGTGCTCTTAAAAGTCTAACTTGCTAGTTGAGCCTTCGTGCCACGTTTCGTAAGGTAAAGGTGCGAATAGACCAAGTTATGTTTGAAATTGCACAAAAACGAGAAAAACTCTTCTATGGAGAGAGTTGAGCAATTCCAAAGCATCAATGTGGACTGTTGTAATCTATTGAGTGCTCTTAAAAGTCTAACTTGGTAGTTGAGCCTTCGTGCCACGTTTCGTAAGGTAAAGACGCGAATAGACTAAGTTATGTCTCGAATTGCACAAAAACGAGAAAAGCTACTCTGTGGAGAAAGTTGAACAACTCCAAAGCATCAATGTGGACCGTTATACTCTATTGAGTGCTCTTAAAAGTCTAACTTGCTAGTTGAGCTTTCGTGCCACGTTTCGTAACGTAAAGGTGCGAATAGACCAAGTTATGTTTGAAATTGCACAACAACGAGAAAAACTCTTCTATGGAGAGAGTTGAGCAATTCCAAAGCATCAATGTGGACTGTTGTAATCTATTGAGTGCTCTTAAAAGTATAACTTGCTAGTTGAGCCTTCGTGCCACGTTTCGTATGGTAAAGACGTGAATAGACCAAGTTACGTCTCAAGTTGCACAAAAACGTGAAAAGCACCTCTGTGGAGAGAGTTGAACAATTCCAAAGCATCAATGTGGACCGTTGTACTCTATTGAGTGCTCTTAAAAGTCTAACTTGCTAGCTGAGCCTTCGTGCCACGTTTCGTAAGGTAAAGACGCGAATGGACCAAGTTATGTCTCAAATTGCACCAAAACGTGAAAAGCTCCTCTGTGAAGAGAGTTGAACAACTCCAAAGCATCAATGTGGACCGTTATACTCTATTGAGTGCTCTTAAAAGTCTAACTTGCTAGTTGAGACTTCGTGCCACGTTTCGTAAGGTAAAGATGCGAATAGACCAAGTTACGTTTGAAATTGCACAAAAATGAGAAAAGCTCCTCTGTGGAGAGAGTTGAATAATTCCAAAGCATCAATGTGGACCGTTGTACTCTATTGAGTGCTCTTAAAAGTCTAACTTGCTAGTTGAGCCTTCGTGCCACGTTTCGTAAGGTAAAGGCGCGAATAGACCAAGTTATGTCTCAAGTTGCAGAAAAACGTGAAAGCTCCTTTGTGGAGAGAGTTGAACAATTCCAAAACATCAATGTGGACCGTTGTACTCTATTGAGTGCTCTTAAAAGTCTAACTTTCTAGTTGAGCCTTGGTGCCACGTTTCGTAAGGTAAAGATTCGAATAGACCAAGTTATGTTTGAAATTGCACAAAAACGAGAAAAGCACCTCTGTGGAGAGATTTGAACAATTCCAAAGCATTAATGTGGACCGTTGTACTCGATTAAGTGCTCTTAAAAGTCTAACTAGCTAGTTGAGCCATCGTGCCACATTTCGTAAGGTAGAGACGTGAATAGACCAAGATATGTCTCAAATTGCTCAAAGACGTGAAAAGCTCCTCTATGGAGAGAGTTGAGCAATTCCAAAGCCTCAATTGGACCGTTGTACTCTATTTAGTGCGGTTAAAAGTCTAACTTGCTAGTTGAGCCTTCGTGCCACATTTCGTAAGGTAAAGATGCGAATAGACCAAGTTATGTCTGAAATTGCACAAAAACGTGAAAAGCTCCTCTGTGGAGAGAGTTGAACAACTCCAAAGCATCAATGTGGACCGTTGTACTCTATTGAGTGCTCTTAAAAGTCTAACTTGCTAGCTGAGCCTTCGTGCCACGTTTCGTAAGGTAAAGACGCGAATGGACCAAGTTATGTCTCAAATTGCACCAAAACGTGAAAAGCTCCTCTGTGAAGAGAGTTGAACAACTCCAAAGCATCAATGTGGACCGTTATACTCTATTGAGTGCTCTTAAAAGTCTAACTTGCTAGTTGAGACTTCGTGCCACGTTTCGTAAGGTAAAGATGCGAATAGACCAAGTTACGTTTGAAATTGCACAAAAATGAGAAAAGCTCCTCTGTGGAGAGAGTTGAATAATTCCAAAGCATCAATGTGGACCGTTGTACTCTATTGAGTGCTCTTAAAAGTCTAACTTGCTAGTTGAGCCTTCGTGCCACGTTTCGTAAGGTAAAGGCGCGAATAGACCAAGTTATGTCTCAAGTTGCACAAAAACGTGAAAGCTCCTTTGTGGAGAGCGTTGAACAATTCCAAAACATCAATGTGGACCGTTGTACTCTATTGAGTGCTCTTAAAAGTCTAACTTTCTAGTTGAGCCTTGGTGCCACGTTTCGTAAGGTAAAGATTCGAATAGACCAAGTTATGTTTGAAATTGCACAAAAACGAGAAAAGCACTTCTGTGGAGAGATTTGAACAATTCCAAAGCATCAATGTGGACCGTTGTACACTATTAAGTGCTCTTAAAAGTCTAACTAGCTAGTTGAGCCATCGTGCCACATTTCGTAAGGTAGAGACGTGAATAGACCAAGATATGTCTCAAATTGCTCAAAGACGTGAAAAGCTCCTCTATGGAGAGAGTTGAGCAATTCCAAAGCCTCAATTGGACCGTTGTACTCTATTTAGTGCGGTTAAAAGTCTAACTTGCTAGTTGAGCCTTCGTGCCACATTTCGTAAGGTAAAGATGCGAATAGACCAAGTTATGTCTGAAATTGCACAAAAACGTGAAAAGCTCCTCTGTGGAGAGAGTTGAACAACTCCAAAGCATCAATGTGGACCGTTGTACTCTATTGAGTGCTCTTAAAAGTCTAACTTGCTAGCTGAGCCTTCGTGCCACGTTTCGTAAGGTAAAGACGCGAATGGACCAAGTTATGTCTCAAATTGCACCAAAACGTGAAAAGCTCCTCTGTGAAGAGAGTTGAACAACTCCAAAGCATCAATGTGGACCGTTATACTCTATTGAGTGCTCTTAAAAGTCTAACTTGCTAGTTGAGACTTCGTGCCACGTTTCGTAAGGTAAAGATGCGAATAGACCAAGTTACGTTTGAAATTGCACAATAATGAGAAAAGCTCCTCTGTGGAGAGAGTTGAATAATTCCAAAGCATCAATGTGGACCGTTGTACTCTATTGAGTGCTCTTAAAAGTCTAACTTGCTAGTTGAGCCTTCGTGCCACGTTTCGTAAGGTAAAGGCGCGAATAGACCAAGTTATGTCTCAAGTTGCACAAAAACGTGAAAGCTCCTTTGTGGAGAGCGTTGAACAATTCCAAAACATCAATGTGGACCGTTGTACTCTATTGAGTGCTCTTAAAAGTCTAACTTTCTAGTTGAGCCTTGGTGCCACGTTTCGTAAGGTAAAGATTCGAATAGACCAAGTTATGTTTGAAATTGCACAAAAACGAGAAAAGCACTTCTGTGGAGAGATTTGAACAATTCCAAAGCATCAATGTGGACCGTTGTACACTATTAAGTGCTCTTAAAAGTCTAACTAGCTAGTTGAGCCATCGTGCCACATTTCGTAAGGTAGAGACGTGAATATACCAAGATATGTCTCAAATTGCTCAAAGACGTGAAAAGCTCCTCTATGGAGAGAGTTGAGCAATTCCAAAGCCTCAATTGGACCGTTGTACTCTATTTAGTGCGGTTAAAAGTCTAACTTGCTAGTTGAGCCTTCGTGCCACGTTCTGTAAGGTAAAGACGCGAATAGACCAAGTTATGTCTCAAATTGCACAAAAACGTGAAAAGCTCCTCTGTGGAGAGAGTTGAACAACTCCAAAGCATCAATGTGGACCAATGTACTCTATTGAGTGCTCTTGAAAGTCTAACTTTCAAGTTTCACCTTCGTGCCACATTTCGTAAGGTAAAGATGCGAATAGACCAAGTTATGTCTCAAATTGCACAAAAACGTGAAAAGCTCCTCTGTGGAGAGAGTTGAACAACTCCAAAGCATCAATGTGGACCGTTGTACTCTATTGAGTGCTCTTAAAAGTCTAACTTGGAAGTTGAGCCTTCGTGCCACGCTTCGTATGGTAAAGACGCGAATAGACCAAGTTATGTCTCAAATTGCAGAAAAACGTGAAAAGGTCCTCTGTGGAGAGAGTTGAACAACTCCAAAGCATCAATGTGGACCGTTGTACTCTATTGAGTGCTCTTAAAAGTCTAACTTGCTAGTTGAGGCTTCGTACCACGTTTCGTAAGGTAAAACTTCGAATAGACCAAGTTATGTTTGAAATTGCACAAAAACGAGAAAAGCTCCTCTGTGGAGAGAGTTGAACAATTCCAAAGCATCAATGTGGACCGTTGTACTCTATTGAGTGCTCTTAAAAGTCTAACTTGCTAGTTGAGCCTTCGTGCCACGTTTCGTATGGTAAAGACGCGAATAGACCAAGTTACGTCTCAAGTTGCACGAAAACGTGAAAAGCTCCTCTGTGGAGAAAGCTGAACAACTCCAAAGCATCAATGTGGACCGTTATACTCTATTGAGTGCTCTTAAAAGTCTAACTTGCTAGTTGAGTCTCGTGCCACGTTTCGTAAGGTAAAGGTGCGAATAGACCAAGTTATGTTTGAAATTGCACAAAAACGAGAAAACTCTTCAATGGAGAGAGTTGAGCAATTCCAAAGCATCAATGTGGACTGTTGTACTCTATTGAGTGCTCTTAAAAGTCTAACTTGGTAGTTGAGCCTTCGTGCCACGTTTCGTAAGGTAAAGACGCGAATAGACTAAGTTATGTCTCAAATTGCACAAAAACGAGAAAAGCTCCTCTGTGGAGAAAGTTGAACAACTCCAAAGCATCAATGTGGACCGTTATACTCTATTGAGTGCTCTTAAAAGTCTAACTTGCTAGTTGAGCTTTCGTGCCACGTTTTGTAAGGTAAAGGTGCGAATAGACCAAGTTATGTTTGAAATTGCACAAAAACGAGAAAAACTCTTCCATGGAGAGAGTTGAGCAATTCCAAAGCATCAATGTGGACTATTGTAATCTATTGAGTGCTCTTAAAAGTCTAACTTGCTCGTTGAGCCTTCGTGCCACGTTTCGTATGGTAAAGACGCGAATAGACCATGTTACGTCTCAAGTTGCACAAAAACGTGAAAAGCTCCTCTATGGAGAGAGTTGAACAATTCCAAAGCATCAATGTGGGCCGTTGTACTCTATTGAGTGCTCTTAAAAGTCTAACTTGCTAGTTGAGCCTTCGTACCACGTTTCGTAAGGTAAAAATTTGAATAGACCAAGTTATGTTTGAAATTGCACAAATAAGAGAAAAGCTCCTCTGTGGAGAGAGTTGAACAATTCCAAAGCATCAATGTGGACCGTTGTACTCTATTGAGTGCTCTTAAAAGTCTAACTTGCTAGCTGAGCCTTCGTGACACGTTTCGTAAGGTAAAGACGCGAATGGACCAAGTTATGTCTCAAATTGCACCAAAACGTGAAAAGCTCCTCTGTGGAGAGAGTTGAACAACTCCAAAGCATCAATGTGGACCGTTATACTCTATTGAGTGCTCTTAAAAGTCTAACTTGCTAGTTGAGTCTTCGTGCCACGTTTCGTAAGGTAAAGATGCGAATAGACCAAGTTATGTTTGAAATTGCACAAAAATGAGAAAAGCTCCTCTGTGGAGAGAGTTGAATAATTCCAAAGCATCAATGTGGACCGTTGTACTCTATTGAGTGCTCTTAAAAGTCTAACTTGCTAGTTGAGCCTTCGTGCCACGTTTCGTAAGGTAAAGGCGCGAATAGACCAAGTTATGTCTCAAATTGCACAAAAACGTGAAAGCTCCTTTGTGGAGAGAGTTGAACAATTCCAAAGCATCAATGTGGACCGTTGTACTCTATTGAGTGCTCTTAAAAGTCTAACTTGCTAGTTGAGCCTTGGTGCCACGTTTCGTAAGGTAAAGATTCGAATAGACCAAGTTATGTTTGAAATTGCACAAAAACGAGAAAAGCACCTCTGTGAAGAGATTTGAACAATTCCAAAGCATCAATGTGGACCGTTGTACTCTATTAAGTGCTCTTAAAAGTCTAACTAGCTAGTTGAGCCATCGTGTCACGTTTCGTAAGGTAGAGACGTGAATAGACCAAGATATGCCTCAAATTGCTCAAAGACGTGAAAAGCTCCTCTATGGAGAGAGTTGAGCAATTCCAAAGCCTCAATTGGACCGTTGTACTCTATTTAGTGCGGTTAAAAGTCTAACTTGCTAGTTGAGCTTTCGTGCCACGTTCCGTCAGGTAAAGACGCGAATAGACCAAGTTATGTCTCAAATTGCACAAAAACGTGAAGAGCCCCTCTGTGGAGAGAGTTGAACAACTCCAAAGCATCAATGTGGACCAATGTACTCTATTGAGTGCTCTTAAAAGTCTAACTTTCTAGTTTCACCTTCGTGCCACATTTCGTAAGGTAAAGACGCGAATAGACCAAGTTATGTGTCAAATTGCACAAAAACGTGAAAAGCTCCTCTGTGAAGAGAGTTGAACAACTCCAAAGCATCAATGTGGACCGTTGTACTCTATTGAGTGCTCTTAAAAGTCTAACTTGGAAGTTGAGCCTTCGTGCCACGTTTCGTATGGTAAAGACGCGATTAGACCAAGTTATGTCTCAAATTGCACAAAAACGTGAAAAGGTCCTCTGTGGAGAGAGTTGAACAACTCCAAAGCATCAATGTGTACCGTTATACTCTATTGAGTGCTCTTAAAAGTCTAACTTGCTAGTTGAGCCTTCGTGCCACGTTTTGTAAAGTAAAGATGCGAATAGACCAAGTTATGTTTGAAATTGTACAAAAAAGAGAAGAACTCTTCTATGGAGAGAGTTGAGCAATTCCAAAGCATCAATGTGGACCGTTGTACTCTATTTAGTGCTCTTAAAAGTCTAACTTGCTAGTTTGCCTTCGTGTCACGTTTCGTAAGATAAAGACGCGAATAGACCAAGTTATGTCTCAAATTGCACAAAAAGGTGAAAAGCTCCTCTGTGGAGAGAGTTGAACAACTCCAAAGTATCAATGTGGACTGTTGTACTCTATTGAGTGCTCTTAAATGTCTAACTTGCTAGTTGAGCTTTCGTGGCACGTTTCATAAGGTAAAGATGCGAATAGACCAAGTTATGTTTGAAATTGCACAAAAACGAGCAAAGCTCCTCTATGGAGAGAGTTGAACAATTCCAAATCATCAATGTGAACCGTTGTACTCTATTAAGTGCTCTTAAAAGTCTAACTAGGTAGTTGTGCAATCGCGCCACGTTTCGTAAGGAAAAGACGTGAATAGACCAAGATATGTCTCAAATTGCTCAAAGACGTGAAAAGCTTCTTTATGGAGATAGTTGAGCAATTCCAAAGCCTCAATATGGCTGTTAAAAGTCTAACTTTCTAGTTTCGC
Source organism: Tripterygium wilfordii (assembly GCF_013401445.1). Lineage (NCBI taxonomy): Eukaryota > Viridiplantae > Streptophyta > Magnoliopsida > Celastrales > Celastraceae > Tripterygium > Tripterygium wilfordii. Next base: position 6,907,675 of record NC_052250.1, read on the forward strand.
CTTTGTGCCACGTTCCGTAAGGTAAAGACGCGAATAGACCAAGTTATGTCTCAAATTGCACAAAAACGTGAAAAGCTCCTCCGTGGAGAGAGTTGAACAACTCCAAAGCATCAATGTGGACCGTTGTACTCTATTGAGTGCTCTTAAAATTCTACCTTGCTAGTTTCACCTTCGTGCCACGTTTCGTAAGGTAAAGACGCGAACAGACCAAGTTATGTCTCAAATTGCATAAAAACGTGAAAAGCTCCTCTGTGGAGAGAGTTGAACAACTCCACAGCATCAATGTGGACCGTTGTACTCTATTGAGTGCTCTTAAAAGTCTAACTTGGAAGTTGAACCTTCGTGCCACGTTTCGTATGGTAAAGACTCCAATAGACCAAGTTATGTCTCAAATTGAACAAAAACGTGAAAAGGTACTCTGTGGAGAGAGTTGAACAACTCCAAAGCATCAATGTGGACCAATGTACTCTATTGAGTGCTATTAAAAGTCTAACTTTCTAGTTTCACCTTCGTGCCACATTTCGTAAGGTAAAGACGCGAATAGACCATGTTATGTCTCAAATTGCACAAAAACGTGAAAAGCTCCTCTGTGGAGAGAGTTGAACAACTCCAAAGCATCAATGTGGACCGTTGTACTCTATTGAGTGCTCTTAAAAGTCTAACTTGGAAGTTGAGCCTTCGTGCCACGTTTCGTATGGTAAAGACGCGAATAGACCAAGTTATGTCTCAAATGGCACAAAAACGTGAAAAGGTCCTCTGTGGAGAGAGTTGAACAACTCCAAATCATCAATGTGGACCGTTATACTCTATTGAGTGCTCTTAAAATTCTAACTTGCTAGTTGAGCCTTCGTGCCACGTTTTGTAAGGTAACGATTCGAATAGACCAAGTTATGTTTGAAATTGCACAAAAACGAGCAAAGCTCCTCTATGGAGAGAGTTGAACAATTCCAAAGCATCAATGTTAACCGTTGTACTCTATTAAGTGCTCTTAAAAGTCTAACTAGCTAGTTGTGCAATCGCGCCACGTTTCGTAAGGAAAAGACGTGAATAGACCAAGATATGTCTCAAATTGCTCAAAGACGTGAAAAGCTTCTTTATGGAGATAGTTGAGCAATTCCAAAGCCTCAATATGGCTGTTAAAAGTCTAACTTTCTAGTTTCGCCTTTGTGCCACGTTCCGTAAGGTAAAGACGCGAATAGACCAAGTTATGTCTCAAATTGCACAAAAACGTGAACAGCTCCTCCGTGGATAGAGTTGAACAACTCCACAGCATCAATGTGGACCGTTGTACTCTATTGAGTGCTCTTAAAAGTCTAACTTGGAAGTTGAGCCTTCGTGCCACGTTTCGTATGGTAAAGACTCCAATAGACCAAGTTATGTCTCAAATTGAACAAAAACGTGAAAAGGTACTCTGTGGAGAGAGTTGAACAACTCCAAAGCATCAATGTGGACCAATGTACTCTATTGAGTGCTATTAAAAGTCTAACTTTCTAGTTTCACCTTCGTGCCACATTTCTTAAGGTAAAGACGCGAATAGACCATGTTATGTCTCAAATTGCACAAAAACGTGAAAAGCTCCTCTGTGGAGAGAGTTGAACAACTCCAAAGCATCAATGTGGACCGTTGTACTCTATTGAGTGCTCCTAAAAGTCTAACTTGGAAGTTGAGCCTTCGTGCCACGTTTCGTATGGTAAAGACGCGAATAGACCAAGTTATGTCTCAAATTGCACAAAAACGTGAAAAGGTCCTCTGTGGAGAGAGTTGAACAACTCCAAAGCATCAATGTGGACCGTTATACTCTATTGAGTGCTCTGAAAATTCTAACTTGCTAGTTGAGCCTTCGTGCCACGTTTTGTAAGGTAACGATTCGAATAGACCAAGTTATGTTTGAAATTGCACAAAAACGAGCAAAGCTCCTCTATGGAGAGAGTTGAACAATTCCAAAGCATCAATGTTAACCGTTGTACTCTATTAAGTGCTCTTAAAAGTCTAACTAGCTAGTTGTGCAATCGCGCCACGTTTCGTAAGGAAAAGACGTGAATAGGCCAAGATATGTCTCAAATTGCTCAAAGACGTGAAAAGCTTCTTTATGGAGATAGTTGAGCAATTCCAAAGCCTCAATATGGCTGTTAAAAGTCTAACTTTCTAGTTTCGCCTTTGTGCCACGTTCTGTAAGGTAAAGACGCGAATAGACCAAGTTATGTCTCAAATTGCACAAAAACGGGAACAGCTCCTCCGTGGATAGAGTTGAACAACTCCACAGCATCAATGTGGACCGTTGTACTCTATTGAGTGCTCTTAAAAGTCTAACTTGGAAGTTGAGCCTTCGTGCCACGTTTCGTATGGTAAAGACTCCAATAGACCAAGTTATGTCTCAAATTGAACAAAAACGTGAAAAGGTACTCTGTGGAGAGAGTTGAACAACTCCAAAGCATCAATGTGGACCAATGTACTCTATTGAGTGCTATTAAAAGTCTAACTTTCTAGTTTCACCTTCGTGCCACATTTCTTAAGGTAAAGACGCGAATAGACCATGTTATGTCTCAAATTGCACAAAAACGTGAAAAGCTCCTCTGTGGAGAGAGTTGAACAACTCCAAAGCATCAATGTGGACCGTTGTACTCTATTGAGTGCTCCTAAAAGTCTAACTTGGAAGTTGAGCCTTCGTGCCACGTTTCGTATGGTAAAGACGCGAATAGACCAAGTTATGTCTCAAATTGCACAAAAACGTGAAAAGGTCCTCTGTGGAGAGAGTTGAACAACTCCAAAGCATCAATGTGGACCGTTATACTCTATTGAGTGCTCTTAAAATTCTAACTTGCTAGTTGAGCCTTCGTGCCACGTTTTGTAAGGTAACGATTCGAATAGACCAAGTTATGTTTGAAATTGCACAAAAACGAGCAAAGCTCCTCTATGGAGAGAGTTGAACAATTCCAAAGCATCAATGTTAACCGTTGTACTCTATTAAGTGCTCTTAAAAGTCTAACTAGCTAGTTGTGCAATCGCGCCACGTTTCGTAAGGAAAAGACATGAATAGACCAAGATATGTCTCAAATTGCTCAAAGACGTGAAAAGCTTCTTTATGGAGATAGTTGAGCAATTCCAAAGCCTCAATATGGCTGTTAAAAGTCTAACTTTCTAGTTTCGCCTTTGTGCCACGTTCCGTAAGGTAAAGACGCGAATAGACCAAGTTATGTCTCAAATTGCACAAAAACGTGAAAAGCTCCTCCGTGGATAGAGTTGAACAACTCCAAAGCATCAATGTGGACCGTTGTACTCTATTGAGTGCTCTTAAAATTCTACCTTGCTAGTTTCGCCTTCGTGCCACGTTTCGTAAGGTAAAGACGCGAACAGACCAAGTTATGTCTCAAATTGCACAAAAACGTGAAAAGCTCCTCTGTGGAGAGAGTTGAACAATTCCAAAGCATCAATGTGGACCGTTGTACTCTATTGAGTGCTCTTCAAAGTCTAACTTGCTAGTGTCGCCTTCGTGCCACGTTTCGTAAGGTAACGACGCGAATAGACCAAGTTATGTCTCAAATTGCACAAAAACGTGAGAAGCTCTTATGTGGAGAGAGTTGAACAATTCCAAAGCATCAATGTGGACCGTTGTACCCTATTGAGTGCTCTTAAAAGTCTAACTTGCTAGTTGAGCCTTCGTGCCACGTTTCGTAAGGTAAAGACGCGAATAGACCAAGTTATGTCTCAAATTGCACAAAAACGTGAAGAGCCCCTCTGTGGAGAGAGTTGAACAACTCCAAAGCATCAATGTGGACCAATGTACTCTATTGAGTGCTCTTAAAAGTCTAACTTTCTAGTTTCACCTTCGTGCCACATTTCGTAAGGTAAAGACGCGAATAGACCAAGTTATGTCTCAAATTGCACAAAAACGTGAAAAGCTCCTCTGTGAAGAGAGTTGAACAACTCCAAAGCATCAATGTGGACCGTTGTACTCTATTGAGTGCTCTTAAAAGTCTAACTTGGAAGTTGAGCCTTCGTGCCACGTTTCGTATGGTAAAGACGCGAATAGACCAAGTTATGTCTCAAATTGCACAAAAACGTGAAAAGGTCCTCTGTGGAGAGAGTTGAACAACTCCAAAGCATCAATGTGTACCGTTATACTCTATTGAGTGCTCTTAAAAGTCTAACTTGCTAGTTGAGCCTTCGTGCCACGTTTTGTAAAGTAAAGATGCGAATAGACCAAGTTATGTTTGAAATTGTACAAAAAAGAGAAGAACTCTTCTATGGAGAGAGTTGAGCAATTCCAAAGCATCAATGTGGACCGTTGTACTCTATTTAGTGCTCTTAAAAGTCTAACTTGCTAGTTTGCCTTCGTGTCACGTTTCGTAAGATAAAGACGCGAATAGACCAAGTTATGTCTCAAATTGCACAAAAAGGTGAAAAGCTCCTCTGTGGAGAGAGTTGAACAACTCCAAAGTATCAATGTGGACTGTTGTACTCTATTGAGTGCTCTTAAATGTCTAACTTGCTAGTTGAGCTTTCGTGCCACGTTTCGTAAGGTAAAGATGCGAATAGACCAAGTTATGTTTGAAATAGCACAAAAACGAGAAAAGCTCCTCTATGGAGAGAGTTGAACAATTCCAAGGCAATAATGTGGACCGTTGTACTCTATTGAGTGCTCTGAAAAGTCTAACTTGCTAGCTGAGCCTTCGTGCCACGTTTCGTAAGGTAACGATTCGAATAGACCAAGTTATGTTTGAAATTGCACAAAAACGAGCAAAGCTCCTCTATGGAGAGAGTTGAACAATTCCAAAGCATCAATGTGAACCGTTGTACTCTATTAAGTGCTCTTAAAAGTCTAACTAGGTAGTTGTGCAATCGCGCCACGTTTCGTAAGGAAAAGACGTGAATAGACCAAGATATGTCTCAAATTGCTCAAAGACGTGAAAAGCTTCTTTATGGAGATAGTTGAGCAATTCCAAAGCCTCAATATGGCTGTTAAAAGTCTAACTTTCTAGTTTCGCCTTTGTGCCACGTTCCGTAAGGTAAAGACGCGAATAGACCAAGTTATGTCTCAAATTGCACAAAAACGTGAAAAGCTCCTCCGTGGGGAGAGTTGAACAACTCCAAAGCATCAATGTGGACCGTTGTACTCTATTGAGTGCTCTTAAAATTCTACCTTGCTAGTTTCACCTTCGTGCCACGTTTCGTAAGGTAAAGACGCGAACAGACCAAGTTATGTCTCAAATTGCATAAAAACGTGAAAAGCTCCTCTGTGGAGAGAGTTGAACAACTCCACAGCATCAATGTGGACCGTTGTACTCTATTGAGTGCTCTTAAAAGTCTAACTTGGAAGTTGAGCCTTCGTGCCACGTTTCGTATGGTAAAGACTCCAATAGACCAAGTTATGTCTCAAATTGAACAAAAACGTGAAAAGGTACTCTGTGGAGAGAGTTGAACAACTCCAAAGCATCAATGTGGACCAATGTACTCTATTGAGTGCTATTAAAAGTCTAACTTTCTAGTTTCACCTTCGTGCCACATTTCGTAAGGTAAAGACGCGAATAGACCATGTTATGTCTCAAATTGCACAAAAACGTGAAAAGCTCCTCTGTGGAGAGAGTTGAACAACTCCAAAGCATCAATGTGGACCGTTGTACTCTATTGAGTGCTCTTAAAAGTCTAACTTGGAAGTTGAGCCTTCGTGCCACGTTTCGTATGGTAAAGACGCGAATAGACCAAGTTATGTCTCAAATTGCACAAAAACGTGAAAAGGTCCTCTGTGGAGAGAGTTGAACAACTCCAAAGCATCAATGTGGACCGTTATACTCTATTGAGTGCTCTTAAAATTCTAACTTGCTAGTTGAGCCTTCGTGCCACGTTTTGTAAGGTAACGATTCGAATAGACCAAGTTATGTTTGAAATTGCACAAAAACGAGCAAAGCTCCTCTATGGAGAGAGTTGAACAATTCCAAAGCATCAATGTTAACCGTTGTACTCTATTAAGTGCTCTTAAAAGTCTAACTAGCTAGTTGTGCAATCGCGCCACGTTTCGTAAGGAAAAGACGTGAATAGACCAAGATATGTCTCAAATTGCTCAAAGACGTGAAAAGCTTCTTTATGGAGATAGTTGAGCAATTCCAAAGCCTCAATATGGCTGTTAAAAGTCTAACTTTCTAGTTTCGCCTTTGTGCCACGTTCCGTAAGGTAAAGACGCGAATAGACCAAGTTATGTCTCAAATTGCACAAAAACGTGAAAAGCTCCTCCGTGGATAGAGTTGAACAACTCCACAGCATCAATGTGGACCGTTGTACTCTATTGAGTGCTCTTAAAATTCTAGCTTGGAAGTTGAGCCTTCGTGCCACGTTTCGTATGGTAAAGACTCCAATAGACCAAGTTATGTCTCAAATTGAACAAAAACGTGAAAAGGTACTCTGTGGAGAGAGTTGAACAATTCCAAAGCATCAATGTTAACCGTTGTACTCTATTAAGTGCTCTTAAAAGTCTAACTAGCTAGTTGTGCAATCGCGCCACGTTTCGTAAGGAAAAGACGTGAATAGACCAAGATATGTCTCAAATTGCTCAAAGACGTGAAAAGCTTCTTTATGGAGATAGTTGAGCAATTCCAAAGCCTCAATATGGCTGTTAAAAGTCTAACTTTCTAGTTTCGCCTTTGTGCCACGTTCCGTAAGGTAAAGACTCCAATAGACCAAGTTATGTCTCAAATTGCACAAAAACGTGAAAAGCTCCTCCGTGGATAGAGTTGAACAACTCCAAAGCATCAATGTGGACCGTTGTACTCTATTGAGTGCTCTTAAAATTCTACCTTGCTAGTTTCGCCTTCGTGCCACGTTTCGTAAGGTAAAGACGCGAACAGACCAAGTTATGTCTCAAATTGCACAAAAACGTGAAAAGCTCCTCTGTGGAGAGAGTTGAACAATTCCAAAGCATCAATGTGGACCGTTGTACTCTATTGAGTGCTCTTAAAAGTCTAACTTGCTAGTGTCGCCTTCGTGCCACGTTTCGTAAGGTAACGACGCGAATAGACCAAGTTATGTCTCAAATTGCACAAAAACGTGAGAAGCTCTTATGTGGAGAGAGTTGAACAATTCCAAAGCATCAATGTGGACCGTTGTACCCTATTGAGTGCTCTTAAAAGTCTAACTTGCTAGTTGAGCCTTCGTGCCAGGTTTCGTAAGGTAAAGACGCGAATAGACAAAGTTATGTCTCAAATTGCACAAAAACGTGAAAAGCTCCTCTGTGGAGAGAGTTGAACAACTCCAAAGCATCAATGTGGACCGTTGTACTCTATTGAGTGCTCTTAAAACTCTAACTTGCTAGTTTCACCTTCGTGCCACGTTTGGTAAGGTAAAGACGTGAATAGACCAAGTTATGTCTCAAATTGCACAAAAACGTGAAAAGCTCCTCTGTGGAGAGAGTTGAACAATTCCAAAGCATCAATGTGGACCGTTGTACTCTATTGAGTGCTCTTAAAAGTCTAACTTGCTAGTGTCGCCTTCGTCCCACGTTTCGTAAGGTAACGACGCGAATAGACCAAGTTATGTCTCAAATTGCACAAAAACGTGAGAAGCTCTTATGTGGAGAGAGTTGAACAATTCCAAAGCATCAATGTGGACCGTTGTACCCTATTGAGTGCTCTTAAAAGTCTAACTTGCTAGTTGAGCCTTCGTGCCAGGTTTCGTAAGGTAAAGACGCGAATAGACCAAGTTATGTCTCAAATTGCACAAAAACGTGAAAAGCTTCTCTGTGGAGAGAGTTGAACAACTCCAAAGCATAAATGTGGACCGTTGTACTCTATTGAGTGCTCTTAAAACTCTAACTTGCTAGTTTCACCTTCGTGCCACGTTTGGTAAGGTAAAGACGTGAATAGACCAAGTTATGTCTCAAATTGCACAAAAACGTGAAAAGCTCCTCTATGGAGAGAGTTGAGCAATTGCAAAGCATCAATGTGGACCGTTGCACTCTATTTAGTGCTCTTAGAAGTCTAACTTGCTAGTTGAGTTTTCGTGCCACGTTTCGTAAGGTAAAGATGCGAATAGACCAAGTTATGTCTCAAATTGCACAAAAACGTGAAAAGCACCTCTGTGAAGAGAGTTGAACAACTCCAAAGCATCAATGTGGATCGTTGTACTCTATTTAGTGCTCTTAAAACTCTAACTTGCTAGTGTCGCCTTCATGCCAGGTTTCGTAAGATAAAGACGTGAATAGACCAAGATATGTCTCAGATTACAGAAAAACGTGAAAAGCTCCTCCATGGAAAGAGTTGAGCAATTCCAAAGCATCAATGTGGACCGTTGCACTCTATTTAGTGCTCTTAGAAGTCTAACTTGCTAGTTGAGCCTTCGTGCCACGTTTCGTAAGGTAAAGATGCGAATAGACCAAGTTATGTCTCAAATTGCACAAAAAGGTGAAAAGCTCCTCTGTGGAGAGAGTTGAACAACTCCAAAGCATCAATGTGGACCGTTGTACTCCATTGAGTGCTCTTAAAAGTCCAACTAACTAGTTTCACCTTCGTGCCACGTTTCGTAAGGTAACGACGCGAATAGACCAAGTTATGTCTCCAATTGCACAAAAACGTGAGAAGCTCTTATATTGAGAGAGTTGAACAATTTCAAAGCATCAATGTGGACCGTTGTACTCTATTGAGTGCTCTTAAAAGTCTAACTTGCTAGTTGAGCCTTCGTGCCACGTTTCGTAAGGTAAAGACGCGAATAGACCAAGTTATGTCTCAAATTGCACAAAATCGTGAAAAGCTCCTCTATGGAGAGAGTTGAGCAATTCCAAAGCATCAATGTGGACCGTTGCACTCTATTTAGTGCTCTTAGAAGTCTAACTTGCTAGTTGAGTTTTCGTGCCACGTTTCGTAAGGTAAAGATGCGAATAGACCAAGTTATGTCTCAAATTGCACAAAAACGTGAAAAGCACCTCTGTGAAGAGAGTTGAACAACTCCAAAGCATCAATGTGGATCGTTGTACTTTATTGAGTGCTCTTAAAAGTCTACCTTGCGAGTTGAGCCTTCGTGCCACGTTTCGTAAGGTAAAGACATGAATAGACCAAGTTATGTCTCAAATTGCTCAAAGACGTGAAAAGCTCTTCTATGGAAGGAGTTGAGCAATTCCAAAGCCTCAATGTGGACCGTTGTACTCTATTTAGTGCTCTTAAAAGTCTAACTTGCTAGTTGAGCCTTCGTGCCACGTTTCGTAAGGTAAAGACGCGAATAGACCAAGTTAAGTTTGAAATTGCACAAAAACGAGAAAAGCTCCTCTATGGAGAGAGTTGAGCAATTCCAAACCATCAATGTGGACCGTTGTACTCTATTTAGTGCTCTTAAAACTCTAACTTGCTAGTTTCACCTTCGTGCCACGTTTGGTAAGGTAAAGACGCGAATAGACCAAGTTATGTCTCAAATTGCACAAAAACGTGAAAAGCTCCTCTGTGGAGAGAGTTGAACAACTCCAAAGCATCAATGTGGATCGTTGTACTCTATTGAGTGCTCTTAAAAGTCTAAGTCGCTAGTTGAGCCTTCGTGCCACGTTTCGTAAGGTAAAGATGCGAATAGACCATGTTATGTTTGAAATTGCACAAAAATGACAAAAGCTCTTCTATGGAGAGAGTTGAGCAATTCCAAAGCCTCAATGTGGACCGTTGTACTCTATTTAGTGCTCTTAAAAGCCTAACTTGCTAGTTGATCCTTCGTGCCACGTTTCATAAGGTAAAGACGCGAATAGACCAAGTTATGTTTGAAATTGCACAAAAACGAGAAAAGCTTCTCTATGGAGAGAGTTGAGCAATTCCAAACCATCAATGTGGACCGTTGTACTCTATTTAGTGCTCTTAAAACTATAACTTGCTAGTTTCACCTTCGTGCCACGTTTGGTAAGGTAAAGACGTGAATAGACCAAGTTATGTCTCAAATTGCACAAAAACGCGAAAAGCTCCTCTATGGAGAGAGTTGAGCAATTCCAAAGCATCAATGTGTACCATTGCACTCTATTTAGTGCTCTTAGAAGTCTAACTTGCTAGTTGAGTTTTCGTGCCACGTTTCGTAAGGTAAAGATGTGAATAGACCAAGTTATGTCTCAAATTGCACAAAAACGTGAAAAGCTCCTCTGTGGAGAGAGTTGAACAACTCCAAAGCATCAATGTGGATCGTTGTACTCTATTGAGTGCTCTTAAAAGTCTAAGTTTCTAGTTGAGCCTTCGTGCCACGTTTCGAAAGGTAAAGATGCGAATAGACCATGTTATGTTTGAAATTGCACAAAAATGAGAAAAGCTCTTCTATGGAGAGAGTTGAGCAATTCCAAAGCCTCAATGTGGAACGTTGTACTATATTTAGTGCTCTTAAAAGTCTAACTTGCTAGTTGAGCCTTCGTGCCACGTTTCGTAAGGTAAAGACGCGAATAGACCAAGTTATGTTTGAAATTGCACAAAAATGAGAAAAGCTCCTCTATAGAGAGAGTTGAGCAATTCCAAAGCATCAATGTGGACCGTTGTACTCTATTTAGTGCTCTTAAAAGTCTAACTTGCTAGTTGAGCCTTCGTGCCACGTTTCGTAAGTTAAAGACGTGAATAGACCAAGTTATGTCTCAAATTGCACAAAAACGTGAAAATCTCCTCTGTGGAGAGAGTTGAACAACTCCAAAGCATCAATGTGGACCGTTGTACTCTATTGAGTGCTCTTAAAAGTCTAACTTGCTAGTGTCGCCTTCGTGCCACGTTTCGTAAGGTAAAGACGTCAATAGACCAAGGTATGTCCCAAATTGCATAAAAACGTGAAAAGCTCCTCTATGGAGAGAGTTGAGCAATTCCAAAGCATCAATGTGGACCGTTGCACTCTATTTAGTGCTCTTAGAAGTCTAACTTGCTAGTTGAGTTTTCGTGCCACGTTTCGTAAGGTAAAGATGCGAATAGACCAAGTTATGTCTCAAATTGCACAAAAACGTGAAAAGCACCTCTGTGAAGAGAGTTGAACAACTCCAAAGCATCAATGTGGATCGTTGTACTTTATTGAGTGCTCTTAAAAGTCTACCTTGCGAGTTGAGCCTTCGTGCCACGTTTCGTAAGGTAAAGACATGAATAGACCAAGTTATGTCTCAAATTGCTCAAAGACGTGAAAAGCTCTTCTATGGAAGGAGTTGAGCAATTCCAAAGCCTCAATGTGGACCGTTGTACTCTATTTAGTGCTCTTAAAAGTCTAACTTGCTAGTTGAGCCTTCGTGCCACGTTTCGTAAGGTAAAGACGCGAATAGACCAAGTTAAGTTTGAAATTGCACAAAAACGAGAAAAGCTGCTCTATGGAGAGAGTTGAGCAATTCCAAACCATCAATGTGGACCGTTGTACTCTATTTAGTGCTCTTAAAACTCTAACTTGCTAGTTTCACCTTCGTGCCACGTTTGGTAAGGTAAAGACGCGAATAGACCAAGTTATGTCTCAAATTGCACAAAAACGTGAAAAGCTCCTCTGTGGAGAGAGTTGAACAACTCCAAAGCATCAATGTGGATCGTTGTACTCTATTGAGTGCTCTTAAAAGTCTAAGTCGCTAGTTGAGCCTTCGTGCCACGTTTCGTAAGGTAAAGATGCGAATAGACCATGTTATGTTTGAAATTGCACAAAAATGACAAAAGCTCTTCTATGGAGAGAGTTGAGCAATTCCAAAGCCTCAATGTGGACCGTTGTACTCTATTTAGTGCTCTTAAAAGCCTAACTTGCTAGTTGATCCTTCGTGCCACGTTTCATAAGGTAAAGACGCGAATAGACCAAGTTATGTTTGAAATTGCACAAAAACGAGAAAAGCTTCTCTATGGAGAGAGTTGAGCAATTCCAAACCATCAATGTGGACCGTTGTACTCTATTTAGTGCTCTTAAAACTATAACTTGCTAGTTTCACCTTCGTGCCACGTTTGGTAAGGTAAAGACGTGAATAGACCAAGTTATGTCTCAAATTGCACAAAAACGCGAAAAGCTCCTCTATGGAGAGAGTTGAGCAATTCCAAAGCATCAATGTGTAGCATTGCACTCTATTTAGTGCTCTTAGAAGTCTAACTTGCTAGTTGAGTTTTCGTGCCACGTTTCGTAAGGTAAAGATGTGAATAGACCAAGTTATGTCTCAAATTGCACAAAAACGTGAAAAGCTCCTCTGTGGAGAGAGTTGAACAACTCCAAAGCATCAATGTGGATCGTTGTACTCTATTGAGTGCTCTTAAAAGTCTAAGTTTCTAGTTGAGCCTTCGTGCCACGTTTCGAAAGGTAAAGATGCGAATAGACCATGTTATGTTTGAAATTGCACAAAAATGAGAAAAGCTCTTCTATGGAGAGAGTTGAGCAATTCCAAAGCCTCAATGTGGAACGTTGTACTATATTTAGTGCTCTTAAAAGTCTAACTTGCTAGTTGAGCCTTCGTGCCACGTTTCGTAAGGTAAAGACGCGAATAGACCAAGTTATGTTTGAAATTGCACAAAAATGAGAAAAGCTCCTCTATAGAGAGAGTTGAGCAATTCCAAAGCATCAATGTGGACCGTTGTACTCTATTTAGTGCTCTTAAAAGTCTAACTTGCTAGTTGAGCCTTCGTGCCACGTTTCGTAAGTTAAAGACGTGAATAGACCAAGTTATGTCTCAAATTGCACAAAAACGTAAAAAGCTCCTCTGTGGAGAGAGTTGAACAACTCGAAAGCATCAATGTGGACCGTTGTACTCTATTGAGTGCTCTTAAAAGTCTAACTTGCTAGTGTCGCCTTCGTGCCACGTTTCGTAAGGTAAAGACGTCAATAGACCAAGGTATGTCCCAAATTGCACAAAAACGTGAAAAGCTCCTCTATGGAGAGAGTTGAGCAATTCCAAAGCATCAATGTGTACCGTTGCACTCTATTTAGTGCTCTTAGATGTCTAACTTGCTAGTTGAGTTTTCGTGCCACGTTTCGTAAGGTAAATATGTGAATAGACCAAGTTATGTCTCAAATTGCACAAAAACGTGAAAAGCTCCTCTGTGGAGAGAGTTGAACAACTCCAAAGCATCAATGTGGATCGTTGTACTCTATTGAGTGCTCTTAAAAGTCTAAGTTTCTAGTTGAGCCTTCGTGCCACGTTTCGAAAGGTAAAGATGCGAATAGACCATGTTATGTTTGAAATTGCACAAAAATGAGAAAAGCTCTTCTATGGAGAGAGTTGAGCAATTCCAAAGCCTCAATGTGGAACGTTGTACTATATTTAGTGCTCTTAAAAGTCTAACTTGCTAGTTGAGCCTTCGTGCCACGTTTCGTAAGGTAAAGACGCGAATAGACCAAGTTATGTTTGAAATTGCACAAAAATGAGAAAAGCTCCTCCATAGAGAGAGTTGAGCAATTCCAAAGCATCAATGTGGACCGTTGTACTCTATTTAGTGCTCTTAAAAGTCTAACTTGCTAGTTGAGCCTTCGTGCCACGTTTCGTAAGTTAAAGACGTGAATAGACCAAGTTATGTCTCAAATTGCACAAAAACGTGAAAAGCTCCTCTGTGGAGAGAGTTGAACAACTCCAAAGCATCAATGTGGACCGTTGTACTCTATTGAGTGCTCTTAAAAGTCTAACTTGCTAGTGTCGCCTTCGTGCCACGTTTCGTAAGGTAAAGACGTCAATAGACCAAGGTATGTCCCAAATTGCACAAAAACGTGAAAAGCTCCTCTATGGAGAGAGTTGAGCAATTCCAAAGCATCAATGTGTACCGTTGCACTCTATTTAGTGCTCTTAGAAGTCTAACTTGCTAGTTGAGTTTTCGTGCCACGTTTCGTAAGGTAAAGATGTGAATAGACCAAGTTATGTCTCAAATTGCACAAAAACGTGAAAAGCTCCTCTGTGGAGAGAGTTGAACAACTCCAAAGCATCAATGTGGATCGTTGTACTCTATTGAGTGCTCTTAAAAGTCTAAGTTTCTAGTTGAGCCTTCGTGCCACGTTTCGTAAGGTAAAGATGCGAATAGACCATGTTATGTTTGAAATGGCACAAAAATGAGAAAAGCTCTTCTATGGAGAGAGTTGAGCAATTCCAAAGCCTCAATGTGGAACGTTGTACTATATTTAGTGCTCTTAAAAGTCTAACTTGCTAGTTGAGCCTTCGTGCCACGTTTCGTAAGGTAAAGACGCGAATAGACCAAGTTATGTTTGAAATTGCACAAAAATGAGAAAAGCTCCTCTATAGAGAGAGTTGAGCAATTCCAAAGCATCAATGTGGACCGTTGTACTCTATTTAGTGCTCTTAAAAGACTAACTTCCTAGTTGAGCCTTCGTGCCACGTTTCGTAAGTTAAAGACGTGAACAGACCAAGTTATGTCTCAAATTGCACAAAAACGTGAAAAGCTCCTCTGTGGAGAGAGTTGAACAACTCGAAAGCATCAATGTGGACCGTTGTACTCTATTGAGTGCTCTTAAAATTCTAACTTGCTAGTGTCGCCTTCGTGCCAAGTTTCGTAAGATAACGACGCGAATAAACCTAGTTATGTCTCAAATTAAACAACAACGTGAGAAACTCTTCTGTAGAGAGAGTTGAACAATTCCAAAGCATCAATGTGGACCGTTGTACTCTATTGAGTGCTCTTAAAATTCTAACTTGCTAGTTGAGCCATCGTGCCACGTTTCGTAAGGTAAAGACGCGAATAGACCAAGTTATGTCTCAAATTGCACAAAAAAGTGAAAGGCTCCTCTATGGAGAGAATTGAGCAATTCCAAAGCATCAATGTGGACCGTTGTACTCTATTTAGTGCTCTTAAAAGTCTAACTCGCTAGTTTTGCCTTCGTGCCACGTTTCGTAAGGTAAAGACGTGAATAGACCAAGTTATGTCTCAAATTGCACAAAAACGTGAAAAACTTCTCTGTGGAGAGAGTTGAACAACTCCAAAGTATCAATGTGGACTGTTGTACTCTATTGAGTGCTCTTAAATGTCTAACTTGCTAGTTGAGCTTTCGTGCCACGTTTCGTAAGGTAAAGATGTGAATAGACCAAGTTATGTTTGAAATTGCACAAAAACGAGAAAAGCTCCTCTGTGGAGAGAATTGAACAATTCCAAGGCAATAATGTGGACCGTTGTACTCTATTGAGTGCTCTGAAAAGTCTAACTTGCTAGTTGAGCCTTCGTGCCACGTTTCGTAAGGTAACGATTCGAATAGACCAAGTTATGTTTGAAATTGCACAAAAACGAGCAAAGCTCCTCAATGGAGAGAGTTGAACAATTCCAAAGCATCAATGTGAACCGTTGTACTCTATTAAGTGCTCTTAAAAGTCTAACTAGCTAGTTGTGCAATCGCGCCACGTTTCGTAAGGAAAAGACGTGAATAGACCAAGATATGTCTCAAATTGCTCAAAGACGTGAAAAGCTTCTTTATGGAGATAGTTGAGCAATTCCAAAGCCTCAATATGGCTGTTAAAAGTCTAACTTTCTAGTTTCGCCTTTGTGCCACGTTCCGTAAGGTAAAGACGCGAATAGACCAAGTTATGTCTCAAATTACACAAAAACGTGAAAAGCTCCTCCGTGGAGAGAGTTGAACAACTCCAAAGCATCAATGTGGACCGTTGTACCCTATTGAGTGCTCTTAAAATTCTACCTTGCTAGTTTCGCCTTCGTGTCACGTTTCGCAAGGTAAAGACGCGAACAGACCAAGTTATGTCTCAAATTGCACAAAAACGTGAAAAGCTCCTCCGTGGAGAGAGTTGAACAACTCCACAGCATCAATGTGGACCGTTGTACGCTATTGAGTGCTCTTAAAAGTCTAACTTTCTAGTGTCGCCTTCGTGCCACGTTTCGTAAGTTAACGATGCGAATAGACCAAGTTATGTCTCAAATTGCACAAAAACGTGAGAAGCTCTTATGTGGAGAGAGTTGAACAATTCCAAAGCATCAATGTGGACCGTTGTACCCTATTGAGTGCTCTTAAAAGTCTAACTTGCTAGTTGAGCCTTCGTGCCACGTTTCGTAAGGTAAAGACGCGAATAGACCAAGTTATGTCTCAAATTGCACAAAAACGTGAAAAGCTCCTCTATGGAGAGAGTTGAACAACTCCAAAGCATCAATGTGGACTGTTGTACTCTATTGAGTGCTCTTAAAATTCTAACTCGCTAGTTTCGCCTTCGTGCCACGTTTCGTAAGGTAAAGACGCGAACAGACCAAGTTATGTCTCAAATTGCACAAAAACGTGAAAAGCTCCTTTGTGGAGAGAGTTGAACAACTCCAAAGCATCAATGTGGATCGTCGTACTCTATTGAGTGCTCTTAAAAGTCTAACTTGCTAGTGTCGCCTTCATGCCAGGTTTCGTAAGGTAAAGACGTGAATAGACCAAGATATGTCTCAGATTACAGAAAAACGTGAAAAGCTCCTCTATGGAGAGAGTTGAGCAATTCCAAATCATTAATGTGGACCGTTGCACTCTATTTAGTGCTCTTAGAAGTCTAACTTGCTAGTTGCGCCTTCGTGCCATGTTTCGTAAGGTAAAGATGCGAATAGACCAAGTTATGTCTCAAATTGCACAAAAACGTGAAAAGCTCCTCTGTGGAGAGAGTTGAACAACTCCAACGCATCAATGTGGACCATTGTACTCTATTTAGTGCTCTAAAAAGTCTAACTTACTAGTTTCACCTTCGTGCCACGTTTCGTAAGGTAACGACGCGAATAGACCAAGTTATGTCTCAAATTGCACAAAAAACGTGAGAAGCTCTTATGTGGAGAGAGTTGAACAATTCCAAAGCATCAATGTGGACCGTTGTACCCTATTGAGTGCTCTTAAAAGTCTAACTTGCTAGTTGAGCCTTCGTGCCACGTTTCGTAAGGTAAAGACGCTAATAGACCAAGTTATGTCTCAAATTGCACAAAAATGTGAAAAGCTCCTCCGTCGAGAGAGTTGAGCAATTCCAAACCATCAATGTGGACCGTTGTACTCTATTTAGTGCTCTTAAAACTCTAACTTGCTAGTTTCACCTTCGTGCCACGTTTGGTAAGGTAAAGACGTGAATAGACCAAGTTATGTCTCAAATTGCACAAAAACGTGAAAAGCTACTCTGTGGAGAGAGTTGAGCAATTCCAAACCATCAATGTGGGCCGTTGTACTCTATTTAGTGCTCTTAAAACTCTAACTTTCTAGTTTCACCTTCGTGCCACGTTTGGTAAGGTAAAGACGTGAATAGACCAAGTTATGTCTTAAATTGCACAAAAACGTGAAAATCTCCTCTGTGGAGAGAGTTGAACAACTCCAAAGCATCAATGTGGACCGTTGTACTCTATTGAGTGCTCTTAAAATTCTACCTTGCTAGTTTCGCCTTCGTGCCACGTTTCGTAAGGTAAAGACGCGAACAGACCAAGTTATGTCTCAAATTGCACAAAAACGTGAAAAGCTCCTCTGTGGAGAGAGTTGAACAACTCCACAGCATCAATGTGGACCGTTGTACTCTATTGAGTGCTCTTAAAAGTCTAACTTGCTAGTGTCGCATTCGTGCCACGTTTCGTAAGGTAACGACGCGAATAGACCAAGTTATGTCTCAAATTGCACAAAAAACGTGAGAAGCTCTTATGTGGAGAGAGTTGAACAGATCCAAAGCATCAATGTGGACCGTTGTACCCTATTGAGTGCTCTTAAAAGTCTAACTTGCTAGTTGAGCCTTCGTGCCACGTTTCGTAAGGTAAAGACGCGAATAGACCAAGTTATGTCTCAAATTGCACAAAAACGTGAAAAGCTCCTCCGTGGAGAGAGTTGAGCAATTCGAAACCATCAATGTGGACCGTTGTACTCTATTTAGTGCTCTTAAAACTCTAACTTGCTAGTTTCACCTTCGTGCCACGTTTGGTAAGGTAAAGACGTGAATAGAACAAGTTATGTCTCAAATTGCACAAAAACCTGAAAAGCTCCTCTGTGGAGAGAGTTGAACAACTGCAAAGCATCAATGTGGACCGTTGAACTCTATTGAGTGCTCTTAAAATTCTAACTCGCTAGTTTCGCCTTCGTGCCACGTTTCGTAAGGTAAAGACGCGAACAGACCAAGTTATGTCTCAAATTGCACAAAAACGTGAAAAGCTCCTTTGTGGAGAGAGTTGAACAACTCCAAAGCATCAATGTGGATCGTCGTACTCTATTGAGTGCTCTTAAAAGTCTAACTTGCTAGTGTCGCCTTCATGCCAGGTTTCGTAAGGTAAAGACGTGAATAGACCAAGATATGTCTCAGATTACAGAAAAACGTGAAAAGCTCCTCTATGGAGAGAGTTGAGCAATTCCAAATCATTAATGTGGACCGTTGCACTCTATTTAGTGCTCTTAGAAGTCTAACTTGCTAGTTGCGCCTTCGTGCCATGTTTCGTAAGGTAAAGATGCGAATAGACCAAGTTATGTCTCAAATTGCACAAAAACGTGAAAAGCTCCTCTGTGGAGAGAGTTGAACAACTCCAACGCATCAATGTGGACCATTGTACTCTATTGAGTGCTCTAAAAAGTCTAACTTACTAGTTTCACCTTCGTGCCACGTTTCGTAAGGTAACGACGCGAATAGACCAAGTTATGTCTCAAATTGCACAAAAACGTGAGAAGCTCTTATGTGGAGAGAGTTGAACAATTCCAAAGCATCAATGTGGACCGTTGTACCCTATTGAGTGCTCTTAAAAGTCTAACTTGCTAGTTGAGCCTTCGTGCCACGTTTCGTAAGGTAAAGACGCTAATAGACCAAGTTATGTCTCAAATTGCACAAAAATGTGAAAAGCTCCTCCGTCGAGAGAGTTGA
Source organism: Tripterygium wilfordii (assembly GCF_013401445.1). Taxonomy (NCBI): domain Eukaryota; kingdom Viridiplantae; phylum Streptophyta; class Magnoliopsida; order Celastrales; family Celastraceae; genus Tripterygium; species Tripterygium wilfordii. The sequence continues at coordinate 6,926,384 of NC_052250.1, forward strand.
GCAATTCCAAACCATCAATGTGGACCGTTGTACTCTATTTAGTGCTCTTAAAACTCTAACTTGCTAGTTTCACCTTCGTGCCACGTTCGGTAAGGTAAAGACGTGAATAGAACAAGTTATGTCTCAAATTGCACAAAAACCTGAAAAGCTCCTCTGTGGAGAGAGTTGAACAACTGCAAAGCATCAATGTGGACCGTTGAACTCTATTGAGTGCTCTTAAAATTCTAACTCGCTAGTTTCGCCTTCGTGCCACGTTTCGTAAGGTAAAGACGCGAACAGACCAAGTTATGTCTCAAATTGCACAAAAACGTGAAAAGCTCCTTTGTGGAGAGAGTTGAACAACTCCAAAGCATCAATGTGGATCGTCGTACTCTATTGAGTGCTCTTAAAAGTCTAACTTGCTAGTGTCGCCTTCATGCCAGGTTTCGTAAGGTAAAGACGTGAATAGACCAAGATATGTCTCAGATTACAGAAAAACGTGAAAAGCTCCTCTATGGAGAGAGTTGAGCAATTCCAAATCATTAATGTGGACCGTTGCACTCTATTTAGTGCTCTTAGAAGTCTAACTTGCTAGTTGCGCCTTCGTGCCATGTTTCGTAAGGTAAAGATGCTAATAGACCAAGTTATGTCTCAAATTGCACAAAAACGTGAAAAGCTCCTCTGTGGAGAGAGTTGAACAACTCCAACGCATCAATGTGGACCGTTGTACTCTATTGAGTGCTCTAAAAAGTCTAACTTACTAGTTTCACCTTCGTGCCACGTTTCGTAAGGTAACGACGCGAATAGACCAAGTTATGTCTCAAATTGCACAAAAACGTGAGAAGCTCTTATGTGGAGAGAGTTGAACAATTCCAAAGCATCAATGTGGACCGTTGTACCCTATTGAGTGCTCTTAAAAGTCTAACTTGCTAGTTGAGCCTTCGTGCCACGTTTCGTAAGGTAAAGATTCTAATAGACCAAGTTATGTCTCAAATTGCACAAAAATGTGAAAAGCTCCTCCGTCGAGAGAGTTGAGCAATTCCAAACCATCAATGTGGACCGTTGTACTCTATTTAGTGCTCTTAAAACTCTAACTTGCTAGTTTCACCTTCGTGCCACGTTTGGTAAGGTAAAGACGTGAATAGACCAAGTTATGTCTCAAATTGCACAAAAACGTGAAAAGCTACTCTGTGGAGAGAGTTGAGCAATTCCAAACCATCAATGTGGGCCGTTGTACTCTATTTAGTGCTCTTAAAACTCTAACTTTCTAGTTTCACCTTCGTGCCACGTTTGGTAAGGTAAAGACGTGAATAGACCAAGTTATGTCTTAAATTGCACAAAAACGTGAAAATCTCCTCTGTGGAGAGAGTTGAACAACTCCAAAGCATCAATGTGGACCGTTGTACTCTATTGAGTGCTCTTAAAATTCTACCTTGCTAGTTTCGCCTTCGTGCCACGTTTCGTAAGGTAAAGACGCGAACAGACCAAGTTATGTCTCAAATTGCACAAAAACGTGAAAAGCTCCTCTGTGGAGAGAGTTGAACAACTCCACAGCATCAATGTGGACCGTTGTACTCTATTGAGTGCTCTTAAAAGTCTAACTTGCTAGTGTCGCATTCGTGCCACGTTTCGTAAGGTAACGACGCGAATAGACCAAGTTATGTCTCAAATTGCACAAAAACGTGAGAAGCTCTTATGTGGAGAGAGTTGAACAATTCCAAAGCATCAATGTGGACCGTTGTACCCTATTGAGTGCTCTTAAAAGTCTAACTTGCTAGTTGAGCCTTCGTGCCACGTTTCGTAAGGTAAAGACGCGAATAGACCAAGTTATGTCTCAAATTGCACAAAAACGTGAAAAGCTCCTCTGTGGAGAGAGTTGAACAACTCCAAAGCATCAATGTGGACCGTTGTACTCTATTGAGTGCTCTTAAAATTCTAACTCGCTAGTTTCGCCTTCGTGCCACGTTTTGTAAGGTAAAGACGCGAACAGACCAAGTTATGTCTCAAATTGCACAAAAACGTGAAAAGCTCCTTTGTGGAGAGAGTTGAACAACTCTAAAGCATCAATGTGGATCGTTGTACTCTATTGAGTGCTCTTAAAAGTCTAACTTGCTAGTGTCGCCCTCATGCCAGGTTTCGTAAGGTAAAGACGTGAATAGACCAAGATATGTCTCAGATTACAGAAAAACATGAAAAGCTCGTCTATGGAGAGAGTTGACCAATTCGAAAGCATCAATGTGGACCGTTGCACTCTATTTAGTGCTTTTAGAAGTCTAACTTGCTAGTTGCGCCTTCGTGCCACGTTTCGTAAGGTAAAGATGCGAATAGACCAAGTTATGTCTCAAATTGCACAAAAACGTGAAAAGCTCCTCTGTGGAGAGAGTTGAACAACTCCAAAGCATCAATGTGGACCGTTGTACTCTATTGAGTGCTCTTAAAAGTCTAACTTACTAGTTTCACCTTCGTGCCACGTTTCGTAAGGTAACGACGCGAATAGACCAAGTTATGTCTCAAATTGCACAAAAACGTGAGAAGCTCTTATGTGGAGAGAGTTGAACAATTCCAAAGCATCAATGTGGACCGTTGTACTCAATTGAGTGCTCTTAAAAGTCTAACTTGCTAGTTGAGCCTTCGTGCCACGTTTCGTAAGGTAAAGACGCGAATAGACCAAGTTATGTCTCAAATTGCACAAAAACGTGAAAAGCTCCTCCGTGGAGAGAGTTGAGCAATTCCAAACCATCAATGTGGACCGTTGTACTCTATTTAGTGCTCTTAAAACTCTAACTTGCTAGTTTCATCTTCGTGCCACGTTTGGTAAGGTAAAGACGTGAATAGACCAAGTTATGTCTCAAATTGCACAAAAATGTGAAAAGCTCCTCTGTGGAGAGAGTTGAGCAATTCCAAACCATCAATGTGGACCGTTGTACTCTATTTTGTTCTCTTAAAACTCTAACTTGCTAGTTTCACCTTCGTGCCACGTTTGGTAAGGTAAAGACGTGAATAGACCAAGTTATGTCTCAAATTGCACAAAAACGTGAAAATCTCCTCTGTGGAGAGAGTTGAACAACTCTAAAGCATCAATGTGGATCGTTGTACTCTATTGAGTGCTCTTAAAAGTCTAACTTGCTAGTGTCGCCCTCATGCCAGGTTTCGTAAGGTAAAGACGTGAATAGACCAAGATATGTCTCAGATTACAGAAAAACATGAAAAGCTCCTCTATGGAGAGAGTTGAGCAATTCGAAAGCATCAATGTGGACCGTTGCACTCTATTTAGTGCTTTTAGAAGTCTAACTTGCTAGTTGCGCCTTCGTGCCACGTTTCGTAAGGTAAAGATGCGAATAGACCAAGTTATGTCTCAAATTGCACAAAAACGTGAAAAGCTCCTCTGTGGAGAGAGTTGAACAACTCCAAAGCATCAATGTGGACCGTTGTACTCTATTGAGTGCTCTTAAAAGTCTAACTTACTAGTTTCACCTTCGTGCCACGTTTCGTAAGGTAACGACGCGAATAGACCAAGTTATGTCTCAAATTGCACAAAAACGTGAGAAGCTCTTATGTGGAGAGAGTTGAACAATTCCAAAGCATCAATGTGGACCGTTGTACCCTATTGAGTGCTCTTAAAAGTCTAACTTGCTAGTTGAGCCTTCGTGCAACGTTTTATAAGGTAAAGACGCGAATAGACCAAGTTATGTCTCAAATTGCACAAAAACGTGAAAAGCTCCTCCGTGGAGAGAGTTGAGCTATTCCAAACCATCAATGTGGACCGTTGTACTCTATTTAGTGCTCTTAAAACTCTAACTTGCTAGTTTCACCTTCGTGCCACGTTTGGTAAAGTAAAGACGTGAATAGAACAAGTTATGTCTCAAATTGCACAAAAACGTGAAAAGCTCCTCTGTGGAGAGAGTTGAACAACTGCAAAGCATCAATGTGGACCGTTGTACTCTATTGAGTGCTCTTAAAATTCTAACTCGCTAGTTTCGCCTTCGTGCCACGTTTCGTAAGGTAAAGACGCGAACAGACCAAGTTATGTCTCAAATTGCACAAAAACGTGAAAAGCTCCTCTGTGGAGAGAGTTGAACAACTCTAAAGCATCAATGTGGATCGTTGTACTCTATTGAGTGCTCTTAAAAGTCTAACTTGCTAGTGTCGCCCTCATGCCAGGTTTCGTAAGGTAAAGACGTGAATAGACCAAGATATGTCTCAGATTACAGAAAAACATGAAAAGCTCCTCTATGGAGAGAGTTGAGCAATTCGAAAGCATCAATGTGGACCGTTGCACTCTATTTAGTGCTTTTAGAAGTCTAACTTGCTAGTTGCGCCTTCGTGCCACGTTTCGTAAGGTAAAGATGCGAATAGACCAAGTTATGTCTCAAATTGCACAAAAACGTGAAAAGCTCCTCTGTGGAGAGAGTTGAACAACTCCAAAGCATCAATGTGGACCGTTGTACTCTATTGAGTGCTCTTAAAAGTCTAACTTACTAGTTTCACCTTCGTGCCACGTTTCGTAAGGTAACGACGCGAATAGACCAAGTTATGTCTCAAATTGCACAAAAACGTGAGAAGCTCTTATGTGGAGAGAGTTGAACAATTCCAAAGCATCAATGTGGACCGTTGTACCCTATTGAGTGCTCTTAAAAGTCTAACTTGCTAGTTGAGCCTTCGTGCCACGTTTCGTAAGGTAAAGACGCGAATAGACCAAGTTATGTCTCAAATTGCACAAAAACGTGAAAAGCTCCTCCGTGGAGAGAGTTGAGCAATTCCAAACCATCAATGTGGACCGTTGTACTCTATTTAGTGCTCTTAAAACTCTAACTTGCTAGTTTCATCTTCGTGCCACGTTTGGTAAGGTAAAGACGTGAATAGACCAAGTTATGTCTCAAATTGCACAAAAATGTGAAAAGCTCCTCTGTGGAGAGAGTTGAGCAATTCCAAACCATCAATGTGGACCGTTGTACTCTATTTAGTGCTCTTAAAACTCTAACTTGCTAGTTTCACCTTCGTGCCACGTTTGGTAAAGTAAAGACGTGAATAGAACAAGTTATGTCTCAAATTGCACAAAAACGTGAAAAGCTCCTCTGTGGAGAGAGTTGAACAACTCCAAAGCATCAATGTGGACCGTTGTACTCTATTGAGTGCTCTTAAAAGTCTAACTTACTAGTTTCACCTTCGTGCCATGTTTCGTAAGGTAACGACGCGAATAGACCAAATTATGTCTCAAATTGCACAAAAACGTGAGAAGCTCTTATGTGGAGAGAGTTGAACAATTCCAAAGCATCAATGTGGACCGTTGTACCCTATTGAGTGCTCTTAAAAGTCTAACTTGCTAGTTGAGCCTTCGTGCCACGTTTCGTAAGGTAAAGACGCGAATAGACCAAGTTATGTCTCAAATTGCACAAAAACGTGAAAAGCTCCTCCGTGGAGAGAGTTGAGCAATTCCAAACCATCAATGTGGACCGTTGTACTCTATTTAGTGCTCTTAAAACTCTAACTTGCTAGTTTCACCTTCGTGCCACGTTTGGTAAGGTAAAGACGTGAATAGACCAAGTTATGTCTCAAATTGCACAAAAATGTGAAAAGCTCCTCTGTGGAGAGAGTTGAACAACTCCAAAGCATCAATGTGGACCGTTGTACTCTATTGAGTGCTCTTAAAATTGTAACTCGCTAGTTTCGCCTTCGTGCCACGTTTCGTAAGGTAAAGACGCGAACAGACCAAGTTATGTCTCAAATTGCACAAAAACGTGAAAAGCTCCTTTGTGGAGAGAGTTGAACAACTCCAAAGCATCAATGTGGATCGTTGTACTCTATTGAGTGCTCTTAAAAGTCTAACTTACTAGTTTCACCTTCGTGCCACGTTTCGTATGGTAAAGACGCGAATAGACCAAGTTATGTCTCAAATTGCACAAAAAAGTGAAAATCTCCTCAGTGGAGAGAGCTGAACAATTCCAAAGCATCAATGTGGACCGTTGTACTCTATTAAGTGCTCTTAGAAGTCTAACTTGCTAGTTGAGCCTTCGTGCCACATTTCGTAAGGTAAAGATGCGAATAGACCAAGTTATGTCTCAAATTGCACAAAAAGTGAAGAGCTCCTCTGTGGAGAGAGTTGAACAACTCCAAAGCATCAATGTGGATCGTTGTACTCTATTGAGTGCTCTTAAAAGTCTAACTTACTAGTTTCACCTTCGTGCCATGTTTCGTAAGGTAACGACGCGAATAGACCAAATTATGTCTCAAATTGCACAAAAACGTGAGAAGCTCTTATGTGGAGAGAGTTGAACAATTCCAAAGCATCAATGTGGACCGTTGTACCCTATTGAGTGCTCTTAAAAGTCTAACTTGCTAGTTGAGCCTTCGTGCCACGTTTCGTAAGGTAAAGACGCGAATAGACCAAGTTATGTCTCAAATTGCACAAAAACGTGAAAAGCTCCTCCGTGGAGAGAGTTGAGCAATTCCAAACCATCAATGTGGACCGTTGTACTCTATTTAGTGCTCTTAAAACTCTAACTTGCTAGTTTCACCTTCGTGCCACGTTTGGTAAGGTAAAGACGTGAATAGACCAAGTTATGTCTCAAATTGCACAAAAACGTGAAAAGCTCCTCTGTGGAGAGAGTTGAACAACTCCAAAGCATCAATGTGGACCGTTGTACTCTATTGAGTGCTCTTAAAATTCTAACTCGCTAGTTTCGCCTTCGTGCCACGTTTCGTAAGGTAAAGACGCGAACAGACCAAGTTATGTCTCAAATTGCACAAAAACGTGAAAAGCTCCTTTGTGGAGAGAGTTGAACAACTCCAAAGCATCAATGTGGATCGTTGTACTCTATTGAGTGCTCTTAAAAGTCTAAATAGCTAGTGTCGCCTTCATGCCAGGTTTCGTAAGGTAATGGCGTGAATAGACCAAGATATGTCTCAGATTACAGAAAAACTTGAAAAGCTCCTCTATGGAGAGAGTTGAGCAATTCCAAAGCATCAATGTGGACCGTTGCACTCTATTTAGTGCTCTTAGAAGTCTAACTTGCTAGTTGAGCCTTCGTGCCACGTTTCGTAAGATAAAGATGTGAATAGACCAAGTTATGTCTCAAATTGCACAAAAACGTGAAAAGCTTCTCTGTGGAGAGAGTTGAACAACTCCAAAGCATCAATGTGGACCGTTGTACTCTATTAAGTGCTCTTAAAAGTCTAACTTACTAGTTTCACCTTCGTGCCACGTTTCGTAAGGTAACGACGCGAATAGACCAAGTTATGTCTCAAATTGCACAAAAACGTGAGAAGCTCTTATGTGGAGAGAGTTGAACAATTCCAAAGCATCAATGTGGACCGTTGTACCCTATTGAGTGCTCTTAAAATTCTAACTTGCTAGTTGAACCTTCATGCCACGTTTCGTATGGTAAAGACGCGAATAGACCAAGTTATGTCTCAAATTGCACAAAAAAGTGAAAATCTCCTCAGTGGAGAGAGCTGAACAATTCCAAAGCATCAATGTGGACCGTTGTACTCTATTAAGTGCTCTTAGAAGTCTAACTTGCTAGTTGAGCCTTCGTGCCACATTTCGTAAGGTAAAGATGCGAATAGACCAAGTTATGTCTCAAATTGCACAAAAAGTGAAGAGCTCCTCTGTGGAGAGAGTTGAACAACTCCAAAGCATCAATGTGGACCGTTGTACTCTATTGACTGCTCTTAGAAGTCTAAATTGCTAGTTGAGCCTTCGTGCCACGTTTCGTAAGGTAAAGATGCGAATAGACCAAGTTATGTCTCAAATTGCACAAAAAGTGAAGAGCTCCTCTGTGGAGAGAGTTGAACAACTCCAAAGCATCAATGTGGACCGTTGTACTCTATTGAGTGCTCTTAAAAGTCCAACTTGCTAGTTTTGCCTTCGTGCCACGTTTCGTAAGGTAAAGACGCGAATAGACCAAGTTGTGTCTCAAATTGCACAAAAACGTGAAAAGCTCCTCTATGGAGAGAGTTGAACAACTCCAAAGCATCAATGTGGACCGTTGTACTCTATTGAGTACTCTTAAAAGTCTACCTTGCGAGTTGAGCCTTCGTGCCACGTTTCGTAAGGTAAAGACATGAATAGACCAAGTTATGTCTCAAATTGCTCAAAGACGTGAAAAGCTCTTCTATGGAAGGAGTTGAGCAATTCCAAAGCCTCAATGTGGACCGTTGTACTCTATTTAGTGCTCTTAAAAGTCTAACTTGCTAGTTGAGCCTTCGTGCCACGTTTCGTAAGGTAAAGACGCGAATAGACCAAGTTATGTTTGAAATTGCACAAAAACGAGAAAAGCTCCTCTATGGAGAGAGTTGAGCAATTCCAAACTATCAATGTGGACCGTTGTAGTCTATTTAGTGCTCTTAAAACTCTAACTTGCTAGTTTCACCTTCGTGCCTAGTTTGGTAAGGTAAAGACGCGAATAGACCAAGTTATGTCTCAAATTGCACAAAAACGTGAAAAGCTCCTCTGTGGAGAGAGTTGAACAACTCCAAAGCAGCAATGTGGATCGTTGTACTCTATTGAGTGCTCTTAAAAGTCTAAGTCGCTAGTTGAGCCTTCGTGCCACGTTTCGTAAGGTAAAGATGCGAATAGACCATGTTATGTTTGAAATTGCACAAAAATGAGAAAAGCTCCTCTATGGAGAGAGTTGAGCAATTCCAAACCATCAATGTGGACCGTTGTACTCTATTTAGTGCTCTTAAAACTATAACTAGCTAGTTTCACCTTCGTGACACGTTTGGTAAGGTAAAGACGTGAATAGACCAAGTTATGTCTCAAATTGCAGAAAAACGCGAAAAGTTCCTCTGTGGAGAGAATTGAACAACTCCAAAGCATCAATGTGGACCGTTGTACTCTATTGAGTGCTCTTAAAAGTCTAACTTGCTAGTGTTGCCTTCGGGCCACGTTTCGTAAGGTAAAGACGTGAATAGACCAAGATATGTCCCAAATTGCACAAAAACGTGAAAAGCTCCTCTATGGAGATAGTTAAGCAATTCCAAAGCATCAATGTGGACCGTTGCACTCTATTTCGTGCTCTTAGAAGTCTAACTTGCTAGTTGAGTTTTCGTGCCACGTTTCGTAAGGTAAAGATGCGAATAGACCAAGTTATGTCTCAAATTGCACAAAAACGTGAAAAGCTGCTCTGTGGAGAGAGTTGAACAACTCCAAAGCATCAATGTGGATCGTTGTACTCTATTCAGTGCTCTTAAAAGTCTAACTTTCTAGTTGAGCCTTCGTGCCACGTTTCGTAAGGTAAAGATGCGAATAGACCATGTTATGTTTGAAATTGCACAAAAATGAGAAAAGCTCTTCTATGGAGAGAGTTGAGCAATTCCAAATCCTCAATGGGGAACGTTGTACTATATTTAGTGCTCTTAAAAGTCTAACTTGCTAGTTGAGCCTTCGTGCCACGTTTCGTAAGGTAAAGACGCGAATAGATCAAGTTATGTTTGAAATTGCACAAAAATGAGAAAAGCTCCTCAATGGAGAGAGTTGAGCAATTCCAAAGCATCAATGTGGACCGTTGTACTCTATTTAGTGCTCTTAAAAGACTAACTTGCTAGTTGAGCCTTCGTGCCACGTTTCGTAAGGTAAAGACGTGAATAGACCAAGTTATGTCTCAAATTGCACAAAAATGTGAAAAGCTCCTCTGTGAAGAGAGTTGAACAACTCCAAAGCATCAATGTGGACTGTTGTACTCTATTCAGTGCTCTTAAAAGTCTAACTTGCTAGTGTCGCCTTCATGCCAGGTTTCGTAAGGTAAAGACGTGAATAGACCAAGATATGTCTCAGATTGCAAAAAAACGTGAAAAGCTCCTCTATGGAGAGAGTTGAGCAATTCCAAAGCATCAATGTGGACCGTTGTACCCTATTGAGTGCTCTTAAAATTCTAACTTGCTAGTTGAACCTTCGTGCCACGTTTCGTACGGTAAAGACGCGAATAGACCAAGTTATGTCTCAAATTGCACAAAAAAGTGAAAAGCTCCTCAGTGGAGAGAGATGAACAATTCCAAAGCATCAATGTGGACCGTTGTACTCTATTAAGTGCTCTTAGAAGTCTAACTTGCTAGTTGAGCCTTCGTGCCACATTTCGTAAGGTAAAGATGCGAATAGACCAAGTTATGTCTCAAATTGCACAAAAAGTGAAGAGCTCCTCTGTGGAGAGAGTTGAACAACTCCAAAGCATCAATGTGGACCGTTGTACTCTATTGAGTGCTCTTAGAAGTCTAAATTGCTAGTTGAGCCTTCGTGCCACGTTTCGTAAGGTAAAGATGCGAATAGACCAAGTTATGTCTCAAATTGCACAAAAAGTGAAGAGCTCCTCTGTGGAGAGAGTTGAACAACTCCAAAGCATCAATGTGGACCGTTGTACTCTATTGAGTGCTCTTAGAAGTCTAAATTGCTAGTTGAGCCTTCGTGCCACGTTTCGTAAGGTAAAGATGCGAATAGACCAAGTTATGTCTCAAATTGCACAAAAAGTGAAGAGCTCCTCTGTGGAGAGAGTTGAACAACTCCAAAGCATCAATGTGGACCGTTGTACTCTATTGAGTGCTCTTAAAAGTCCAACTTGCTAGTTTCGCCTTCATGCCAGGTTTCGTAAGGTAAAGACGTGAATAGACCAAGATATGTCTCAGATTGCACAAAAACGTGAAAAGCTCCTCTATGGAGAGAGTTGAGCAATTCCAAAGCATCAATGTGGACCGTTGCACTCTATTTAGTGCTCTTAAAAGTCTAACTTACTAGTTTCACCTTCGTGCAACGTTTCGTAAGGTAACGACGCGAATAGGCCAAGTTATGTCTCAAATTGCACAAAAACGTGAGAAGCTCTTATGTTGAGAGAGTTGAACAATTCCAAAGCCTCAATGTGGACCGATGTACTCTATTGAGTGCTCTTAAAAGTCTAACTTGCTTGTTGAGCCTTCGTGCCACATTTCGTAAGGTAAAGACGCGAATAGACCAAGTTATGTCTCACATTGCACAAAAAAGTGAAAAGCTTCTCTGTGGAGAGAGCAGAACAATTCCTAAGAATCAATGTGGACCGTTGCACTCTATTTAGTGCTCTTAGAAGTCTAACTTTCTAGTTGAGCCTTCGTGCCACGTTTCGTAAGGTAAAGACGCGAACAGACCAAGTTTTGTCTCAAATTGCACAAAAACGTGGAAAGCTCTTTTGTGGAGAGAGTTGAACAACTCCAAAGCATCAATGTGGACCGTTGTACTCTATTGAGTGCTCTTAAAAGTCTAACTTGCTAGTTGAGCCTTCGTGCAACGTTTCGTAAGGTAACGACGCGAATAGACCAAGTTATGTCTCAAATTGCACAAAAACGTGAGAAGCTCTTATGTTGAGAGAGTTGAACAGTTCCAAAGCCTCAATGTGGACCGTTGTACTCTATCGAGTGCTCTTAAAAGTCTAACTTGCTAGTTGAGCCTTCGTGCCACGTTTCGTAAGGTAAAGACGCGAACAGACCAAGTTATGTCTCACATTGCACAAAAAAGTGAAAAGCTCGTCTGTGGAGAGAGCTGAACAATTCCTAAGAATCAATGTGGACCGTTGCACTCTATTTAGTGCTCTTAGAAGTCTAACTTTCTAGTTTAGCCTTCGTGCCACGTTTCGTAAGGTAAAGACGCGAACAGACCAAGTTACGTCTCAAATTGCACAAAAACGTGGAAAGCTCCTTTGTGGAGGGAGTTGAACAACTCCAAAGCATCAATGTGGACCGTTGTACTCTATTGAGTGCTCTTAAAAGTCTAACTTGCTAGTGTCGCCTTCGTGCCACGTTTCGTAAGGTAACGACGCGAATAGACCAAGTTATGTCTCAAATTGCACAAAAACGTGAGAAGCTCTTATGTGAAGAGAGTTGAACAATTCCAAAGCATCAATGTGGACCGTTGTACTCTATTGAGTGCTCTTAAAAGTCTAACTTGCTAGTTGAGCCTTCGTGCCACGTTTCGTAAGGTAAAGACGCGAATAGAACAAGTTATGTCTCAAATTGCACAAAAAAGTGAAAAGCTCCTCTGTAGAGAGAGCTGAACAATTCCTAAGCATCAATGTGGACCGTTGCACTAAATTTAGTGCTCTTAGAAGTCTAACTTGCTAGTTGAGCCTTCGTGCCACGTTTCGTAAGGTAAAGACGCGAATAGACCAAGTTATGTTTGAAATTGCACAAAAACGAGAAAAGCTCCTCTACGGAGAGAGTTGAGCAATTCCAAACCATCAATGTGGACCGTTGTACTCTATTTAGTGCTCTTAAAACTCTAACTTGCTAGTTTCACCTTCGTGCCACGTTTGGTAAGGTAAAGACGCGAATAGACCAAGTTATGTCTCAAATTGCACAAAAACTTGAAAAGCTCCTCTGTGGAGAGAGTTGAAAAACTCCAAAGCATAAATGTGGATCGTTGTACTCTATTGAGTGCTCTTAAATGTCTAAGTTGCTAGTTGAGCCTTCGTGCCACGTTTCGTAAGGTAAAGATGCGAATAGACCATGTTATGTTTGATATTACACAAAAATGAGAAAAGCTCTTCTATGGAGAGAGTTGAGCAATTCCAAAGCCTCAATGTGGACCGTTGTACTCTATTTAGTGCTCTTAAAAGTCTAACTTGCAAGTTGAGCCTTCGTGCCACGTTTCGTAAGGTAAAGACGCGAATAGACCAAGTTATGTTTGAAATTGCACAAAAACGAGAAAAACTCCTCTATGGAGAGAGTTGAGCAATTCCAAACCATCAATGTGGACCGTTGTACTCTATTTAGTGCTCTTAAAACTCTAACTTGCTAGTTTCACCTTCGTGCCACGTTTGGTAAGGTAAAGACGTGAATAGACCAAGTTATGTCTCAAATTGCACAAAAACGTGAAAAGCTCCTCTGTGGAGAGAGTTGAGCAACTCCAAAGCATCAATGTTGACCGTTGTACTCTATTGAGTGCTCTTAAAATTCTAACTTTCTAGTTTCGCCTTCGTCCCACGTTTCGTAAGGTAAAGACGCGAACAGACCAATTTATGTCTCAAATTGCACAAAAATGCGAAAAGCTCCCCTCTGGAGAGAGTTGAACAACTCCAAAGCATCAATGTGGACCGTTGTACTCTATTGAGTGCTCTTAAAAGTCTAACTTGCTAGTGTCGCCTTCGTGCCACGCTTCGTAAGGTAAAGACGTGAATACACCAAAATATGTCCCAAATTGCACAAAAACGTGAAATGCTCCTCTATGGAGAGAGTTGAGCAATTCCAAAGCATCAATGTGGACCGTTGCACTCTGTTTAGTGCTCTTAGAAGTCTAACTTGCTAGTTGAGCCTTCGTGCCACGTTTCGTAAGGTAAAGATGCGAATAGACCAAGTTATGTCTCAAATTGCACAAAAAAGTGAAAAGCTCCTCACTGGAGAGAGCTGAACAATTCCAAAGCATCAATGTAGACCGTTGTACTCTATTGAGTGCTCTTAGAAGTCTAACTTGCTAGTTGAGCCTTCGTGCCACGTTTCGTAAGGTAAAGACATGAATAGACCAAGTTATGTCTCAAATTGCTCAAAGACGTGAAAAGCTCCTCTATGGAAGGAGTTGAGCAATTCCAAAGCCTCAATGTGGACCGTTGTACTCTATTTAGTGCTCTTAAAAGTCTAACTTGCTAATTGAGCCTTCGTGCCACGTTTCGTAAGGTAAAGACGCGAATAGACCAAGTTATGTTTGAAATTGCACAAAAACGAGAAAAGCTCCTCTATGGAGAGAGTTGAGCAAGTTAAACCATCAATGTGGACCGTTGTACTCTATTTAGTTCTCTTAAAACTCTAACTTGCTAGTTTCACCTTCGTGCCACGTTTGGTAAGGTAAAGACGCGAATAGAACAAGTTATGTCTCAAATTACACAAAAACTTGAAAAGCTCCTCTGTGGAGAGAGTTGAACAACTCCAAAGCATCAATGTGGATCGTTGTACTCTATTGAGTGCTCTTAAAAGTCTAAGTTGCTAGTTGAGCCTTCGTGCCACGTTTCGTAAGGTAAAGATGCGAATAGACCATGTTATGTTTGAAATTGCACAAAAATGAGAAAAGCTCTTCTATGGAGAGAGTTGAGCAATTCCAAAGCCTCAGTGTGGACCGTTGTACTCTATTTAGTGCTCTTAAAAGTCTAACTTGCTAGTTGAGCCTTCGTGCCACGTTTCGTACGGTAAAGACGCGAATAGACCAAGTTATGTTTGAAATTGCACAAAAACGAGAAAAGCTCCTCTATGGAGAGAGTTGAGCAATTCCAAACTATCAATGTGGACCGTTGTACTCTATTTAGTGCTCTTAAAACTCTAACTTGCTAGTTTCACCTTCGTGCCACGTTTGGTAAGGTAAAGACGTGAATAGATCAAGTTATGTCTCTAATTGCATAAAAACGTGAAAAGCTCCTCTGTGGAGAGAGTTGAACAACTCCAAAGCATCAATGTGGACCGTTGTACTCAATTGAGTGCTCTTAAAATTCTAACTTGCTAGTTTCGCCTTCGTGCCACGTTTCGTAAGGTAAAGACGCGAACAGACCAAGTTATGTCTCAAATTGCACAAAAATGCGAAAAGCTCCTCTGTGGAGAGAGTTGAACAACTCCAAAGCATCAATGTGGACCGTTGTACTCTATTGAGTGGTCTTAAAAGTCTAACTTACTAGTGTCGCCTTCGTGCCACGTTTCGTAAGGTAAAGACGTGAATAGACCAAATATGTCCCAAATTGCACAAAAACGTGAAAAGCTCCTCTATGGAGAGAGTTGAGCAATTCCAAAGCATCAATGTGGACCGTTGCACTCTATTTAGTGCTCTTAGAAGTCTAACTTGCTAGTTGAGCCTTCGTGCCACGTTTCGTAAGGTAAAGACGCGAATAGACCAAGTTATGTTTGAAATTGCACAAAAAAGTGAAAAGCTTCTCAGTGGAGAGAGCCGAACAATTCTAAAGCATCAATGTGGACCGTTGTACTCTATTTAGTGCTCTTAAAAGTCTAACTTGCTAGTTGAGCCTTCGTGCCACGTTTCGTACGGTAAAGACGCGAATAGACCAAGTTATGTTTGAAATTGCACAAAAACGAGAAAAGCTCCTCTATGGAGAGAGTTGAGCAATTCCAAACTATCAATGTGGACCGTTGTACTCTATTTAGTGCTCTTAAAACTCTAACTTGCTAGTTTCACCTTCGTGCCACGTTTGGTAAGGTAAAGACGTGAATAGATCAAGTTATGTCTCTAATTGCATAAAAACGTGAAAAGCTCCTCTGTGGAGAGAGTTGAACAACTCCAAAGCATCAATGTGGACCGTTGTACTCAATTGAGTGCTCTTAAAATTCTAACTTGCTAGTTTCGCCTTCGTGCCACGTTTCGTAAGGTAAAGACGCGAACAGACCAAGTTATGTCTCAAATTGCACAAAAATGCGAAAAGCTCCTCTGTGGAGAGAGTTGAACAACTCCAAAGCATCAATGTGGACCGTTGTACTCTATTGAGTGGTCTTAAAAGTCTAACTTACTAGTGTCGCCTTCGTGCCACGTTTCGTAAGGTAAAGACGTGAATAGACCAAATATGTCCCAAATTGCACAAAAACGTGAAAAGCTCCTCTATGGAGAGAGTTGAGCAATTCCAAAGCATCAATGTGGACCGTTGCACTCTATTTAGTGCTCTTAGAAGTCTAACTTGCTAGTTGAGCCTTCGTGCCACGTTTCGTAAGGTAAAGACGCGAATAGACCAAGTTATGTTTGAAATTGCACAAAAAAGTGAAAAGCTTCTCAGTGGAGAGAGCCGAACAATTCTAAAGCATCAATGTGGACCGTTGCACTCTATTTAGTGCTCTTAGAAGTCTAACTTGCTAGTTGAGCCTTCGTGCCACGTTTCGTAAGGTAAAGATGCGAATATACCAAGTTATGTCTCAAATTGCACAAAAAAGTGAAACGCTCCTCAGTGGAGAGAGCTGAACAATTCTAAAGCATCAATGTGGACCGTTGTACTCTATTGAGTGCTCTTAGAAGTCTAACTTCCTAGTTGACCCTTCGTGCCACGTTTCGTAAGGTAAAGACATGAATAGACCAAGTTACGTCTCAAATTGCTCAAAGACGTGAAAAGCGCCTCTATGGAAGGAGTTGAACAATTCCAAAGCCTCAATGTGGACCGTTGTACTCTATTTAGTGCTCTTAAAAGTCTAACTTGCTAGTTGAGCCTTCGTGCCACGTTTCGTAAGGTAAAGACGCGAATAGACCAAGTTATGTTTGAAATTGCACAAAAAAGTGAAAAGCTTCTCAGTGGAGAGAGCCGAACAATTCCAAAGCATCAATGTGGACCATTGTACTCTATTGAGTGCTCTTAGAAGTCTAACTTGCTAGTTGAGCCTTCGTGCCACGTTTCGTAAGGTAAAGATGCGAATAGACCAAATTATGTCTCAAATTGCACAAAAACATGAAAAGCTCCTCTGTGGAGAGAGTTGAACAACTCCAAAGCATCAATGTGGACCGTTGTACTCTATTGAGTGCTCTTAAAAGTACAACTTGCTAGTTTCGCCTTCGTGCCACGTTTCGTAAGGTAAAGTCGCGAATAGACCAAGTTGTGTCTCAAATTGCACAAAAACGTGAAAAGCCCCTCTATGGAGAGAGTTGCACAACTCCAAAGCATCAATGTGGACCGTTGTACTCTATTGAGTGCTATTAAAAGTCGAACTTGCGAGTTGAGCCTTCGTGCCACGTTTCGTAAGGTAAAGACATAAATAGACCAAGTTATGTCTCAAATTGCTCAAAGACGTGAAAAGCTCCTCTATGGAAGGAGTTGAGCAATTCCAAAGCCTCAATGTGGACCATTGTACTCTATTTAGTGCTCTTAAAAGTCTAACTTGCTAGTTGAGCCTTCGTGCCACGTTTCGTAAGGTAAAGACGCGAATAGACCAAGTTATGTTTGAAATTGCACAAAAAGGAGAAAAGCTCCTCTATGCAGAGAGTTGAGCAATTCCAAACCATCAATGTGGACCGTTGTACTCTATTTAGTGCTCTTAAAACTCTAACTTGCTAGTTTCACCTTCGTGCCACGTTTGGTAAGGTAAGGACGCGAATAGACCAAGTTATGTCTCAAATTGCACAAAAACTTGAAAAGCTCCTCTGTGGAGAGAGTTGAACAACTCCAAAGCATCAATGTGGATCGTTGTACTCTATTGAGTGCTCTTAAAAGTCTAAGTTGCTAGTTGAGCCTTCGTGCCACGTTTCGTAAGGTAAAGATGCGAATAGACCATGTTATGTTTGAAATTGCACAAAAATGAGAAAAGCTCTTCTATGGAGAGAGTTGAGCAATTCCAAAGCCTCAATGTCGACCGTTGTACTCTATTTAGTGCTCTTAAAAGTCTAACTTGCTAGTTGAGCCTTCGTGCCACGTTTCGTAAGGTAAAGACGCGAATAGACCAAGTTATGTTTGAAATTGCACAAAAACGAGAAAAGCTCCTCTATGGAGAGAGTTGAGCAATTCCAAACCATCAATGTGCACCGTTGTACTCTATTTAGTGCTCTTAAAACTCTAACTTGCTAGTTTCACCTTCGTGCCACGTTTGGTAAGGTAAAGACGTGAATAGACCAAGTTATGTCTCAAATTGCACAAAAACGTGAGAAGCTCCTCTGTGGAGAGAGTTGAACAACTCCAAGTCATCAATGTGGAGCGTTGTACTCTATTGAGTGCTCTTAAAATTCTAACTTGCTAGTTTCGCCTTCGTGCCACGTTTCGTAAGGTAAAGACGCGAACAGACCAAGTTAAGTCTCAAATTGCA
Organism: Tripterygium wilfordii; assembly: GCF_013401445.1. Lineage (NCBI taxonomy): Eukaryota > Viridiplantae > Streptophyta > Magnoliopsida > Celastrales > Celastraceae > Tripterygium > Tripterygium wilfordii. The sequence continues at coordinate 6,944,084 of NC_052250.1, forward strand.
CAAAAATGCGAAAAGCTCCTCTGTGGAGACAGTTGAACAACTCCAAAGCATCAAAGTGGACCGTTGTACTCTATTGAGTGCTCTTAAAAGTCTAATTTGCTAGTGTCGCCTTCGTGCCACGTTTCGTAAGGTAAATACGTGAATAGACCAAAATATGTCCCAAATTGCACAAAAACGTGAAAAGCTCCTCTATGGAGAGAGTTGAGCAATTCCAAAGCATCAATGTGGACCGTTGCACTCTATTTAGTGCTCTTAGAAGTCTAACTTGCAAGTTGAGCCTTCGTGCCACGTTTCGTAAGGTAAAGATGCGAATGGACCAAGTTATGTCTCAAATTGCACAAAAACGTGAAAAGCTCCTCTGTGGAGAGAGTTGAACAACTCCAAAGCATCAATGTGGATCGTTGTACTCTATTGAGTGCTCTTAAAAGTCTAAGTTGCTAGTTGAGCCTTCGTGCCACGTTTCGTAAGGTAAAGATGCGAATAGACCATGTTATGTTTGAAATTGCACAAAAATGAGAAAAGCTCTTCTATGGAGAGAGTTGAGCAATTCCAAAGCCTCAATGTGGAACGTTGTACTCTATTTAGTGCTCTTAAAAGTCTAACTTGCTAGTTGAGCCTTCGTGCCACGTTTCGTAAGGTAAAGATGCGAATAGACCATGTTATGTTTGAAATTGCACAAAAATGAGAAAAGCTCTTCTATGGAGAGAGTTGAGCAATTCCAAAGCCTCAATGTGGACCGTTGTACTCTATTTAGTGCTCTTAAAAGTGTAACTTGCTAGTTGAGCCTTCGTGCCACGTTTCGTAAGGTAAAGACGCGAATAGACCAAGTTATGTTTGAAATTGCACAAAAACGAGAAAAGCTCCTCTATGGAGAGAGTTGAGCAATTCCAAACCATCAATGTGCACCGTTGTACTCTATTTAGTGCTCTTAAAACTCTAACTTGCTAGTTTCACCTTCGTGCCACGTTTGGTAAGGTAAAGACGTGAATAGACCAAGTTATGTCTCAAATTGCACAAAAACGTGAGAAACTCCTCTGTGGAGAGAGTTGAACAACTCCAAGTCATCAATGTGGATTGTTGTACTCTATTGAGTGCTCTTAAAATTCTAACTTGCTAGTTTCGCCTTCGTGCCACGTTTCGTAAGGTAAAGACGCGAACAGACCAAGTTATGTCTCAAATTGCACAAAAATGCGAAAAGCTCCTCTGTGGAGAGAGTTGAACAACTCCAAAGCATCAAAGTGGACCGTTGTACTCTATTGAGTGCTCTTAAAAGTCTAACTTGCTAGTGTCGCCTTCGTGCCACGTTTCGTAAGGTAAATACGTGAATAGACCAAAATATGTCCCAAATTGCACAAAAACGTGAAAAGCTCCTCTATAGAGAGAGTTGAGCAATTCCAAAGCATCAATGTGGACCGTTGCACTCTATTTAGTGCTCTTAGAAGTCTAACTTGCAAGTTGAGCCTTCGTGCCACGTTTCGTAAGGTAAAGATGCGAATGGACCAAGTTATGTCTCAAATTGCACAAAAACGTGAAAAGCTCCTCTGTGGAGAGAGTTGAACAACTCCAAAGCATCAATGTGGATCGTTGTACTCTATTGAGTGCTCTTAAAAGTCTAAGTTGCTAGTTGAGCCTTCGTGCCACGTTTCGTAAGGTAAAGATGCGAATAGACCATGTTATGTTTGAAATTGCACAAAAATGAGAAAAGCTCTTCTATGGAGAGAGTTGAGCAATTCCAAAGCCTCAATGTGGAACGTTGTACTCTATTTAGTGCTTTTAAAAGTCTAACTTGCTAGTTGAGCCTTCGTGCCACGTTTCGTAAGGTAAAGACGCGAATAGACCAAGTTATGTTTGAAATTGCACAAAAACGAGAAAAGCTCCTCTATGAAGAGAGTTGAGCAATTCCAAAGCATCAATGTGGACCGTTGTACTCTCTTTAGTGCTCTTAAAAGTCTAACTTGCTAGTTGAGCCTTCGTGCCACGTTTCGTAAGGTAAAGACGTGAATAGACCAAGTTATGTCTCAAATTGCACAAAAACGTGAAAAGCTCCTCTGTGGAGAGAGTTGAACAATTCCAAAGCATCAATGTGGACCGTTGCACTCTATTTAGTGCTCTTAGAAGTCTAACTTGCTAGTTGAGCGTTCGTGCCACGTTTCGTAAGGTAAAGATGCGAATAGACCAAGTTATGTCTCAAATTGCACGAAAACGTGAAAAGTGATTGGTACTCTATTTTGAGGTTCCAATGTCTTTTAATTAGGATGTTCTAGCATTTAGCTAATGTATTTGATTGCATTTTAGCTTAGTTTTACACTTACGAATGTTTCCCCTTGGTTTTGTAGGAATCGGACCTTGTTTGGGCAAATTGGAGCACTTTTTGGGCACTTTTTGTCGTGAGGTGTCGGGACACCTCTCAAGGTGTCCGGACACTTACTGTCCGGACACCCACATTAGGTGTCCGGACACTTACTTTGAAAAATGAGACAGAGCCTATAACGAAGACTTGATGAAGCCCAGGTGTCTGGACACCTTCCGAAGCCGTCCGGACACCTACCGCGGATCTGCAGTTTTCTGCACCAAAATTTCAAGGGCATTTGACTGCGTTTTTGGATCCTTTTGTCTGAAAAATTACCTTTTTACCCTTCTTATTCCTTTAAGCCATTCTTCATTGATATGCATTGGGTTTTGGGTGATTATCTTCATTGATATTCATTTGACATCTTAGCGCGTGTTCTTCAATAGCTTTGTAAACATTACATTTGATTACTGAGAAGTGTGATTTTTGTATTTTGCCACTTGCTTGTGAACTTAGGATTGAAGGATTAATTACGTTGAGAGATTTGAGCCTAACCTATTCATTTGTAAGTGATAATAAACCCTAAATTTCTTTAAGCTTCTTGATTTCACTTACAAGCCTTGTGTGAGCTATTTTCCCAAATATTTCCCACCTTTGGTTGCAAGGTTGAGTAGGAGCTTGAAAAATAAATCGGTAGTGATATTACCCCTCCTTATTATGAGAAAACATTATGAGGGTTGTTGTATAAATGATGTTATATTCAAAAAAAAAAACAAAAAAACAAAAGAAAAGGAAAAAAAAATGCATAGAAAAGAGAAGAAAAATAAAAATAAAAGAAAAAGAAGAAAAAGAAGGTGTATGCAATAAAGTTAATCCTTTGTGTGTAAAGGATGAGAAGTGTTTGAAATTGTGGTACAATGGAAGGGGTGACAAAAATGAGACTTTAGCTCACATGTTTGAACTTAACCTTGCAACTTGTTACCTAGATCCAAATTCTTCCTACCTTGTCCCATGACCACATTACAACCCAGTTAACCTTTTGATGAATTTGATCCAAGGTAAGCAAGTGAGTTGGTGAATGCATTAGTTGCTCTTATAGGTGATTTCTTTCTCAAAGCTATGCCCATCCAAAATTATCTTTCATAAACACATACATTTAATCCAATTGTGTAAGTCATACACTTAGCACAATGCTTTTATGTTTTTGTGTACATTCGGGATTGGGGATTTATGAACACCAAAAGGTTCCATAACAAGGTTTTACTTGTGCAAATGTGTTGAGTTGCCTTGCGTGATTGCACATATATTTTACATAGTATAAAATGTTCTTAGTCATCTTTGAGGAGATTGAGATTGGTTGTCCAAAGATTTTGCATGTTTTCGACTAGCGGGGGAATTAGGGGATTAGCTCTATTTCTTGCATGTGAGAATTTAAGAATCATTTATGGTACTTTCAAAGTAATAGTGGATCCCTTGGCAAGTGTTTGTGGGTATCGCTCTGATAAGCCCTCACGAGACTACAACTCGTCCACTAGGGTGACCTAGGGGTTTAAAGGCTTGTTGCATGCGCTAAATGCAACCGTGATGCCTACGTCAGTGAGTGTGGATTTTATTTAGTAGATTTTAGTTTTAGGTAGTGATTGCATTGCTAGGGACTAGCAACGTCTAAGTTGGGGGGTGTGATTGGATCTCTATTTTGAGGTTCCAATGTCTTTTAATTAGGATGTTCTAGCACTTATCTAATGTATTTGATTGCATTTTAGCTTAGTTTTACACTTACGAATGTTTCCCCTTGGTTTTGTAGGAATCGGAACTTGTTTGGGCAAATTGGAGCACTTTTTGGGCACTTTTTGTCGTGAGGTGTCGGGACACCTCTCAAGGTGTCCGGACACTTACTGTCCGGACACCCACATTAGGTGTCCGGACACTTCCTTTGAAAAATGAGACAGAGCCTATAACGAAGACTTGATGAAGCCCAGGTGTCTGGACACCTTCCGAAGCCGTCTGGACACCTACCGCTGATCTGCAGTTTTCTGCACCAAAATTTCAAGGGCATTTGGGGTAAATCATGTATGTAACCAATGGGGAACGTTTGTATAAGGGTAGTTAGGTATTTTCAATGGTAAAAGGAGGAGAAAACCCTAAGATTTCTTCTTCCTTCTCACAATTCATCTCCTCCAACTTCTAGCCTCCATTGTTTTTCTCTCTCTTTCTCTCTCTAGGGTTTTACTTAGTTCTTGTGATCTTGATTGTAAACATTGGTTTTTATCTATAAAATTGATGTTTATTCTCATTATAATGAGTGGCTAAGTTCCCTCTCTAATTTCTAGTCCCGAACGGTGGGTGCAAGGTTTCGATTACTCAAGGTATGCTCAAAGAATCGTAGCTTCGATTTCTCTCTTTTAATTTCGTGATAGTTGTGTGAATGGATCTATGGGAATGACATATTTGATTGTATTCTTGGATTGTCTAGTCTAGGGATTGCATCTAATGTGTTCGATTGAGAATTGTTAAACCCATTGCATGATTTCCTTAATTAATTGAGTTTTTCATTGCATAGCTATTAATTATGTGTATTGATGATAGGGTTTTGGGTTAATTTAGGAATGTGCATGGGAGAGTTATGGTTAATTGATCTTTGAGTGTGAAACTAGGGTGTTAGCCAAGCCGAGCCCCAAGGGGGAACATTAATCCATAATATTAGGTGCTTATCCCTTTGCGTTCATCGTAGATTAAGAGACCCGATGGCCTACATGTATGAATTGAAGTCTTATATCCCAATTCTATTTCCATATGCATAATTGATACTATCACACAATGCATTGTGTATGGTTGTGTGTGTTTGCAATGATACCTTGAGTATGAGAACCGAGTAGCCACCGAGACGGACTAGAGACTAGGTTTTTAATTAATTGTTTTAAATCCAATTTGTGCTTACTTTGATTACAAAATCGCTCATGCTACCGAGTCATTCGGCCCATTTCTTTTACTTGCTTTTATTTGATATTCATTGTGTTTATAAGTGTTAGCTAGTCATTTGCATATCATTCACTTCAAATTTGCATTGCTTCCTCGTGGATCGATACCGGACTTACCGGTTTATTACTTGACGATACCCTACGCTTGGGGTAAGTACACACACACACTTTGGTGTTGGTCAAGTTTTTGGCGTCGTTGCCGGGGAAGTGAGTGTCAAAGAAGGAGCTGGGTGGCTTGTAGACGCTAGCTTTATGCTATTAAACACCATCAAATAAGGAAGGAGCACGGTCACGCTTCAAGGGTAACTTCGTTCCTCCCTTTTACTTGCTTTCTAGTGTAGTTGATTTAGTGTAGTTGCTGAAAAGAGCGGAAAAAAATTTGTGAGAAGAACTTGGCGGATGGGGCTAACTTAGATTTCTGTGGGCGATGGATGCCACCTTGTTTGCTGCTTGGTAGTGATACGTTGTTTGAGAGAGCTTTGCGCATTTTTCTTTCTATCACTACTTGCTATGTCTTGGTGTGTAATTGTTCCTGAGGTTGATTGTCGTTCTATTCCTATCTTTGCTCTTGTTCTTGCTTGATATTGTTCTTGGTTGTTCGTTGATTGAAAAATCTTGTGTTACTTGACTTGGTTGGTTGTCATCTTTTGTGTTACTTGCTATTGTTCCTTGCCATCATGTCTCAACCTAGAGATAATGTTAGTGGGCATGGGTCTAATAGAGATGGGATAGGTGTTGATATAAATGTGAGTGATGCGGGGAGTGTACATGGGGGTGATATGAATCTTGATGCATTGCGTCGTCTTTTGCAACATGTGAACATTGATGAATTAATGAATCCTGTGCAAGGGCAAGATGCCCAAAATTTGCCAAATGTTCCAGTTGAGCATGCTTTGCAAATGCACCTCAACCACTTCAACAAGACAATGCGGCGCAATTTGCCCCACAAAATGTCTACCCACCTCCCAATATGCCTCCCGCATACCATATGCCTCCCCTATATAATTATATGCATCCCATGTATTACCATATGCCACAAGTGCCACAATATGCTCCCTATGGGCAAAACATTCATGCACCTCCTCCTATGGAGTACATTCATGCCCAAGCCCAAGAGCATCGCACTTTGAGGGAGCTTACACATCCCGCAAGGCAAACCCAACCTTCTTGCATCATCATGCCACCGAACCAACAAAACGTGAGCCTTAAACCGTCAATGTTCCAAATGATTCCCAAATTCCATGGAATGGAATCGGAACGACCATATTCACATGTGCGTGATTTTGAACCGGTGTGTACTACTTTTGGTGATGTCACATGCTCACAAGAAATTTTGAGACTCAAACTTTTTCCATTCTCTTTGAAGGATAATGCAAAACAATGGTTTGAGAACTTACACCCCCAATCCATTGCGACTTGGGCGGCAATGCAAGAAGAATTTTTCAACAAATATTTTCCTTCCCACCGTACCATCTCTTACCAAACGCAAATCATGAATTTTCATTGCAAAGAACATGAAACCTTCTTCCAAGCTTGGGAGAGGTTTAAAGATTTGTTGTTTATGTGCCCTCACCATGGATTTCAAAAATTTCAAATTGTGAATTTCTTCCACAAATCTTTGACTCCATCTTTGAAGAAATTGGTCTCCACTATGACTCAAGGTGATTTTTTAAATAGGGATGCCAATGAATCATTCACTTTCTTTGATGGGTTGGCGGAGGAATCCCGATCTTGGGAAGCTCCTCCACTAACCCGACATGATGTTGTGCCAAGCTCTAGTGGCAAGTTTGTGTTGAATGAAAATGATGATGTGCATGCTAAACTTGCTTTGTTGTCCAAGAAATTGGAGTCCCTAGAGTCCCTAAAGGCCCCTATAAATGTAATTGGTGTTGATGGACAAGTTGCTTGTACTTTGTGTGAAAGTAGGGAACATAGGACGGATGAGTGTAATGCTCTATTGGCTTGTAAGGAAGTCCTATTTGGGCAAGGTTACAATGGGAACAATTCTCAAAACTTTAGAAAGCCCTACCCTACTAATAACCAAGGCAACAATTCTTACAATGAGAGTTACTCTTGGAGGAATCATCCAAACTTTGGGTGGAGGAATGATGGGAATGCTCAATCTCAATCACTCCCCAATCCACCCCAACAACAATTGCCTACTCCAAGTGTTGGACAACCAACTCAACAACCTTATATTCCACCTCCCAAGACGTCTCTTGAAGACACTCTTAACATTTTCATGCAAGCTCAAATAGTGGAGAATCAAAAGGCCACCAAATTCCAAGAACAAACCAATAGAGCCATTGAGGATATTAAGAGTCAAATCACTAAGGTTACGCAAGCTCTCACAACCTATGAAAAGGGGAAATTTCCGGCCCAACCTTACCCCAATCCTTCAAAGCAAACCAATTTGATAAATTCACCTAGTGGGAGTAGGGAGGTTAGTGGACATGAGCAAGTGCAATCCATTCTTACTTTAAGGAGTGGAAGAGTTGTGGATAGACCAATACTCTTTGAGAATAGTGATGAAAATGATGTGGTGCAAGACTTTGGTGATGGTGTGAAAGAGAAAGAGGAAGAGAATAGTGAAACTGAGAAAATTTTGCTTAGTGAAAAAAGAGTTAAGCAACAAAGAGACCGCGAGGATAAAGTAGAGCCTACCAAGGAGAGTGAGTACATCCCCAAGATACCCTTTCCCCAAAGGCTAAGAAATAACACCAATGAGGCATTGCATAAGGAGATGTTTGAGCTATTTAAACAAGTTAAGATCAATATACCTCTCTTAGATGCAATTAAGCAAATACCCTCTTATGCCAAGTTTCTTAAGGATTTATGTACGGTAAAGAGGAAATTAAATGTTAAGGAGAAAGCTTTTCTAGCGGAGCAAGCAAGCTCTATTATTCAAACCAACACCCTCCCTAAGTACAAAGACCCCGGTTGCCCTACTATCTCATGTGTCATAGGGAACCATAGGGTGGAACAAGCATTGTTAGACTTGGGAGCAAGTGTGAATCTCCTTCCGTACACAATCTATCAAAAATTGGGGTTAGGTGAATTGAAACCCACTAGGATTACCCTACAATTAGCCGATAGATCCGTTAGGGTTCCTAGGGGTATTGTTGAAGATGTGTTGGTACAAGTGGACAATTTTTACTATCCCGTGAATTTCATTGTGTTAGATACTCAACCTCCCACTAGCTTTAGCACTTCCATTCCGATCATTTTGGGTCGCCCATTCCTAGCAACTTCCAATGCCTTAATCAATTGTAGGAGTGGGGTGCTACAACTTTCTTTTGGGAATATGACCATGGAAATGAATATCTTTAGTGTGACTAAGGTTATGGGTGAGTGTGAGGATATAAGGGATGTAGATTTTATCCATGCCCATGTTGAGGATAATTTGGAGTTAACCCTTGCAAAGGATTCGGTTGAAGGTGTGCTAGCATTGGGTGCGAAACTTAGTCAACCTTTGTGTGAGAAAGATGACATTGAGGAATTCGAGCCTCCTACACTTAGAGTTGAATCATCCCAAGTGCATCCACCAAGACCGGAAAGAAAACCTTTAGTAAGTGGAGTGAAAAAGTCTCCAAAACGCCACTTTGTTCCAAAAATCCTTGAAAAAGTTAGGAGGGTGTGGCGGCCCAAATCTCGGGTACAATTTTTTCCCGAAGATTTGAGGACCAAGGAGAATGGACCTTTAGATGTTCGTCATGTTCCTCAACATGGAAGTAGTGATTTTGAGGACACTAGGGGAGGAAAAGTGTTTAAGGTGAATGACCAATGTTTGATACCATTCATGGAGAATTTTGATGATTTGGTTGTTCCCCGGGATCTAAAGGATCCCACCCCCACCTAGTTGTGGGAGACTCCACCCTTGTACCATAGTATGGATGTGATTAGTTTTGGTTTGATTTCAATTTTTGTGTGTGTTTTGTATGCTCACAATCCATTTCACAATTTTCGCGCCTTGTGCACTCATTGACGTTGGGGGGTGAGAATTGTGAAATGGTTGTGTGTTATGTTGTGATTTTCTTACCCTTAATTTTGGTGTGTTTTTGTATGTTCACAATGCATTTCACAATTTGTTCTTGCCTTGTTTTCCATTCTGGACATTGGGGACAATGTCTCATTTAAGTTGGGGGGTGAGGGAATTGTGAATCCATTGTGAAACTTGCTTTATTTTGGTGTGCTTTTGTGAATATCAAAAATTTGAAAAATTTGAAAAAAAAAAAAAAAGTCTTATTGTGTCATGCTTGAATAGTGTGGTTGGTATTAACTTTTTAAGGACATGCTTCGTTTCTCATGATTCCAACCACTTTTGAAGAGTATGGTATGACTTCCTACCCTTTATCCTATTGTGTTGTGCTTTGTTGTTCATACATGCTAGATGGACTTTAGGAGGGGACGGGTAGGTGCTTTTAGGGATTCACTACCAATTTGACTGTTAATTTTTTATTCTTGTTCACATGTGCAAGTGTATAGTAGGTTCCTTGGTTCCTTTTGCGAAATCGATGCATGTGATTGAGTGGGATGACTATAATCAATTTCTCTTGGAATGATTGAGACCTAGTTTGATATAGAATTGTGTAGTTGAGCAGACATCTTGGCATTGAAGCATTTGTATGACTGCATTTTTGGATCCTTTTGTCTGAAAAATTACCTTTTTACCCTTCTTATTCCTTTGAGCCATTCCTCATTGATATGTATTGGGTTTTGGGTGATTCTCTTCATTGATATTCATTTGACATCTTAGCGCGTGTTCTTCAATAGCTTTGTAAACATTATATTTGATTACTGAGAAGTGTGATTTTTGTATTTTGCCACTTGCTTGTGAACTTAGGATTGAAGGATTCATTAGGTTGAGAGATTTGAGCCTAACCTATTCATTTGTGAGTGATAATAAGCCCTAAATTTCTTTAAGCTTCTTGATTTCACTTACAAGCCTTGTGTGAGCTATTTTCCCAAATATTTCCCACCTTTGGTTGCAAGGTTGAGTAGGAGCTTGAAAAATAAATCGGTAGTGATATTACCTCTCCTTATTATGAGAAAATATTATGAGGGTTGTTGTATAAATGATGTTATATTCAAAAAAAAACAAAAAAACAAAAGAAAAGGAAAAAAAATGCATAGAAAAGAGAAGAAAAATAAAAATAAAAGAAAAAAAAGAAAAAGAAGGTGTATGCAATAAAGTTAATCCTTTGTGTGTAAAGGATGAGAAGTGTTTGAAATTGTGGTACAATGGAAGGGGTGACAAAAATGAGACTTTAGCTCACATGTTTGAACTTAACCTTGCAACTTGTTACCTAGATCCAAATTCTTCCTACCTTGTCCCATGACCACATTACAACCCAGTTAACCTTTTGATGAATTTGATCCAAGGTAAGCAAGTGAGTTGGTGAATGCATTAGTTGCTCTTATAGGTGATTTCTTTCTCAAAGCTATGTCCATCCAAAATTATCTTTCATAAACACATACATTTAATCCAATTGTGTAAGTCATACACTTAGCACAATGCTTTTATGTTTTTGTGTACATTCGGGATTGGGGATTTATGAACACCAAAAGGTTCCATAACAAGGTTTTACTTGTGCAAATGTGTTGAGTTGCCTTGCGTGATTGCACATATATTTTACATAGTATAAAATGTTCTTAGTCATCTTTGAGAAGATTGAGATTGGTTGTCCAAAGATTTTGCATGTTTTCGACTAGCGGGGGAATTAGGGGATTAGCTCTATTTCTTGCATGTGAGAATTTAAGAATCATATATGGTACTTTCAAAGTAATAGTGGATCCCTTGGCAAGTGTTTGTGGGTATCGCTCAAATAAGCCCTCACGAGACTACAACTCGTCTACTAGGGTGACCTAGGGGTTTAAAGGGTTGTTGCATGCGCTAAATGCAACCGTGATGCCTACGTCAGTGAGTTAGGATTTTATTTAGTAGATTTTAGTTTTAGGTAGTGATTGCATTGCTAGGGACTAGCAACGTCTAAGTTGGGGGTGTGATTGGACCTTTATTTTGAGGTTCCAATGTCTTTTAATTAGGATGTTCTAGCACTTAGCTAATGTATTTGATTGCATTTTAGCTTAGTTTTACACTTACGAATGTTTTCCCTTGGTTTTGTAGGAATCAGACCTTGTTTGGGCAAATTGGAGCACTTTTTGGGCACTTTTTGTCGTGAGGTGTCGGGACACCTCTCAAGGTGTCCGGACACCCACATTAGGTGTCCGGACACTTCCTTTGAAAAATGAGACAGAGCCTATAACGAAGACTTCATGAAGCCCAGGTGTCTGGACACCTTCCGAAGCCGTCCGGACACCTACTGCGGATCTGCAATTTTCTGCACCAAAATTTCAAGGGCATTTGGGGTAAATCATGTATGTAACCAATGGGGAACGTTTGTATAAGGGTAGTTAGGTATTTTCAATGGTAAAAGGAGGAGAAAACCCTAAGATTTCTTCTTCCTTCTCACAATTCATCTCCTCCAATTTCTAGCCTCCATTGTTTTTCTCTCTCTCTCTCTCTCTAGGGTTTTACTTAGTTCTTGTGATCTTGATTGTAAACATTGGTTTTTATCTATAAAATTGATGTTTATTCTCATTATAATGAGTGGCTAAGTTCCCTCTCTAGTTTCTAGTCCCGAACGGTGGGTGCAAGGTTTCGATTACTCAAGGTATGCTCAAAGAATCGTAGCTTCGATTTCTCTCTTTTAATTTCGTGATAGTTGTGTGAATGGATCTATGGGAATGACATATTTGATTGTATTCTTGGATTGTCTAGTCTAGGGATTGCATCTAATGTGTTCGATTGAGAATTGTTAAACCCATTGCATGATTTCCTTAATTAATTGAGTTTTTCATTGCATAGCTATTAATTATGTGTATTGATGATGGGGTTTTGGGTTAATTTAGGAATGTGCATGGGAGAGTTATGGTTAATTGATCTTTGAGTGTGAAACTAGGGTGTTAGCCAAGCCGAGCCCCAAGGGGGAACATTAATCCATAATATTAGGTGCTTATCCCTTTGCGTTCATCGTAGATTAAGAGACCCGATGGCCTACATGTATGAATTGAAGTCTTATATCCCAATTCTTTTTGCATATGCATAATTGATAGTATCACACAATGCATTGTGTATGGTTGTGTGTGTTTCCAATGATACCTTGAGTATGAGAACCGAGTAGCCACCGAGACAGACTAGAGACTAGGTTTTTAATTAATTGTTTTAAATCCAATTTGTGCTTACTTTGATTACAAAATCGCTCATGCTACCGAGTCATTCGGCCCATTTCTTTTACTTGCTTTTATTTGATATTCATTGTGTTTATAAGTGTTAGCTAGTCATTTGCATATCATTCACTTCAAATTTGCATTGCTTCCTCGTGGATCGATACCGGACTTACCGGTTTATTACTTGACGATACCCTACACTTGGGGTAAGTACACACACACACTTTGGTGTCGGTCAAAAAGCTCCTCTGTGGAGAGAGTTGAACAACTCCAAAGCATCAATGTAGACCGTTGTACTCTATTGAGTGCTATTAAAAGTCTAACTTGCTAGTTTCGCCTTCGTGCCACGTTTCGTAAGGTAACGACGCGAATAAACCTAGTTATGTCTCAAATTACACAAAAACGTGAGAAACTCTTCTATAGAGAGAGTTGAACAATTCCAAAGCATCAATGTGGACCGTTGTACTCTATTGAGTGCCCTTAAAATTCTAACTTGCTAGTTGAGCCATCGTGCCACGTTTCGTAAGGTAAAGACGCGAATAGACCAAGTTATGTCTCAAATTGCACAAAAAAGTGAAAAGCTCCTCAGTGGAGAGAGCTGAACAATTCCAAAGCATCAATGTGGACCGTTGTACTCTATTGAGTGCTCTTAGAAGTCTAACTTGCTGGTTTCACCTTCGTGCCACGTTTCGTAAGGTAAAGATGCGAATAGACCAAGTTATGTCTCAAGTTGCACAAAAACGTGAAAAGCTCCTCTGTGGAGAGAGTTGAACAACTCCAAAGCATCAATGTGGACCGTTGTACTCTATTGAGTGCTCTTAAAAGTCTAACTTGCTGGTTTTGCCTTCGTGCCAAGTTTCGTAAGGTAAAGACGCGAATAGACCAAGTTATGTCTGAAATTGCATAAAAACGTGAAAAGCTCCTCTATGGAGAGAGTTGAACAACTCCAAAGCATCAATGTGGACCGTTGTACTCTATTGAGTGCTCTTAAAAGTCTACCTTGCGAGTTGAGCCTTCATGCCACGTTTCGTAAGGTAAAGACATGAATCGACCAAGTTATGTCTCAAATTGCTCAAAGACGTGAAAAGCTCCTCCATGGAAAGAGTTGAGCAATTCCAAAGCCTCAATATGGACCGTTGTACTCTATTTATTGCTCTTAAAAGTCTAACTTGCTAGTTGAGCCTTCGTGCCACGTTTCGTAAGGTAAAGACGCGAATAGACCAAGTTATGTTTGAAATTGCACAAAAACAAGAAAACCTCCTCTATGGAGAGAGTTGAGCAATTCCAAACCATCAATGTGGACCGTTGTACTCTATTTAGTGCTCTTAAAACTCTAACTTGCTAGTTTCACCTTCGTGCCACGTTTGGTAAGGTAAAGACGTGAATAGACCAAGTTATGTCTCAAATTGCACAAAAAAGTGAAAAGCTCCTCAGTGGAGAGAGCTGAACAATTCCAAAGCATCAATGTGGACCGTTGTACTCTATTGAGTGCTCTTAAAAAGTCTAACTTGCTAGTTGAGTATTCATGCCACGTTCCGTCAGGTAAAGACCCGAATAGACCAAGTTATGTCTCAAATTGCACAAAAACGTGAAAAGCTGCTATGCGGAGAGAGTTGAACAACTCCAAAGCATCAATATCGACCGTTGTACTCTATTGAGTGCTCTTAAAAGTCCAACTTGCTAGTTTCGCCTTCGTGCCTTGTTTCGTAAGGTAAAGACGTGAATAGACGAAGTTATGTCTCATATTGCACAAAAACGTGAAAAGCTGCTATGCGGAGAGAGTTGAACAACTTCAAAGCATCAATGTGGACCGTTATACTTTATTGAGTGCTCTTAAAACTCTAACTTGCTAGTTGAGCCTTCGTGCCACGTTTCGTAAGGTAAAGATGCGAATAGACCAAGTTATGTTTGAAATTGCACAAAAACGAGAAAAGCTCCTCTGTGGAGAGAGTTGAACAATTCCAAAGCATCAATGTGGACCGTTGTACTCTATTGATTGCTCTTAAAAAGTGTAACTTGCTAGTTGAGCCTTCGTGCCACGTTCCGTAAGGTAAAGACCCGAATAGACCAAGTTATGTCTCAAATTGCACAAAAACGTGAAAAGCTCCTCTGTGGAGAGAGTTGAACAACTCCAAAGCATCAATATCGAACGTTGTACTCTATTGAGTGCTTTTGAAAGTCTAACCTGCTAGTTTCACCTTCGTGCCACATTTCGTAAGGTAACGACGCGAATAGACCAAGTTATGTCTCAAATTGCACAAAAACGTGAAAATCTCCTCTGTGGAGAGAGTTGAACAACTCCAAAGCATCAATGTGGACCGTTGCACTCTATGGAGTGCTCTTTAAAGTCTAACTTCCTAGTTTCGCCTTCGTGCCACGTTTCGTATGGTAAAGACGCGAATAGACCAAGTTATGTTTAAAATTGCACAAAAACGAGAAAAGCTCCTCTGTGGAGAGAGTTGAACAATTCCAAAGCATCAATGTGGACCGTTGTACTCTATTGAGTGCTCTTAAAAAGTCTAACTTGCTAGTTGAGCCTTCGTGCCACGTTTCGTAAGGCAAAGACGCGAATAGACCAAGTTATGTCTCAAATTACACAAAAACGTCAAAAGCTCCTCTGTGGAGAGAGTTGAACAATTCCAAAGCCTCAATGTGGACTGTTGTACTCTATTTAGTGCTGTTAAAAGTCTAACTTGCTAGTTGAGCCTTCGTGCCACGTTCCGTAAGGTAAAGACCCGAATAGACCAAGTTATGTCTCAAATTGCACAAAAACGTGAAAAGCTCCTCTTGTGGAGAGAGTTGGACAATTCCAAAGTATCAATGTGGACCGTTGTACTCTATTGAGCGCTCTTAAAAGTCTAACTTGCTAGTTGAACCTTCGTGCCACGTTTCGTAAGGTAAAGACGCGAATAGACCAAGTTATGCCTCAAATTGCACAAAAACGTCAAAAGCTCCGCTGTGGAGAGAGTTGAACAATTCCAAAGCGTCAATGTGGACTGTTGTACTCTATTTAGTGCTTTTAAAAGTCTAACTTGCTAGTTGAGCCTTCGTGCCACGTTTCGTAAGGTAAAGACCCGAATAGACCAAGTTATGTCTCAAATTGCACAAAAACGTGAAAAGCTCATCTGTGGAGAGAGTTGAACAACTCCAAAGCATCAATATCGACCGTTGTACTCTATTGAGTGCTCTTGAAAGTCTAACCTGCTAGTTTCCCCGTCGTGCCACGTTTCGTAAAATAAAGACGCAAATAGACCAAGTTATGTCTCAAATTGCACAAAAACGTGAAAATCTGCTCTGTGGAGAGAGTTGAACAACTCCAAAGCATCAATGTGGACCGTTGTACTCTATTGAGTGCTCTTAAAAGTCCAACTTGCTAGTTTCGCCTTCGTGTCTTGTTTCGTAAGGTAAAGACGCGAATAGACCAAGTTATGTCTCAAACTGCACAAAAAAGTGAAAAGCTCCTCCGTGGAGAGAGTTGAACAACTCCAAAGCATCAATGTGGACCGTTATACTCTATTGAGTGCTCTTAAAAGTCTAACTTGCTAGTTGAGCCTTCGTGCCACGTTTCGTAAGGTAAAGATGCAAATAGACCAAGTTATGTTTGAAATTGCATAAAGACGAGAAAAACTCTTCTATGGAGAGAGTTGTGCAATTCCAAAGGATCAATGTGGACCGTTGTACTCTCTTTAGTGCTGTTAAAAGTCTAACTTGCTTGTTTCGCCTTTGTGCCACGTTTCGTAAGGTAAAGACGCGAATAGGCCAAGTTATGTCTCAAATTGCACAAAAACGTGAAAATCTCCTCTGTGGAGAGAGTTGAACAACTCCAAAGCATCAATGTGGACCGTTGTACTCTATTGAGTTCTCTTAAAAGTCCAACTTGCTAGTTTCGCCTTCGTGCCTTGTTTCGTAAGGTAAAGACGCGAATAGACCAAGTTATGTCTCAAATTGCACAAAAAAGTGAAAAGCTCCTCTGTGGAGAGAGTTGAACAACTCCAAAGAATCATTGTGGACCGTTATACTCTATTGAGTGCTCTTAAAAGTCTAACTTGCTAGTTGAGCCTTCGTGTCACGTTTCGTAAGGTAAAGATGCAAATAGACCAAGTTATGTTTGAAATTGCATAATGACGAGAAAAACTCTTCTATGGAGAGAGTTGTGCAATTCCAAAGCATCAATGTGGACCGTTGTACTCTATGGAGTGCTCTTTAAAGTCTAACTTCGTAGTTTCACCTTCGGGCCACGTTTCGTCAGGTAAAGACGCGAATAGACCAAGTTATGTCTCAAATTGCACAAAAACGTGAAAAGCTCCTATGTGGAGAGAGTTGAACAACTTCAAAGCATCAATGTGGACCGTTATACTTTATTGAGTGCTCTTAAAACTCTAACTTGCTAGTTGAGCCTTCGTGCCACGTTTCGTAAGGTA